>NC_051186.1:144427524-144727524 GCF_013339695.2 Rhipicephalus sanguineus | reverse complement strand
CGATTTTGTGTGGTTGTGGACCCCAGTACGGAAGCGCGGTCTATGCACCAAGTTCTTGGCGCACTATGCTGGCCCGTTTGTCATCATCGACCGCTTGAGTGAGGTTAACTATACGATAGCGCGCCTCACACCCAGCGGCCGACGTTCTCCAAGAACTCGAGTTACGCACGTCGCCCGGCTAAAGCCATGTACACAACGAGAGGACACCTGACTCGCCCGGCGGGCTTCGTCTGCGCGAGGAGAAGTGTAACGGCGCCTCTGGAGCGAGAAAGAGGAGTGGTAGGAGAAGACGACGACGAGGACTTTGTTGCTGCTTCCGTAGCCTCACCCCATCCAGTGCTCTGCCGCTGAGCGTTCTCAATAAACGCCTCCTGACTCGTAACAATATAAAGCGGTAGTAGTACATTTTTCGTACTGGAACTTAACATGGGTTGACATCTGCTGGGATGAAAAACTTACAAACGTACGTTATAGCACTACACAAATAGCAACGAAATTAGTTGCACAAGTTCAACTCACCGATGGCACAACGATATTAGCAGCCGTCACCGTCATCGGGAATCGAATGTGCTCTGCAGCCACAAGCAAAATACGTCTGTGGACTGGAAGCTGCCGTTGACGTAGAAATGCAAGGCTAGCAAGACGTGTACGTCCACTGGTGAAGCGTGAGGAATCGCCGTGGGCCGCTGTAGTCAAGGCTCCAGTGCCGTGCAGAACGACAGGACAGATGGACTCGAAAACCTGTACTTAGCAGGTGCTGGTCTACGAATTCATCTAAGGCAAGGCACCAGTGAGAAGTGTGTTCTGTCCGGAGCGAAGTGTGACGTCCACGTGCCTTGGCTGCCAGGTACAAGTCCAAGTTTTCACCGGAGAACAGTCAAGGCGCAGTGCCAAAGCAGCCACATCTACAGCAGAATGTCTCGGCGCGCGACTTCGGTTCGACACGTTATGACGTTCGGATTACGGTTATCACAAAAAGGAGAAACAACGAGTTAAAAAAGAAAACGCCAAGCCCAGCGCCAAATCCTTAAAGCCCTCATAAAGCTCCATCACAACTTCGTAGGGCGAAACACGGTTATAAACGCTTTTAATCTTCTGTCACACGGGCACAGTCTCTTCACAAGTCTTGGAAATGTCAACACAGCACCACTGTTCACAACGCACATCGTTTCACTCCCGAACACTGCATTTGCCTGGACTGCTCACAAGAAAATAGAAACGCACGGGCTAACCAGTGGCGAGGCAAGAACCAAATACAGAGCGCAGTTCATGCGTTACCGTTCGAGCGCGGAATCACTCAAGTAACGTGCCAAAATGCTGTCAATTCGAAATGCCGCACTGCACCTTAAAGGGAAGCTGAAGCACTTTTAAACAAAAATGACTTTGGAATGTGTAATCATAGTTTGATCCTTGCTGAATACGAAAACCAATGTAAGAGTTCACAGAAGTGAACGCAAATGGCATTTCTTGGAAAAAAATACAGCGGCTGCAGCCGCAGGGCTTCTTGAACTGCTGAGCGAAGGCGGTGACGTCAACTTCGGTGTGCCGCGTCATCGGCGCCATCAGCTCTGTAAAAGCATGGCCTTCGCGATCAGTTCCACCAACGCGCGCAGCCAGAAGTAGTCACGGAGGCCACGGCTCCACCAAAACCACGGTGGTAGAATAAAACAGGTGGCCCATCGAGCGCCGCGAGCGCGTCGCCGTACTGCTCGAGTTGCTCGCGGCCGCCGCTAGGTACGCGACGAGTTTTGGGGCCGAAAGACGCGCACCGCAAGCTCTCGCTGTGCTGTAAAAACCGGTTTCTCTAGCTAATTTTGTGGCTCTAAACGGTTGTTTGTGCTTTTACTAGCTTGTAGTGGCTGTCTGCCAGCTTCGACCGCAAAAGTAAGAGCGCCAGGCTTTATGAAGCTTAAAATGTTTTAATCGACGCGGGTAGTCCCGATATGACTGTCACAGGGTGCCGATTGCAAGAGACGTGCGCGTATTTTTTAGGGGCGAAGCTCCTTAAGGCGGCACCCGTTCGTCCCTCGTAGTCGTCGTAGTAGTGAGTAACAAGTCTTACGCTTTGACCTCCAAGGTGGTGCCGGTGGGAGATTTCTCCTGTGCGTTGTTGAACAATAAAAAATTCGCAGCGTGCGCGTTAACTAAAAGCCGAATTCTTCTGTCTCTCATTCCCCTTTAGCAGCCATTGGCATGTTCCAGTAGGAAACGTTAGTAGAAGTAGAAGTGTAAGTGTTAGCTAAAAGCCGACTTCTTCTGTCTCTCATTACCATTAGCAGCCATTGTTTACCTCCAAGGTAGTGCCTGGTGAGATTTCTCCTGTGCGTGATTAAACAATAAAAATTTTGTTCAAAACGCCGTTGATTGATGAAATAAACCAACGAAAGACGCCAGATGTTTTGTAAAAGCAGAACGAAAGAACGCCAGATGTTTTTCTTAAAGTGTAGTAGTAGTAGTTATATGTAGCCACCTCGCCCGATCGTCACCGGGCGAGGTGGACCGGCAACGGCGCGAGGACCCTGCCGTACGAGAGTTAAATCACACTAAAAGACATACTTTGCGGGCGATACACTCTAGTGAGCTTTCAACTTTCGTCTTAATGTACATGATAAAGAAATTATTTCTACGAAAAACGCAAGGCACACCTTGAGCAATATGTTTGGTTTTGGGACGCTAAATGGAACCATGAGGCGATGCGAAGCCGGAGCACTTGCACGATCGCGTTCCGTTGGCTTTCGTTGGGCATGCTACCGACCTCGCGTCGTGGAACGCGCGTCCTGTCTTCCCTATAGCCTTGCCTTTAATTCGCACAGGGCGAGCGGGGAATGCGGTCGCTCTTGGCGCTCTTTCGCTCGGGAGCGGACTTCTCCCTTGCATTTCACCGATCACAAGTGATAATGAAGGGACCACGTAAACCAACAGTACAATAAAAGTTTGATGTTTAATATATACACGATGTTTCACACTCTTTATATTATGTACTGGGCGCATTTCACGGAAGAGTTTCACGGTTTACAGATTATTCCCTCCGTAGCTTCGCCCCACTCATCATCATTCACCCCGTGGATATGCTGTGATTTTTTTTCGAAAGCGTGAGAATTCCTACCGGCGAGTGTACAGATTAAAAAAAAAAGTATTTGGTTTTCACGTTATCGTATGTATGTCGGAGGACTGTAGCTGGCGGTCTTTCCATGGAATTGCATTTCTCCACAACTGCAGTCGCTTTTCGTCTTTCGGCGCGGAGAAAAGACACAGCTTTTCTTTGCACGTTTTGTAGCCAGATTTGCAATTTGGAGCAAATCATTTTCGTCCCATGGTGGCCGCCGCATCAGCGGCACAGATCGAGCCACCGTGGTTTCAGCCGTGGTTCCAGCTTACAAAGTGAGCGGAAACACCGATACGGACGCGCACGTTGGTTTGACAGAGCGGAACAAACGCGACGCATCAGAGCAAATCTCAAGCCGTGGGATCACCTAATCACCACCACCGTGATCTGGCCGTGATCATGACTCAAAGGCTGATTGCGACTTTGCGACGCTGGTTGCGTTGCATAGGGACGCTCTTGCTCTTCGCACGCCTGCACCCACGGACGCCTCCGCATTTATCGAAGATGACCAAGCAGAAAGGAAGACACGCCGCTGCAACACTGGTTGCGTTACATGCTTTCCTTAATGGCGCGCCCGTTCTAAGCGACGGCAACTCTTCAGTGTTGCTCAAGGCCTCTCTGGTGTAATAAATACACTGCGGATCTCTTTCTCAAAAGGTAAAGATGTAAATTGCATATTAAATGCTCGCGACGCACGCTGCCCACATGCTTTAAAATGCGCCGCAGCGGAGATATCGACCCAGAGTACACCTATTGCCACCTTGCGGAAAAGCGGCGGCAACTCGAGCACCTCCGTGACACGCGCGGCGCATTGGCGGAGCGGCGCGTCGGGCCACCTGTTATTCTACCACCGTGGCCAAAACTACCGACGATGACGTAGTTCCGGTCACGCCCACACTTTCGGCGTGTTCGCGTGGGCGGAGCAAGACGAACTTTTCTTTCGCGTATTTTAAAGCTCCTGCTGCCACAACAGCGAAAAAAATTACGCCATCGTCGACAATAATGCTGGTCCTTGTTAACAACAAAGTTTTACTGAATTGTAAAACCACTTCATTAATGAGACACAGGAAAGCGAAGCAAACGAACTGTTGCCGACAGTCAAACACACATTGCAGGCTCCTCCAGTGCCAGTTACCGTTGGTACACAGGCGCCGATCCCCGCTTCCAAACACACCGAGGCACAGGCTTCGTTCGCTACGCTTCACCGCACACCAAGAGACACTGCCGTCGGTCTTCACACAGCTTGCGCGCACCGAAAAAGCAGCGGTATTCACAGCACATCCAGTCGAACGCTGAAGGAACTCAAGCGTTTGCGAAAATCGACACCGACACACACAGTTTACGGCGCCATGTTGTTTTCGCGAACTACGCAGCAGGTGCGAGCGCTAAGAGAGCTCACAAAAAGCTCTTGCGCGTTTTTCACGGCGAGATAAAAATTTCTAATATGTGCTAGGGGGAAGATATGACGAACACGATAGGAGCGCGCGATGAAAGAAGTGTTTTGTCAATGTCATAAGATGACCTGATGTTGAGAGTACTGCTTCCCAACCAATCACAAGCTGCGCCTCTCGCCCAAGCCGTCATCTGCTTGCGTTTGTCGTCTGCTACGATAGGAGCCTGCAGTGGAGGTTTCGCCTTGGCTACGCGATGATTTCCAGGTCAAGCTGACGCTTCTGAACACAAAATACGCATATGAGTGGGTGAAGCCAGCTTTATATGATATTCTCACGCCAAGTGAAATGGCAGTTAATAATCAAAGGGGCATGAATTCGGCAAAGGTTTGTTTATACTCGCGAATCGTGAGCATTTGCACATATTTACGATGTCATTTCAAATTACTGGAGCCATTTCTTTCTGACTACTTGCCATATAAGCGCGTTCCCTTTCGGTTTCCGAACAGTGAAGGTCGAAAAGCTCGATTTGTTTGTGGTTTCATGCATAATCGCGAACATCTATAATATGCTGTTATTTGCATTGTACGAGCCCGCTCTGGATAGGCCCAAAGTGCATAGCGCCAGCTGCATTTCGGAGATCGTGCCTATTGGTATTTAAAGCCAATCCAACTAGAGGTGTTGTGGAATCATATAATTGGCTGTAATAACGGCTCACTGAAATGCTCCGCTCAATTTTATTTCCAATAGCATATAGAGGAGCACATCAGCTGCATATGCAGCTGATGTGCTCCTCTGAAACCTCTTTGGCCGTAATTTCGACCAATGCTGCGTATATCATCATACGCTGGACGTCTCATTGGAGGAAGTAGGACGCAACACACAACATAAGAAAAAAATGTTGACCAAATACCGCGCCGCTTTCGACTTCATCGACCATTCACTCTAAGCCAAAAATGGGAAATATGAGAGTAACTGCGGGTTTTAGTCCTAAAGACCAACTGTTACTCCCCAAAAAGACCAACTGGAACAAGATGGCTGACATGTCTCAAGTTGGGGGAGTAACCGTTTAGGGTTAGCTTGGAAGGGAGCAACAGAAGGACGAACGGCAACATTTGCTCTCGGCGCGCAACCGTTGCTCTCCTGCAGGACGCACCCTGTATCGGTCGATGCATGGGGCACATTTTCTTGCGGGCTGGCGTAAGGAAACTACTTTTTGTAAACTGAACAGAGAGATACGCACGCTAATAGGGACATTTAGCTTGTACGTATACTTTTTAACGTTACCGTGTTACCGGAACACATGTTTTAGAAATGTTTTAGCTCCTCGTACATAAACGTTTACGTAAGTACGTAAACTGATACCTTTACGTTTGAATAAACCATGAAATGGTGATCATAACTGCACTTCAATTATATTTAATTTAGATAAGGTTGTATCACCGCTGCGGCAAAATCACGAGGGGTTTTTAGCGTGTACAATATCCCGGTATACGCAAAGGGGTGTAGAATACAGAGTTGGATGGATGGATGGATGCTATGAGCGTCCCCTTTATAACGGGGCGGTGACAAATGTGCCACCAGGCTCGAAAAAAAAAAAACCAACAACCTTTACTCTTTTTTTTTAGCGTTGGCCTAGTGTCTTTACTTCAATTAAAACTATTTTACTCCAGAAGAAAAAAAAAACGTTAAGTTTTCAGCTCCGTTCTGTGCCCTTTACGGCAGAATGTCCTTATTTTTTTCCCATTATTTATTTTTGTCCTTTCTCTCTAGTTTTCTGCCACCAATACTCTAACCGTCTCTTACTTATTTCAATCGCGGGTGTGTTCAGCTTTCCATTGTCTCTAAAACCCAAGGCGTCATGTAGGCTCGTGCCCAAACGTACACCTGGGCGGATATCTCCACATTCAATCAGAACATGCTCCGCCGTTTCCTTATCTTCCCCGCAGCACGTGCATTGTTCTTCTCGTTTACTGAATCTCGCTTTATAACTACCCGTTCTAAGGCAACCCGATCTCGCTTCAAACAGTAAAGCGCTTCCCATTGAATTGTCGTAAAATGCCTCCCTCCTTATTTCGTTTTTGCCCTTTCGGTAGTTACTCAAAGCCGGTTTTTTCTCCATAGCTGCCATCCAGTAAATCCTCTCCGCCTCTCTGACTTTTCGCTTAACGCTCTTTGTTGACATACTGCTTACACTACCAGCCGTATATTTACTAGTCAGCCTCCTAGTTCTTTTTCTCCACTGTGTGTCCACGCTCTTCCTATACAAGTAACGGAACACCTTCTCTGCCCATCTACTCTCCTTCATATTCCTTAGCCTTTCTTCGAACCTTATTTTGCTCTGAGCCTCCCTCGCCTCAAAACCTGCCCATCCCATGTCGCCCTTTACAGCCTCATTTGTCGTCTTCCCGTGAGCACCCAACGCGAGGCGTCCCACAGTCCTTTGATTTATATCCATTCCCGATTGCACCTCTGCCCTCATGCAGACCACTGAGTTCCCAAAAGTAAGCCCCGGAACCATTACACCTTTCCACAGACCTCGAAGCACCTCGTACCTATTGTATCCCCACAATGCTCTGTGCTTCATTATTGCAGCATTCCTCTTTCCTTTTGCTGCTGAGGCTTTTTCCTGTACCTCCATGTACCTGTCACCCTCATTTATCCATACTCCGAGGTACTTGTATTCGCTCACCCTCGGTATTTCTTGGCCCTGTATTGACACCGCCTGATCACAAGGGTCATTGAATACCATCAATCCACATTTTGTTACACTAAATCCTAGTCCTAGAGCTTCCCCTTCCCTTCCGCATATATCCGCCAGCTGCTGTATATCCTCTCGACTGTCAGCAAATAAGACAATATCGTCAGCATAAAATAATCCTGGAAGCTTCTGCTCAATCATCACGCCGCCCTGTTTGTGTGACAGATTAAAACCAAAGTTGCTACCTTCTAGCGCTTTTTCCATATTCACCATGTACAGCATGAATAACAGCGGGGACAAAGGACATCCCTGTCTCAGCCCCTTGCTAATCTCAACGTTCTCTTTGCTACTCATTCCTTCCCATTCTATGCAAACTGTATTTTCTCGGTATATCTCCCTCAAAAGCTGTATACAGTCGTCGCCTATGCCCATTCCTTTCAATATACCCCACAAAATTTCCTGATTAACGTTGTCGTACGCCCCAGTGATGTCTAGAAAAGCCATGTACAAGGGCCTATTTTCTATTTTAGATATTTCTATACACTGAGTGAGAACAAACAGGTTATCGTCTAACCGCCTGTCGACTCGAAATCCATTCTGGAGTTGTCCCAAAATATCGTTGTGTTCTGCCCACTTTTCTATTTTCATTTTTACTGCTTGCATAGCCAACCTGTATAGTACCGATGTAATGGTTAGTGGTCTATACGAGCGAATGTTATCCTTTTCTCCCTTGCCTTTATAGATTAAGTTCATTCTACCTTTTCGCCAACTATCCGGTATTTGCCTGTCCTTTAAGCATTTTTCTACAGCTTTCAGCAGTGCTTCTTTAGTGCTATTTCCTAGTTGGTTAATGAGGCTAACGGGAATCCCATCTAAACCCGCGGCAGTGCGCTTTGGAATTTTTCCTTCAGCCTTTTTCCAGTTGAAATTCTCCAGCACTAGCTCTTCCTCGGTTGCTCTCTCCGCCACACTTTTACTCACCGGGGAAATCCCCTGGACGCTCTTTTTAAACGAATCGGCTGTTACCTTTCGAATGTAACCTAGCGCCTCGTACCCTTTCAATTGATTTCCTCCTTCATCGAGAATATGTTGTTGCGTTGTGACAGACTTCCTACCTAGCGCCTTTATGTGGCTCCAAAATATCCTAGGTGCGGCCTCCTTTTTTTCGTGAATCTCTGTCACCCACCGTTCACTTTCGCCTTTAATTTTGCCTCGACCAATTTCTGTACAATGGATTTTTTCTCTAGATATATTTCCCATATTTCGTTGACTTCGTCCTGCGGTCGCTTGTCCTTTTTTGCCCTTCTATGATTCCGTGATGCTTCACGCCGCTTCTCGATCGCTTCCCGGATTTCCTTGTTCCACCAACTTTTTGGCTTCCTCTTTCCTTTCCAGCAAATAGTTTTCTTCTCTCTCCCTATCTCTTTCGTCATTAGATCTAATAGCTCACTGTACTCCCAGTCCTTGCCTGGTATTTTGCCTACTTCTTCCTCGACTCTTGTGGCTATATTTATTATTTGTTTGTCATTTAAATACGAGGTGCCAGACTTTGATTCTATGCTCTCATTTCCAGTTTTATATCCCATTTGTAATGTTATTCGTTTATGATCACTACCCAGGCTTTTAATCCCTTCCTCGTCTATTCTCATTTCTCTCAGTTTGTGATAAATTCCTTCAGACATGAGACAATAATCAATACTTGACTGTTTGTTTCCGACTTCCCACGTGATCTGGCCGTCACATTTAGGCCCCGTGTTAACTATCTCCAGACTATGTTGCTCGCAGAGATCTAGTAATAACTTCCCATTGGTGTCTGAATATCCGTCAAGGTCGTGTATGTGGGCATTCATGTCCCCTAGAAGGATGATTTCGGCCCCATTACCAAATTCCTTAATATCCTCACTCATGCACTCCACTATCTCCTGATTCTTTTCTCTGCAGTTATTTCCCGTCCACAAGTAGGCAACCCCTAGCCACGTTTTCTTTCCACCTACTGTGCCCAAAACCCAGAGGTGCTCTGAACACGTCTGTTTCACTCTAACCCATTTGGCGCCGCGGTGAATTAGCATTCCTACACCCCCACCTTTCCTTTCTGATATGATCCTGTTGCACCCTTCCCAAACATAATTTTCAATATGTGGTGGCTCTTCCAAGTCTCTAAGGTGTGTTTCTGTAACCGCATAAACGCCTATCTGTTCTTTGTTTAACTGCTCCTCAATCTCTAACCATTTTGCCTTTTTTCTGCCACCCTGCATGTTTATGTAACTAATTGCAACACGCGCCTTATCCCTTTTTCTTTTACATTTTTTCTGGTTTTTCCCCATACTACCTATCAAAGAGTCCTGGTTGTTTTCCCTGTTACTAGCTACCCCGGACTCTGAAGGGCCCGCGTGCCCCCCAAAAAAGCTACTGCGCGTCCTGCCAGCCGCCAGCCCACCTCATGACCAAGCCTCTTATCGAAGTGAATTCTGTCTCTTTGGAAACCGCCCCACCTGTGCACCTCCCTGTTTATATCCACTACCTCGAAACCCTTCTCTCGACTAATTCGCCATACCTCTTTGTTTGCGTCGACAACCGCTCTTTGCAAGTTGATATTGCGCACTGGTACTTCTGGTATTGTGCATACTACAATTTGCGCCTGGGGGGACACGGTGCGTATGTTATCGACCCCTTTCACCAAGGTCGTCGCTAGTCCTGACGATTTTTCATTCAACACGTCATTTAGCCCTGCCGCAATTACCACGAGGTTACGTCTGTTAGCTTTAGCTGCGAGTTCTTCACTCGCTTGCCTCATGACTGTCCCCAGCGTATGTCCTGGGAATGTCCCTATCGAGACTCTCTTATCTCCTTTCACCCTTTCTTTGATTGCCTCTGCGCATCGGGCTAAATTTGAGTCACCGGCAATAATGACCCACTCAGACATTCCTTCTGTATCCTGCATCTGGCTGCTGTCTGGGTGACTAGCGTGAGCCACGGCTGCGGCTTTGTTCCCTCCCTCCCTCAAAACTACTTCTCGGAAGGTGGGCCCTGTAACCACTGCACCTGCATTTGCCATGCCCGCTGTTCCCTTCGCCTCTCCCGCACGGGGGGTCGTCGCCCTAATCCTTCCACCGTCACCTGCGTCTTCTTTGTTCCCTTTGACGACCTTCGATAAGCCCTCCTCGGCTGACCGGAGCCTTTCTCCCATGGCCTTCGTCTTTTCTCGCTCTGTCGCCAACGCATTCTCCAGCTCCGAGATTCTCGTCATGAGCCCACTCTGGACAGCCATCATGTTCGCCATTTTCTCCTCGAATTCGCATTGTCTGCACTTGGCGTCAGCTTCTTCTGCCTTCTCGTCCGCACAAACTTCCATCTTCCAACCTACCCCGCACCCTGAACATTTTACGGTCTTTTTGACCATCGCTAGATCTGTTCACTGATACCCACGTATTAGAAAACAGTCACAAATAATCACGGCGTACTAAATACACTACCCTAAGTCAAAAGGAACCACAAAATCAATGAACACGCTACACTTCAAGGCACTTGTGCGTGCACGTGCTCAGTCTACGCGCGGCCCTCAGCCACGCGGTGGCAGAAAAAAACCACAGTAGAAAGTAATACACAAAAAATATACAAAGTAATAAAAAGAATATATACAAACTAATAAACCCAATCAGGCTTTACGCTAACGCCTTATAGAAAGCTACAGACAGAGGCAAGCTCAAATCATGCAAATACACTTATCTGTCGCTGTCGTTCCGGAGCTCTCGAAAAACACGTCCATCCTGCCTGACACCTGCCGAACCTGTCCCCGAAAAATGCTGCACACAGCGCCACGACGGGCAATCGCCTCAAACGTGAGGGAAAAAACGAGAGACGTTGAGAAAAAGATTCTGGTATCGAACGCTGCGTCCCTGAAAAAAAGAGTTATCCGACGATGGTGTCGCCATCTTGTGACGCTTCATGCAACCATAGTATGGGCACGTTTGTTTTCGCCTAGTGTTTTTGAGGAAAAAAAAATGATTGAAAAGATAACTCATTCGTAATTATGCCCCGGCAAGGCATTTACACCAGAAGTAGAACGCACGATGTTTCTGCAATAACAATTTTTTGCTTCCCTGGTTCATCTTGTTCCCGCTAGATGGCGTCACCTATTCAGCCTGTCGGGGTATTTATGTCAAGGCGTCTCACGTTTTTACGGCTTCGGTATTCTATTTCTAGCTCACTCTGGTGACTTTAGCCGCTGAAACAAGGTGATCGCAATTGGCGCTCGCACTTCGGCTTATTTTTACTCGGCGGCTGGGCCTCAGTAAAGCGGGTATCGCGAGTAGCCGCGAACGAAGGTGGATTTGCGAGATAGGGCCGTAAATGTAAAGTCAATCCGGCGAGTAGTTCACGTTCCGTAAAGGCCCGCGCATGCACAAATTTCTTCCGACAACTCGTAACACGGTAACGTAAAGCTTAGAGTCCCTAATACAAGCTAAACTTTCCTAATAAAAGGCATGGTTGCACTAGAACGCTAGCACCTGAAGCTGCTGTCGTCGCAAGTTAGATGGTGTGTTTTCGTATAACACTTGGCATAAATATATAGCCTGAGAATGTGGCAATAAAATGCGAAGCTTCGCGAGACTCCGTATATACTTCACGACAAAGAAGCGCTTGAGAGAAGTACACAGTTGATAGATTTTACATTTGCGGTTTTTTGCTGAACGGCAGTCTCCAGTACAAATCAGCAAAAGCCCCGACTGCAGGGTTGAGCAGAGATCACGCAACGAACACTTTTATCGCGATGCGCAGAAAGACTGACAGCGAGCTAACACCGCTGCCTTCCCCCCCTCATCTCTACCTTGTCACTGGCTCATTTTGGCGGCAGGGCAGCTATCGCAATCGGGTCCGGTAGTTTGACTTTGCGTTTAATCTCAGAGCAAATGGACGTTATCAGCTCGGGCTGTGTTGTCTTTTCAAAGGGGAGGTGACTCTTCCGCAAAAAGAAAATATTATTATTATTGATAATAATAATAATAATAATAAAGAAGAAAACACACCTCCGGGCAAAAAACGCCAGGCCTGCGCTGAAACCGCAGCACAGTCACAGCGAAAGCTGGAAGAGCGGCGTTTCTAGAGACCGTTGTAAGCTCTCTTGGGGCTACAATACACTAGAAAGATACCCACTACGCCATAAATCACAAATTTTATGAAGTTGGGAAGCACCTACTAAGCCATTATTCGTCATTCTGCGGAGAAACGAGGCACCAGCTACACGTCTGTAAGGCATTATGCGCACTTTGTTGACGCGACGACTGATGACGATGAAGAATTATGGCTCAGCCCTTTGTAATGGGTTGGAATCTGTAAACGGCCCACCAGTTATGTAATTTGCATTGGGTGACGCCCGGTCGCTGTTTCCCTCTCCCGTCATGCTGTATAACATACGCTGACGTGGGAGAGAGACGGGGGGGGGGTGAAGAACTTTACTGAGACCCCGAGGAAATGGATCATGCGCTTATGGGCTTCCTTGGCAACCAATACAAGTGCACTTGCGAGGAACCCACTACGCTATAAATCATTGTAATCTTTGAGAAGTAGGGCAGCAGGCACTGTGCCATTTTTCGTCATTCTACGGAGAGCCGTGGTGCCTGCTAAACGCATGTAAGGCATTATGCGCACTTTGTTGATGCTGTGCCTGATGACGACGAAGAATTATGGCAGAGCCCTTTGTAATGGGTTGGAAGCATTCAACAACCTACTCGTTGCGCAATTCGCATTGTGTGTCGCCTGGTTACAGAATTCGCGTTGTGCGACGCTTGGTGCTTATTTTGCTCTTCTACCACGCTATATTGCATATGCTAATGTGGTTCCTTCCCGACATGAAGCCTGTATAGGACATTTTTGCAAAGCAGTTTCAAGCACCGGCATGGCTCAGAGGTTGAATACTGGGCTCACACGAAGAGGGCCCAGGTTCGAACCTCGTTCCATCCTGGAATTTTTTTCTTATTTCGTTTTTTTTCTTATTTCGAGCGATACTGGTTACGGACACCGGCGGCGGCGGCGGACAACTATGGCGCCAAAAACGGCCGGTGAAATGATCTCAACAGCTTTCGCTGTAAAAACAAAAAAAGACATTACTGGCCTTTTAGCTAGTGCAAAAGGGAGCTCTGGCAAAGCCTGTGTTTTCGCGAGAGACTCATTACCCTGACGTTTTCAAATGTTTACATTGTTACTTTCTATTCTCTTTCGAACATCACCACTGGTTCTGCACGCCTATGCTCATTTCATTAACATGTCAGAACGCGCAATGACCCGTCGGTACCTACATAACCCCGTTTCCTTTCAGACGGCGCCGTAGCGTGCGGTGGCTTGGTGGTTAGCGTACGCGCATGACGATTAAGTGGTCGCGAGTTCGAATCCTGTGTGTTTGTTGCAAATTTTCTGAAATTTATTTCTGAATGAGATGTCTCTATATCGTTTGTACATCCAAACAAATGTCTGTATAAACCTCAATATGCTCTATAAGTCAATCAAAAACGAATTCTTTTTTGGCCCAAGAAGAAACTAAGGAGTAACGGGAAGGAGCATCCGTTGCTCCCTTAAGGAGCATCAGGAAGGAGTAACAGTTGGTCCTCAAGGAGCAACTGGGGGGACTAATCGTTCATCCCCCGAAGGAGCAACTGAAAGGAGAGCAACGGTTCGTCCCCTTGCCGTTGCTCCTTTTAGGAGAGTAATGGGAGTGGCAATGCACTTGCTCCCTCAAAGGAGGAACCCCTATGCCCCCGTTGCTCTCTTTTGGCTTAGAGTGTTCATGTAGATCTTTGGTTTTAATCCAACCACAAGCCTTTGCATGTATAATTTTTCGCCATTGGCACCCGATAGGCTTCTTTAATTACTGCGACTCCCAGCTTATTGGACGACTGCGAGTGTCAATACTGTCCATAGCGTACAAGCAAAACGACACACGAGACTCAAAGCGCCGAAATAAATTAAAACGTACCAGCAATCATCAAGCAGCCTTACATGGCCGTGAATTAGCTCAAAATCAGCCACGGCACCCAGACACCTGCCGCAGTTGCATGTTCTAAACAGCCATATTGTTCGTAAGAGTGGTCCGGACCACTCTTACGAACAATATGTTGGGCGAGTTGGTGTTGGCTCAAATCATATTGGCCCTTGAAATCGGAGTTTATCGGGTAAATGAGAATTGTCAGAATTTTTACCGCCGAGTGTTTATCGTATTTTTTGGGGGGATGAAACCGAAAACACGGAGCCCTTCGCATAGTGGATAGTGAGCGCGGCTGATGACGACGAGGCAAGACACAGTTCTGACGCGAGTATAGGTATCCTTCGATGTCGGGCGGTGTTTCACCGTTTCGAGGACACGGTGCGTTGATGGCGAATCTCCTAAAACCAGCCTGGCGGTATCGGCAAAATCGGTACCTCACAGTGGAAGCGTAGGGGCGTACGTTCGGCATCTCGCCATGCATCGCTTTTCCGAGGCCTTGTCTCTGCCGCGGGAGGTGTGCTGCGTGCTGCCTCTACTACATGGGGCGAACTGCGTGTTGTCTGTGTGTAGGTACTTGGCGTTTCGATCGGCGCACAGTGGACAGCAGGTCGCCTGAGCACCTCAGAGTACGTTACCGCGCGTCGTGTCGGTATGGCATCACTCTGCGGCTCCCGCATGGCATGCCTAATTTCTTCTCGGACAACATCAGCGATAGACAACTCCGGTGAAACATCGGGTGACTGCAGCTTGCGTAGTTCCTCCCTGACTACCGACCGGACGAGCTCCCGCAGGGTGTCGAGATTATCCGCAACGCCTGCCGAGTAGACTCCAGCTGATGTGCAGGCTACGTCGCGATTGTACTGCCGGGCTCTCTGATGCAGCATAGTTTCAATGGTTGTTGCTTCCGACCGAAACTCCGCAATTGTGCGCGGCTGATTGCGGACGAGTCCCGCGAACTTGCTTTACCCCATGCATGAGATGGCGCACCTTCTTGTATTCAATCATGCTGGGATCAGCTAGTTTGAACAGGCTGGACATGTCTTCTATGTACATCGCAACGGTCTCGTTTGTGCGTTGGTTCCGTGTATGACGAGCTGATCTTGCCTTTTCCCGGCGATCACTGTTACCGAACGTACACAGTAGCTGTCGCCGAAACTCTTCCCAGGACGTTAGGGATGCCTCGCGGTTTTCGTACCACACTCGTGCAGTCTTCCAAAGCAACGTAGACGTTACGCAGCTTACGTTCTTCGTTCCATTGGTTGATATTTGCCACTCTCTCGAAGTGGTTTAACCAGTCTTCGGCGTCCTCGAACGAGACGCCGTGGAATATACCTTAGGTATGACAGGTTGAGCTGCGACGGTATAATTTGGCTGGTCATGGTGGTGGTGTCGCTTGTCTCCGTCGCCGGTACTCTTGACGCAACGGGAAGGGGTCCTAATTCTGGTGAATCTCCTCGAATACGGCGGCTGACCCGTTGGTGCACCGGTATAAGCTCCACGGCTTCCGGTTGATCAGGGCTTGGGCTGCGCTCTCTGGGGCTCGGAATCATCTGCCCCGAACCTCCACCAGAAATGTAACACCGCTCACCACAAGGATTTCGTATTTACATTATTTATTGACGTGCGAACTTGTGCCCAAAGTGAAAAGAGAGCACAGAAATTCTGAAGGAACTGGAAGGCCGTAGCTCTCACGAGCCTCTTTCTCTTCTTCACGCGCGTTGGCTGCGCCGTCGAAGCTCGTGCGCATGCAGGGCCGACCGGCACATTGCGGCTGGCTTCATCTGTCGTAGCGGTGCCGTCAGCGTTTCGCTTCGTTTGCGATGCCTGCGTTGTACAGACTGATGGCAGTTTTCCGTGGCAATATCATTTAGTGTGCGGTGGAATCGCTCTTTTACGCTATGGTTTGAGGGTGGTATGCTGATGTCTTGTGAACTGTGCCGCAAGTTTTAAGCATTTCTTCAATTACTGTGGATAGAAAAGTCCAAGGAGGTTGAAAAAAAAACTTCTGGAGTGGAGGCGGGGCGCCGCCGCTGAAGCCGACGACCGCCATATTGCTCCAGGCAGAAAACGTGTGGGTCGTCGTTTGAGCCCGCGCGGAAGTTCTACAGATGGCGAATTTCTCCACTCTTTTGGTGACAGGCGAGTGTTGTGGATGTCTAGTTTGTTGGACTGCGATCCACTCGATAACCACATTGACAATTTGTCGAAGATTGCCAAGCTGTACATAAAAAACGCCGGGCCTGCGCGGAGCGCGCAGCACAGTCACAGCGAAATCTGGAAGAGCGGCCTCTCTAGAGCCCGTTCTAAACTCCCTTGGGGAAACCAATACAAGTAAACTGCGAGGTACCCACTACGCCGCAAATCATAATTTTTGTAAGGTACGGAAGCATTCATTATGCCATTATTCATCTTTCTGCGGATAGCGAGGTACCCGCTACACATCTGTAAGGCATATATGTGAGCTTTGTTGATGCTGTCTGTGGCTGATGACTACGAAGAATTATGGCTGAGCCTTTTGTAATGGATCTGAAACAATCAACAACCCGGTCACTTGTTGCGAAATTAGCATTGTGTGACGCCTGGTCGTTATTTTACTCTTCTGACACGCTATATGACACATTTAACCCAATTCCTTTCCCGGTATGACGCCTGTAATGATGTTTTTGGAAAGGAGTTCCAGTCACTAGCGGGGCTCTGTGGTAGAATACTCGACTGCCACGCAGAGGACCCGGGTTCAAATCCCATCTGAGCCTGTGTATTTTTATTTATTTCATTTTTTTCTTATTTTGCGCAATAGTGGTTACGGACACCTGCGGCGGCGGGGGACAACTACCCCACTGCCGTTGTGATCTGACAAGAGCTTTCGCTGTAAAATCAGACTTCACCACATTTCAAAAGAAATCGACCGGAAAAATTGGGCAGATCCCACGCGTTGTGGGGATCTCTTTCATGCTAAGCAGTCAGCGAGTACTTCTATGCTGTTTTTCATGGCTTTGAGCCAAACGTTACGAGGTGGATCAACCTGTTTTTGTAAGTGTAGTAGCTGTGTGCACATCGTGCGCTTACCAGGCACGTCGACAACACTGGCGTTTAGAGGGTAGCCTTATGGTGCAACGTAACGTCAGCCGTCACGTCAGAGTACATACGTCAGTATTATCGAAATCATGTGCAGTTTATGGTGCAATCATGTGAATATCATACGTAACTTTCGTTAATGTATTACTCCGGGGTCGAGCAATGCTTCAATATAGCTTGCTTAATCATAGGAATACAAATGTAATGTTTATTAATGTTTATTACACTACTATAAAAGTGGAGCCAACACTGGAACCAAAGACGTTAATGTGATATGACGCCGGTATCGTAGGAGTACATACGAACTGTGTATTGCTTTCTTGCAAAATTAGATGGCCAGCACCGTAACCACACTTGACGTTGCACCGTTGTTACGCCTGCATAGGCTGCTTTTCCAAACTATATACCTGGCGTGCCTCTGTGGTAGAATACTTGAGTGCCACGCAGAATGCTCGGGTTCGATTCCTGCTGTGATCCTAATATTTATTCTTTTCATTCGTTGGGTCAGCGCTGCCGATGTCGGTTTTTCTTAACGCTCTCGCATTTAAATTACTATACTAATGTCTGTCCTCGCCGTTCCTGGGTAGATATAAACTGTCAATCACCTGTGACGCATAACCGTACACCGCGGCCCGTGGTAAACGGCTATGTGCCACACTTGTCTGGAGGAAAGGGTTTAATGACGTACGGGACAGCATTTTTCCGTTATTCATGTCATGGCCCGACAGTCATATTCGTCAAATCCTCTTACCCTCCCATGCCGATCTTCGTCTACACCTAGTTAAGGACGCGATCATGAGAGCGCCCAGACGTAGGCGGATAGATAGATAGATAGATAGATAGATAGATAGATAGATAGATAGATAGATAGATAGATAGATAGATAGATAGATAGATAGATAGATAGATAGATAGAAACGCTCAAAGTGCCAATGGTTCGCTAAGAAATCCTTCGCATTTAAAACTCCCATAGTGCAGTAAGAACGCGGCTGACAAGGACTGTTATTCTTAAAAATTTGTAAACGAGCGTAAACAAGAGCTACAGCAAGCTAGTCAATTAATCTGCTTTCGTAACTTTTCTTTTGCTGTGTTTAGTTTTTAAGGGCGCGTGTTTCATACGGTTAGTTTCGTGACTGTCTGCATTATGATGCATTTTGAAGTTATTGTGTAACTTGTTGCTTTATTGATTCACGTATAAACCACATGTATATGTTTCTTTTTTCTTTTGAAATTGTATAAAAGCCGGGGCTGAATAAAATGTTATGTACCACTTATTAACACCACCATGTCCTTTTCTTCGGGAATGCTGGAAGCGAATTCTACGTGTTATCAGGTACGCTTCAGCCCATGAACTATGGCGTAAAAACTGCCTTCTTCAATCTTGCAGGACAAAAAAAAAAGTCGGTCACATAAGTGACACTAACTGTCCCGTTCTCATGCTGAAACGCCCCCGCGGAAGCTCACGATTACGATGCCCGCGCACAAGCTGCGCTGCCCCTTGCCTGGAGCAAGATGGCTTCCAACCGGTTTCCCAGGCTTCACCCGCTCGCGTGGGCGCGTATAGGGGACCTCCACTCCAGAAGTTCTTTTAAACCTCCTTGGAAAAGTCTTACCACGATCGCTTAAGAGGACGCGGGGCGTACCATGACGCAAGGCAGTGGCTTCAAGAAAAAAGGTAGCCACGTCAGAGGCAGAGCAATAGCGTAGAGGAGCTGTCTCTGCATATCGCATAAGGTTGTCAACAGTTCTCATGATCCATCGATATCTTGCAGACGTTACGGGAAGAGGTCTGACTAGGTCCATTCCAATTATGGCAAAAGGTTTTTCGGGACATGGGATTGGTTGTAACGAGCCAGCAGGAGGTGAAGTCGGCCGCCTGCGTCGTTGACATAGTGCGCAAGAAGAGACGCACTTGGCAACAGCAGTGGAGAGGCCAGGCCATAAGAAGCGGTTCGTATGCATGGCTATATGTTTCGTGGAATCCCAAGTGGACAGCAGATGGGTCGTCGTGAAAGGCCTCAAGGACCTGCGTACGAAGTGAACGTGGAAGGACAGGAACCCGTCAGTGTCCATCATCATTGTATACGTATCGGTGGTGCACGTTCTTTTCAAGCTTGAATTGCCCGAGCTCGGTGCAGCCAGACAGTAGGTGGCGGAGACTTTCCGCAGAGGGGTTCAACAATGCGGTGGCTGTATGGACCTTGTTGGGGCCATCTGAGTGTAGCGATTGGAAGAAAGCGGGCCAGCAACTGCTAGTTCCCATAACGTAAGTGTACGCGTAGCCTCATCGTCATGGGACGAGCAGTGAGGAAGCTTGCTTGGGGAAGATGGTAGTGGGAGAGGGCAACGAGAGAGGGCGTCGCCAACTTGGCGTTTCTTCCCAGATTTGTCAGAACATCAAATATGTACTTTTGCAGCCAGAGCACCCAGCGGCCGAGGCGTCCGAACAGATTGTTTACGGATGACAGCCAGGATAATGTGTGGTCGTCTGTAATTACGGTAAAATGGCGTCCGTAAAGATATGGACGCAATTGTTCTACGGCCCAAATTACAGCCTGTGCTGTGATCGAGTAGTTCTGTTCAGCATTCGTGAGTGCGCGGCTGGCCAAGGCGACGACTCTCTCGACCAGTCGTATCACGCTGTAGGAGGACGGCACCGATGCCATGGCCGCTAGCGTCGGCGTGCAGAAACGTAGGGGCATGCTCATTGAAGTGACAGGACGGGGTCGGACGTCAGCGCTGCCTTGAGGGTGTCAAAAGCGATGTCGCAGTCGTTTGTCCAAGTCAAGGCTGCGCCCGACGTCAGCAACTTGCGCAGCGTCGATGCGATGGAGGCAGTGTCGCGTATTAAGCGGCGAAAAGAAGACGCCAGGCCCAGAAAACTTCGTAATTGTTTTTGATTTGCGGGGTGAGGGAAGCGTGTCACAGCAGTATAGGTGGTGTTCACCTCCCAGCAACCCTGCGCTCCAGCACCGTACCCGCGCGGCATGCCAGGAAAGCCCTACTTCCGGGTGTTCTGTACCGCCGTGTCAGCGGCCGTGTCCCCTGTGTATGCTTCTGCGCGATATTGCCACGTGCGTTTCTTTATCACTTTTGGTGTATTCGGTTTTCGGCCACAAAGACTGTCAGCAACGCTCAGCGCGAACCGCGCCTCATTGTTCGAGAACCTTCGCGATCATTGTAGATCGTTTTGTTAAGATTGCGCGCAAGACGCGCACACTCGAGCTTATTCTAGAATTTGCACGGCAGCCAGCGATGACGCTGGAATATTCGACGGCACATGTTTAAAAGCCGACGCGCTTCACCGCTAGTCAGTTGATCGACGGTCGACGCTGTGTTCGCCGTTATCAGTGTATTGCTGTGGCTTTCAGTTTCTCGGCCACAGGTTCGGCCTAATAAAAAGTTTCATCTCGATGTGCTGACTCCTGCCTTCGTCGACGTCACGGCCACGTGACATCTGGTGGAGGTGCTGTTGGTTCATGTTCCGGACGCCCCCGTCAAGCCTTGAACCCAGCCCACAGCGCGAAGAAGACATCGACGCCAACCACGACCAGCGAGCTAGCCATAGGCAGCAAGGCCTAGCACCGGAGTACGGGCCTCTACCCGACTAGACTCGGAACACGAAGGCCAGGACCACGACTGCGGCAACGATGACTGACACTGCGCCACCGCCCGCGGTCGTGATACAGCAGCCAAGGGAGCCGCCGATCTTTCGGGGATCATCATGTGAGGACCCAGAAACGTGGCTCGAGTCGTACGAGAGGTCTGCGGCCTTCAACAACTGGGACCTCAGCGACAAGTTACGCTACGTGTACTTCGCTTTGGAAGACAGCGCCAGGACGTGGATCGAGAACAGGGAGTCTACGCTGACAACGTGGGACACCTTCCGGACCAGCTTCCTCGCAGCGTTCACAAGCGTCGTGCGAAAAGAAAGGGCCGCCGCTTTACTGGAGACACGGGTCCAGCTCCCGAATGAAAAAGTGACAATCTTCGCGGAAGAAATGGCCAGACTCTTCCGCTACACCGACCCTAACATGACCGAGGAGAAGAAGGTCCGTTTCCTCATGCGAGGGGTAAGGCAAGAGCTCTTCGCTGGGCTCATGCGGAACCCACCCGACAGTCCAGGAATTTGTCTCCGAGGCCACAACAATCGAGAGCACGTTGGAAATGCGCACCCGGCAATACAACCGCCGCTTGATCCAAGACAGCGCAGCGGTTCAAGCTATCGGCTCCGACGATCTGCTCGAGACCATAAGGGCCGTAGTGCGCGAAGAACTTCGTCGAATGTTCCCGTCGTGCCAGGCTCAAGATGCCTCGATCGCAGACATCGTCCGACAGGAAATTGTGCAGTCCCTGGGCATCCCTGAGTCAGCGCAGCCGCAGCTGCAAGCAATGAGCTATGCTGCTGCAGCCCGACGCAACGCCCCCCCTCCTCGACCACGTCAAGACGCCGCGCCGCCCCAGCAGTTCCGCCGCGACGCACCACCGCCGCCACCACCGACGTCATACCGCCCGCCAGCCGGCCAGCGATACACGCCGAGAAAGACCGACATTTGGCGCGCCCATGACAACCGCCCGCTCTGCTACCACTGCGGAGAGGCCGGCCACACGTACCGCCGATGCCAGTACCGACAGATGGGATTACGCGGATTCGCCGTTAACGCGCCGCGCCCGCAGCCAGGCGAACGGCCTCGCGACATCGACGACTACCTCACCGGAACACAATGGCAAGAACGACGACCTTCCCGCTCGCCGTCGCCCGGCCGCTACATGTCACCGCACCGCCGGCCCAAACTGGCCCAAACCGGGGCCGGTCACCTAGCCCGTATCCGGAAAACTAAGGGCAGCAACCGATGGAGGTGCGGTTGCTGTACGACGAACTACCGAAGATTTTCCGCCGACGACGACAACGCTGCAACGAAATCTAAAGAACACGCCGCAGCCGAACGAAGCCCTGACATCGAAACTTCACGGCCTGAGGAAGACCTGACGACGCGACGTCGAAGCAGCGGAACAAACCGACGCAGCCGTGACCCGACGCCGCGACCCAACTGCAACGCAAGACGACGAACTAGCGACCTCGACGTTCTCATTGACGGCCACAACGTCACCGCTCTTGTCGACACTGGAGCCGACTATTGCGTCATCAGTGGGCCTTTCGCCACGAAGTTGAAGAAAGTTAAGACTGCTTGGGAAGGCCCCGAAATGCGTACCGCTGGAGGCCATCTAGTAACGCCGTCTGGAGTCTGCACAGCAAGAGTAACAATCAATAATCGCACGTATCCTGCGAGTTTCGTAATCTTGCAACACTGCTCCAGGGACGTCATACTTGGCATGGATTTCTTAAACCATCATGGCGCCGTCATCGACTTAAGAACCAAGTCGATAACCCTATCGTCGGACAAAACGACACCGCCGGATACGAATCCATTTTACCATGCCCCGAACGTGCTCGAGGATCAAGTTACCATTCCGCCTCGCTCCAGCGTCATAATTCCCGTCAGCACCGAAGAAGCTGAAGACATCGAAGGTGTCATCGATAGCGATCAGCGTTTGCTACTAGACCGTGACATTTGCGTTGCAAGGGGCATTGCTCGGTTGCATGAAGGAAAAGGAAGCGTGATGCTAACGAACTTCAGCCAAGAATACAGACACCTGAGCAGGTGCACGACGACTGCATACATCGAAGAAATCTTGGCCGTCAGCGATGCGTTTGCCTTTTCAGATCATGACCAAGCTACGATGACTACCCCAACACCTGAGCCACCCTTCGACGTAAACCCAAGTCTTCCCGCTCGCCAACAGCAGCAGCTTCGATGCCTTCTGCACAAAAACAAGGACTGTTTCTCGTTGTCATCGTGGGTCCGACAAACGCCCCTTGCTAAGCACCGCATTATAACGGAAGAAAATGCTCGACCACTCCGTCAGAGTCCCTACCGGGTTTCGACGCGGGAACGGGAGGCCGTGAAGAAACAGGTCGACGAAATGCTACGCGACATCATCCAGCCGTCAAAGAGTCCGTGGGCATCCCCCGTGGTGCTAGTCAAGAAGAAGGATGGGACTCTCCGTTTTTCCGTCGATTATCGTCGCCTGAACAAAATTACGAAGGACGTGTATCCCCTTCCCCGGATAGACGACACCCTGGATCGATTACACAACGCAAAGTACTTTTCGTCGATAGACCTCAAGACCGGTTACTGGCAAATAGAAGTCGACGAGAGAGACCGAGAAAAGACTGCCTTTATAACACCAGACGGCCTGTTTGAGTTCAAGGTCATGCATCTTGGTCTTTGCTCGGCACCTGCGACTTTCCATCGGATTATGGATACAGTGCTGGCCGGCTTGAAGTGGCAGACGTGCCTCGTGTACTTGGACGACGTCGTTGTGTTTTCCTCAAACTTCGACGAACACCTTAGGCGCCTTGAAGCTGTACTTCAAGCAATCAAGACCTCCGGACTCACTTTGAAGCCTGAAAAGTGCCGGTTCGCGTACGAGCAGCTCTTGTTCTTGGGTCACGTGATCAGCAAGGATGGTGTTTTTCCGGACCCGCGGAAAACAGCTGCCATCGCTGACTTCCCGACGCCTACCGACAAGAAGGCCGTACGCCGTTTTCTCGGCCTGTGCGCCTATTACAGACGTTTCGTCAAGGAATTTTCACGGATCGCCGAGCCACTGACGCAACTCACGAAGGCCGACGTCGAATTCAGGTGGCAAACGTCGCAAGTTCAGGCATTTCAAGAATTGAAACGACGCCTGCAGACGCCTCCGATACTTGCGCATTTCGACGAGCACGCCGATACAGAAATCCACACCGACGCAAGCAGCGTAGGACTCGGCGCCGTCCTTGTGCAAAAGACCGACGGATTCGAAAGGGTCATCAGTTATGCTAGCCGGTCGCTATCAAAGGCAGAAATCAACTACTCCACAACAGAAAAGGAGTGCCTGGCCATCATCTGGGCTACATCGAAGTTTCGCCCCTACCTCTACGGCCGGCCCTTCAAAGTTGTGAGCGACCACCACGCCTTGTGTTGGCTAGCTAACTTGAAGGACCCTTCAGGTCGCCTCGCACGGTGGAGGCTACGACTTCAAGAATTTGACATAACCGTCGTTTACAAGTCCGGAAGAAAACACTCCGACGCTGACTGCCTGTCCCGCGCTCCCGTCGACCCACCGCCGCAGGACGACATGGAGGATGACTGCTTCTTGGGAACCATAAGTGCCGAAGACTTCGCCGAACGACAGCGAGCGGACCCAGAACTCAGGGGCCTTGTGGAATACCTCAAGGGCAGGACTGCCGTTGTTCCAAAAGTATTCAGGCGGGGATTGGCGTCATTTCTCTTGAAAAAAGACGTCCTCGTAAAGAACTTCTCTCCGGCCCGGGCCGACTACCTCATCGTTGTACCTTCGGCACTGCGACCAGAGGTTCTGCAGGCCCTGCACGACGACCCGACGGCTGGCCACCTCGGCTTTTCCCGCACGCTCGCGAGGATACGGGAAAAATACTACTGGCCACGCCTTCCTGCCGACGTCGCCCACTACGTAAAGTCTTGCCGAGATTGCCAGCGACGGAAGACACCGCCGACTAGGCCAGCGGGACTTCTGCAGCCAATCGAACCACCTCACCGGCCCTTCCAACAAATAGGGATGGACCTACTGGGGCTGTTCCCGACGTCGACTTCCGGCAACAAGTGGATCGTCGTAGCAACTGACTACCTCACCCGTTACGCCGAGACAAAGGCCTTGCCCAAAGGCAGTGCCGCCGAGGTAGCCAATTTCTTCGTGGAGCACATCGTCTTGCGTCATGGCGTGCCAGAGGTCCTCATAACAGACAGAGGTACCGCCTTTACTGCGGACCTAACTCAGGCGATCTTCAAATGCAGCGAGACGAGCCACCGCCGCACCACCGCCTACCACCCACAGAACAATGGCCTCACCGAGCGTCTAAATAAGACCATCGCCGACATGCTGGCCATGTACGTCGACGTTGAGCACAAGACGTGGGACGCCGTCCTTCTGTACCTGACCTTCGCTTACAACACGGCCGTCCAAGAAACGACGCAGATGACGGCGTACAAGTTCGTCTACGGAAGAAGCCCGGCGACGACGCTCGACGCCATGCTACCCAACGTCACCGACGAAGAAAATCTCGACGCCGCCGCTTACTTACAGCGCGCCGAAGAAGCACGACAGCTCGCCCGCCTACGGATCAAGAACCAGCAGACGACTGACAGCCGCCGCTACAACCTTCGACGACGCCACATGGAATACCAACCCGGTGACCGTGTATGGGTATGGACGCCAATACGCCGACGGGGACTCAGTGAGAAGCTTCTTCGACGATACTTAGGACCGTACAGGGTACTTCGACGCCTCGGCGCACTCGACTACGAGATTGTCCCTGACGGCATTACGAACTCTCAGCGGCGCCGTGCACGACCTGAAGTCGTCCATGTCGTGCGCCTCAAGCCATATTACGCGCGTTAGCGAATCTGAGGACTGTCATTTTGCTTTATTATTGTGCTTTTTTCCTCGTGTTTATTGTTTATTGTACTTTGTTGCTTTATTCTTGTTATTTATTGTTGTATGCATTGGCCTGTTCTGTTTTAAGCATCGGGACGATGCTTTTTCGGAGGGGGGCATTGCCACGTGCGTTTCTTTATCACTTTTGGTGTATTCGGTTTTCGGCCACAAAGACTGTCAGCAACGCTCAGCGCGAACCGCGCCTCATTGTTCGAGAACCTTCGCGATCATTGTAGATCGTTTTGTTAAGATTGCGCGCAAGACGCGCACACTCGAACTTATTCTAGAATTTGCACGGCAGCCAGCGATAACGCTGGAATATTCGACGGCACTTGTTTAAAAGCCGACGCGCTTCACCGCTAGTCAGTTGAGCGACGGTCGACGCTGTGTTCGCCGTTATCTGTGTATTGCTGTAGCTTTCAGTTTCTGGGCCACAAGTTCGGCCTAATAAAAAGTTTCATCTCGACGTGCTGGCTCCTGCCTTCGTCGACGTCACGACCACGTGACAATATTAAAGGGACACTAAAGAGCAAAAAGACTTTTCTCGCATTAGTAAAGTAGTCTTCCACGATACCAAAAACACCACGCTTGCTGCGAGAAGACGCTTAATAAGCGAGAAAACGCGCAAAAAAAAAAAAAAAACAGGTGGCGACGCCACCTTGGAATTCCCGCACCATTTGCCGTGACGTCACATATTTTTGACGGCGCCTGCTTCAGCCTACGTAGTTCCTAATCGGTTAAATCGAAGTACATTGTCCTCTGAGAGGGCCAGAGACTTGACATAACGAGTTTTTGGAAATTTCGTCGAGCCAGTGGCGCCAAAATACGTTAAATGCTCTTTGAAACCTTTTACGTCACGAATTACAAAGTTCGGCGCGAAATTTAAAAATGAAACTTTGAACTTGGTTGTCTCCTCTAATAATAAAACTGCGGTGGTGAAATAAACTACACTAGAGTTCTCCGAGCACACTTTATCAATCTAAACCAATTCATTGTTTCTCTTTAGTGTCCCTTTAAGTTCAGCCGTTTTTTGCGCGCGCTATCCGATATAATGATTAATGGCACCATATTTGGATGCAGCAATCGCAGAAAATCGAATGGTGACAGACGTGAGAACGCCAAACCGGCTAAGTTTTATTTATTGGTGAACGTTATTCGCGGCCAATGTCTGGAGGTTTCAGCGAAGCGTCGTGACGAATGTTCCAGCCGCCTTCTCCTGGTACCAAAGGTTGTGTGGTAAGCGCCTGAGTGGTTTACCTGCGAATGGAAACTCACGCAGTGGAGTTCATATTTTGACAGCTGTGTATAGAAAAGAAGGAAAGCCGCGAACGAAAGACGATAACAAAAAATCGCATTGACAGTAAATACATTCAATTTCTGCCGCATTGCACTCGCGAAGACGACTGCGAAAAGCACGACACAGTAAAGTACTCAACGTTGCACTGTCCATATTTAGACATGCGCGGTACATTGCGAGCTAAAATGAGACGCACACGCTTTTGCTTTCCTCGGTAAAGTGGACTTCTGGCGGCGAGTTTTTGTACACGTGCATCAAAGCACAGGTGACTTGTAACGTCTCGTGAAATAATTTAACGTCCAAGAGACTTTTAATCGCGATCGACCAAAGCTGTGGGTGAGGCAACCACGTCGAGATTTCAGTCTCGTTCTCACTCGACTGCAATCGAAAGTACCCCGTGTAACGGTGCTTTTACATGCATTACTTCGAAGCGCTGTTAACACCGCTGCTTTAACCAGAAGGGTAATGGCTTGGGCTAGTTGGTATGTCATGACGAATTGTATAGCGCAAACGGGGTACTTGGACGGACAGAGAAAACGAGGACTGTCTGTCCAAGTACCCCGTTTGCGCTATACAATTCGTCATGCTTTAACCAGGTTCATAAAGAATCGCACTGCGATCAAATTGGTTGGTAAGCTCGCCTTTCGAGCTTACAGCTGAAATATAAGTTCAACGCTAAAGGTTATCTTAAGTTTGCGCGGACAACGACGCCGTCGCCGTAACTTTTCAGCAAGGGTTCCTGGACAAACCTACTCTTCCAAAGATTTTTTGGCATTCAGTTGTTCATGCGTCACAAAACTGGTAGCGTGCACCAAGTACCCCTTTATGTCTGAAAGTTCCACCTTCGGCACGAGTGCACGCCTCCTGTGGGACACAATAAATGAGCTGAAGGAACCGAGTATCAAAAACAGGTAAATCAGAAATGGCTGACACTTCTAACAAGCATTTCCTTACAGTTGGTGAGTTTACAGCGGACAACACGGAAAATTACTGCGATAGCTATATAGCCTCATATTAATCATCTAGTGCTCTCCTGTTTCCTACTGACCAACACAAAGTGGAAAAATTAATCTCGTCATTAAAGCATCAATGTGCTTGTGGCCCTAATGACATTAAGCCGAAACCGTTAAAGGCTATAAGTCACGTTATCGCTATTCCACTCACGCACATTTATAATTTGATGTTGTCATGAGGCGTTTTTCCCGATCAAATGAAACTTGCTAAAGTTACGGCAATCCATGAAGGGGGGTCGTTTGATGAACTAAACAACTACAGACCTTTATCTTTACTCCCTATATTCGCGAAAATGGCCGAACGCGTTATAAATAGGGGGATTACAGGTTTTCTAACAGCAAACAGTATAATCGCAAAAGAACGGTACGGATTCTACAAAAATAAATCTACTGAGTCTGCTCTACTCAATATCAAAGAATACATTCTAGAGAACATTGAAAACAAAATCTGTACACTAGGAATATTTCTGGATTTCAGGAAGGCCTTTGACAGCATACAACACGATCTGCTTTTACGCAAACTGCCGTACTACGGTATCCGGGGTACCACAGTGCAACTAATACAAAGTTACCCTGTCATCCAGAAAGCAATATAAAACTCCAAACAATACACACTCTCAAGTTGAACTCATTAAGTATGGTGTCCCTCAGGGTTGCATCCTTGGACCTGTCCTATTCCTGCTGTTCATTAATGATATTGCAAATATTGAGGGACATAAAAAATAATATTGTATGCCGATGACACAAATGTATTGTTCGCAGGTTCTCACGTATGTGAGCTATATAAAGAAGTCAACGTATGGATGAACAAGCTAAACTTATGGTTAAACGTAAACAAACTTCAACTGAACATCGCTAAAACAAAGTACATGTTCTTCAAACGTAAAGGAGTAACTTACATTCCATGCACACCAATTCCAGGGCAGCGAGATTCAGCGAACAACAATAAAATTCCTAGGAGTTCTATTCCAAGAACAACTTTCTCGGACCTCTCACACTGACACGATAAAAAAAGATCATTGCAGAAGAATCGGCATTTTAAATAGACTAAGGTACTGCGTTCCAACAAATATCAAGCTACAAATTTACTATGCTCTAGTGCACTCACGCCTAACATACTGTTGCTTAGTGTGGCTAACAACGACTGTCACAAACCTTAATTCTCTTCTAGTGCTACAAAAGCGTGCAATACGTGCAATTTCTAACACTCCACTCTACGAAAGTACTCGACGATATTTCAGAAGCTACAAAATATTTGCTATCCAACAGTTATACAGCCACAAGCTGTGTCTAAAGATACTACGTCAGTATAGGATAAATACATCTCTATCCTTGGATACATATTGTCACGCTGGATGAGTTCGCTGGAGCCAAGAAGAAGAGGAGGTAGAAGGGCGCACGAGCATCGATCAGTTGTGGGGCTGACCGTCCTGTCCCTTGCGCTGCACTAAGCATCTCTCACTAGTCTCACCCTGTAAATAAATCCATACCATCGTTACAGTTTTGGTGGAGGTCCGGGGTACGTAACACTGGACGACCGAGCTCTACCGCCCCCTCGACGCAGTAAACGGTTGGCCGGTCTACCACCGGGAGACGTTGCCATGAATGACGCGGACAGACGTGATGATGGCCACGAAAGAATCGCACAAGAGACTGCTCGTCCCAGACAGGCGGGCTGCACTCCTTATCGGGAGCCGCGCACATTCTCGGGAAGAGAAGATGAGGACCTGGACGACTGGTTGCGGCACTATAAGAGGGTGAGTCGTCTTAATGAATGGAGCGCCTCTGCGCAACTCTCGCATGTTGTCCTGAACCTTGCCGGAACTTCACTTCTGTGGTTTGACAACAATGAGGATGTGCTGACAACATGGGAGAACTTCGTCGACGAGATAAAGAAGTGCTTCGGTGATTCGCTCTCCAAAAAGAAAAAGGCCGAGCAGACACTTTCACGGCGAGCACAGCTACCTGGAGAGACGTGTACGACCTACATAGAAGTGCTCCTGAAGCTATGTGGAATAGTGAATCCAAACATGTCGGATGAGGAAAAGGTGGGACATTTGCTCAAGGGAATTGCCGAAGATGTTTACAATTTTCTTATCTCTAAGGAAGATGTCACGACGCCATCTGACTTGAGGCGTCACTGCCGTGCCTTTGAAGCTCTCAAAACACGGCGGGTACTTCCGAAGTTCGGCCGACTGGACAACGTCACGAATGTAGCAAGTCTAGACATCTCTTCCTCTGACGACCTCGCCGCTATGATACGGCGTGTTGTCAGAGACGAACTGGCTCACTTTCAAGGTGGAGATGCCAACCGCGTGTGTCACCAATGTGCATTAGATGAGCGCTATCTGGAAGTACCGGTCTCCTGGTCGCGACCTGCATACACCAACCGCGATGACGTCCATATGGAGAGCACCATGACACAGCCTCCAGTGACGACTTTTACGCGTCGACAGGACGTGCCGCCTCGCTGAGTGTCTTCCGATTACGTAATGCCCAGGAGACCTGTGTCCTACAACAACGAGAACCACCGCAACCCACTTGTCTGCTTCAATTGCGGTGTTCAGGGACACATCTCGAGGTACTGCAGACGTCGTCCGCAACGCACTGCAAGAGATCGTGCGTATCCGCTTCGCATGCAAGACGCCGCACCCTGGCAACCATCCGCCCCAGCTACCCCTTTTCGTCTGCCACCTCGGGAATACATGCCCAGGAATTCGTCTCCGGTGTCTGACCGCAGCCTAACTCCGCCACCAACCCGGACGCGTCGATCGCCATGTGAAACAAACACCGTACGAACTACGCAGGAGCTTAATATAGAAGCCTAGGTCACGCACGAACTACGGAGACCAACGATTAACTTCCCGGATATCCGACTTCCTGAACCAGCACCCAACCATACTTCATTAAATGCAGGATGGAACATCATCTAGATCATTTAAAAAATAACGCGAGAACTCCTAATTGAAGAAAGCGATGATTTTCTTGAGCTAAAGGCCAACTCCGGCGATTTTTCGAGGTCCATGGATCTCAATAAAATTCGATGGGTACGTTCGTTTTCACGTTCCCTTTATTTATGCCAAATTACGAGCTGGAGACATATGCAGATTCATTGCAAACGAATTTTATTGATTGCCCCGACTCTCCCCACCTCGCTTCCCAGAATTATTTGCAACATTGTGTGCGTGACGTCATTTTTGTTAAAGCGGAAGTGACGGAACCGAGGGGCCCCTGGAGCGTCTGCTATCCGCAATGCAACAATCGCGTGTGTTTGGCGAGCACTTCGTTGGCTGCGCGTGTGAATTTCAGTTCCTTGTGGTAATGCGTGCGATGGGTGCCAAGTGGTGTCGCGTTGTCTGCTTCACACGATTCTCCGTTGGCAGTCACGAAACACTCGCACCTAACGATTACCCTGCGTCTCTATATTAGAGTGTTTTAGCTAGCAATGCCGGTTTACCGCACGGAAAGTACGATACTACCGTACCGGCTCAGAAATGCACATGCGTGAACCACCGAAACACTTTCCGTAACATATACAGGGTGCACCGTGGCCGGGTCTATCAGTATACGGTGAGCTGCGCATCGTGCGAAACAACGTAACCTAATGGTGCGAAAGGTGGCTCATACTTGGCTTATATTAAATTGCTTCGGCCGTACCAACGCGATGTTGAACGCCGCTATTGCCAAACTTATGCGCTCATCCCATAGCAATATTATGAAGCTTTAGTCAGTCCGCGAACTTCTCAGAGATAGCATTTTACCCGATCACTGCCCCACAAGCTTGAGCTGCCTAGACAGGGGGTGCCATCTGGCGGTGGAATGCGCAACCAGGTAAGCAAAGAGCTAAACAGGTGTGTTCCACTTCATGGAAGAGGAATGGCCATTATAGTTGGCATCCAAATGCGTCGGAATCGCAGCTGTCATTTTCCGACAGCTCAGCTTGTGCACGTGACACGGTCAGTCACACACAAGATTTCCGACGGAGTCACGTTTCAACTGAGTGCTTTCGCAGCTTTCATGCTACGCGCTGGCGGGACCGGCGTGCCTTGCATGATTTCCGGTTTTGTCTCCACTTATACGTCACGCAAGGACAGTACGCTCGGTTGGGTTTCGGTTTCGGTGTTGTGCTTTTTTGCTTATTTAAAATTATTCTCCAGTTTGCCGAGTATTTCTGCTATCGGGCGCGTGACAGCAGCGTCTCAGGAACATAAAAGCACCATTACTTTGACATGGCCAAAATATCGCCGGAGTTGGCCTTTAAAATTTTGAAATAAAAAATGTGTATTTTTTACACCTTGCTCATCATGGCATTACATAACTGTTCATTATATGTAAGAGTCAGTAGATAATACCTCTTTCTGTTACAATTTCGTTTAATGAACATTTCACTGGTTTCACCTGTAGGGCATAAGCGTGCCCTAGTCATGTCGTTTCTTTTTTAGGGGCGAAGCTCCTTTGGGTGTGTGTCTGTCCCTCCTCTGTAGTATGTAGTAGTAGGTAGCCACCTCTAGTTCTTGGAGTGTTCGCTAGATGGCGCTGTCGTAGCCACCTCTAGTTCTCAGAAAGATCCCTAGATGGCGCGGAGGCGCTCGCTGCGTTGCAGGTGCGTGCTCTAGTCCCCCCCTCCCCTCTCGCCACGCGAGGCCGACGCAGGCAGCGTCTGCTAGCGAGTTTCTTGATTGCAAAAAACGACTGCTCGCGCTGCACAACCGTTCACTGTCCACTCCTATTGGCCTCGAGATTTGGGAGTGGCGCCCTCTCGCGTGTGACGTCAGAGCGAGGACTCCGCTCTCAACCGCGCTGCAGCAGCCGCTGTTCCTGTATGCGGATCGTCTGCTTCAGGCGGGAACATTGTCGAACGAACAGCCTCGCGACGGTCAACTAACGCCTACAACGAATGTTTTCGAGTGTAATCTTGAACTTGTTTTAGTTGCGGCCCAATCGGCAGGGCCAAGAAATCTCCCGGATGGCCGACGAGTGCGCCGATGCCACCGACCGCATTGCTGGTAAGAAAGTGAAACCATGTGTGAGTGTTCTCGCTCGTTATGCAGTACGATACTAATTAGTTTGGGTGTTTCTTTCGATATTTCAGTAAGCGTGCCGTTCTCCAGCATCTACAAGTACGTAGATAAAGCTTGTGAAAGGTCGCGGTGCCTCATCGAGGGCGAGGCGGTGTACGACTCAGGCCACGTTGTTGAATGCGCGGTCGAGGCCGTCAACGGAGATCGCATCACCGTCGCAGCTCTCGTCCTGCAAACAAGTGCGCAAGTGCCGCCTTGTTGCACACCCTCCTGCCGATGACCATGATCGCAGTTTGTCCGGTAATGTTGGTTCAGTGAGAACGATATTACGTCGTAGTTCATATTATTAATGCCGCACAGGGCCGTCACGTGGGTATTAGAATATAACAAATAGTTAATCGCTGATTATACCACGCACAGGGCCACAGAGATTAACGTGGCAAAGGCAAGCTGGGTCCAGTTTCACGCCACGTAGCCTAACGAAAAGCTTAAAGAGCTCCGCTTTTAAAAAAGTGTCTGCACTGCCTCAGGTGAAAACTTTTAGAGTGTGACCTTATGATAAGCACTCTGCTAGGCGCGCGCTTGCCTTCATAAGTGAAATACGTATGTACACCATCCAAATGCAGCCGTAGTCTCAGATATCCTGCGCCGCTCAGCTGAGCTCACGAGGCGCGCTTACGTGCGAGGCGATTCGGAGGCCGCGTCGTCGGCTCCTTGTCTAGGGGCCTTCGCAGCAGGTTGCGGGACAGCACCGCACCTGGTGTAAGTCGCCTATGCTTATAGCCTGCGTGCAATAAACGCCTTAAGTATTTGCGAGGCGCTTAAACACAGTCACAAGATTACCTAAGAGTGGCGCGTTCGGTGGGTAGCAGAAGTCACTGTCCGCGAAGTGATTGCTGCACACGGTCGATGAAGGCGTGGGGCGCATTCCCATTCTTAGCTTCACGATTCACTCCTTCTTCAGCTTCGGGTCCTTAGAGTAGTTGTGAAAGCTAACGCCTTTTTCACGACCGGACGAAGTACACTGAGGCACAGAGCAATACTTCACCATTGCGCAGCACTCGCCGCGGAGACAAGCGGCCGCAGTTCTAAGAAACAAAGAGCTGTAGTTCTAAATGAATGTTAAAAGCAGTCCCGTGGTTGTTCGAACAGCGTCAGTAGCCACCATACGCAAGATAACAATTGAACTGCTTTTTTGTTGAGATTTACCGCAACGCTCGTTTCAACACGGCGCTGGGCCTACGTAGCAGACGAAAGCGCGCGAATCCCCGCTCTGACGTCATACAGGCGCCGTTCGCAGCGCCGCCATCGGTCGCACACCAGGCCAATATATAGGCACTGGATATTGACCTCCAAGGTAGTGCGTTTGTGAGATTTCTCCTGTGCGTGATTAAACAATAAAAATTCACAGCGTACATGTAAAATTAAAGTGAGCTGCAAGTCGCCATGACTCTCATCGACCCTTTAGTATAAACGCGCCCGATCTCGCGTCGTTGATGACGTACTGGGCAGAATTCACGAAAGATTCACATATGGCGCGTGTCATTCTTGGAAGGCAATCGTTCGATTTAGTGCGGCGACGTACGCTAAGGGGACCGTTGTAATAAAATCCGCTCGCTGTTGGCGCGCTTTCACTTTCGCTCGGAGTGTTCACGGTTTACCGATGATTTCCCCCGGAACTTCGCCCACTCATCATCATTCACCCCGTGGATATGCTGTGGATTTTTGTATTAACTCGTTTTGTGAGCACTCATTGTTGGTATTCCTACCATTCTGAGTGTTGTACTTATATTTTTGTGCAGTTAACTTGCAATAGAGTCGAGAAGCTTTTTTATTACATTATTTTGCCCGAAGTTGAGTATATTCGCGCGTTTGTTGTATTGTCACCACTCGTAACGACAGCTTCTTCATATTTCTGTGCACTCTACTGATAATTCTTTCTAATCTTGGAAACCATGTAGAGCAATATGTACCATTGCATTCTTTGCTAATAATGCTTGCTGGTTTGTGTCTTCTGCTTTGCTGCAAGAGTGACACGACCTAGTCAGGTGATCACTCAGCCTTTAGTCGTATCCCCCAAGGCAATTTGTAACACTCTTGCCTTGAATAAACCAAATAAAGCAATGTCGGATGAGGCTTCCTTGATCGTCAGAATGAATGGGTCAACGCCACCGCTGAGAGCTACATTGTCCGTGTATCGCTGTTTCGCATCGGCGTCTAATTTCTCGGCCCACACGCTCAAGCGAGCCGAGTGCTGATCGCCCATGGCTGCAGCAGTTTCACAACCGGTAAATGTAATACTTTTTGAGCCAAATAAATGAAAACAAGGTGAATTTGCAGGAAATACAGCTTGTAGGCATCGGACCGTGAATGCACCGGTCGGGACGGACGGCCTTCAAAATGGCGGCCACGCGGTTGCCAGCACAGGCGGCGCACTTTCCGCTATCGCTTCCGCCAACCTAACGTCACGTGAATACAACCTATAATGTACTACAATATGGGGTACTGTGAACACGCTACCCCATATTCGGCGCCCCCGCTCGCCATGCATGGCGTGAAGCGGCGCGCGTGGAAGAGAACGTGATCCGTGAGGCGGCGTTGCTTCAGTACGGGCTGGTATATTTACGTATATTTACTAGTAAAGAGGCTCACTAGTAAATATACGGCTGGTAGTGTAAGCAATATGTCAGCAAAGAGCGTTAAGCGAAAAGTTAGAGAGGCGGAGAGGATTTACTGGACGGCAGCTATGGAGAAAAAAACCGGCTTTCAGTAACTACCGAAAGGGCAAAAATGAAATAAGGAGGGAGGCATTTTACGATAATTCAAGTGGAAGCGCTTTACTGTTTGAAGCGAGATCGGGTTGCCTTAGAACGGGTAGTTATAAAGCGAGATTCAGTAAAGAAGAAGAACAGTGCACGTACTGCGGGGAAGATCAGGAAACGGCGGAGCATGTTCTGATTGAATGTGGAGACATCCACCCAGGTGTACGTTTGGGCACGAGCCTACATGACGCCTTGGGTTTTAGAGACAATGGAAAGCTGAACACACCCGCGATTGAAATAAGTAAGAGGCGGTTAGAGTATTGGCGGCAGAAAATTAGAGAGAAGGGCAAAAATAAATATGAAAAAAAGGACATTCTGCTGTAAAGGGCGGAGAACGGAGCTGAAAATTTAAGTTCTTTTTTTTCTGGAGTAAGATAGTTTTGGTTGAAATAAGTACACTAGGCCAACACTAAGAAAAAGAAGAGTAAAGGTTTTTTTTTTTTTTTTGTCGAGCCAGGTGGCACACTTGTCACCGCCCCGTTATAAAGGGGACGCTCATAGCATCCATCCATCCATCCATCCTGGTGGGGTAGCTAGTGTAGCCGGTATAGCTCTCGGCTGGTGTGCAGTGACTGTTGCGTGTGTTAGCGCCCGATCAACGAAAGTTTTTCGGCGATTTCTTTCTGATGCAAAAATTCTTGCTGGCCATCTGGCTTCGAAGCAATGCTGAGTCGTCGGCGGCAACGGCACTGCTTTTCACGTGGTGTAAAGCAGTGCGTTTTGTGAAGTGTTAGTTCACAGAGCTTTGTGAGAGACGTGGGCTTCCCTGCCCGTCTGACGCATTATTTCATGCTGTAGAGAAACTAGAGGACATATTCATTTTTTTTCAGCAAGCAAGAGCTGTGAAGCAACAGCGTTGTGGATGTGCACGATGTGGTTGCAAGGAAACAATAACACTTTGACTTGGGCGAGTTGGTACATACTCGGATACATGCAGCGGGACTTGGACGAAGACAGGAGGCGCTCGTGTGTGTTTTATGTGTCTGCTGTCTTCGTCCAAGTCGCGCTGCATCAGGCGCGTAGCCAGAAAATTTTTGGGAGGGGGAGGGGGCACCGCCTTAATATGAAGTGGCGGTCGGGCATGCAGATGTGATGGAGTGTCATATTGAGCTCTGCATACCATAGAAAAAAAATTTCGGGGGGGGGGGGGCACGGGCCCGGTGTGCCTCCCCCCCCCCCTTCGCTGCATGTATCCGTGCAAGAAAACACTTTGACTGTACCCTGGGCTGCAGCCAGCACGCATACCTACTCGCGGCAGCAGCGGTAAAGCTTTTGTCACGATCTGCCCCGGGATTGCGGGCGAGGGTGGGTGCCGAGACACTCGCGCTTGGGAAGGGCGACCCAACAGCACGACGGCGGTCACAGCTACTGACCGAGAGCTGCGCTCGTCGGTGTTTATAATGGTCTCGCGAACATTGCGGCGAACGAAGCTACGCTAGAAAGTAGTAGTAGTGGTTCTTGGGGAAAAGGAAAAGGGGGCCAATTTCTGTCTGCCCATTGGCGACACGGCTAAGCGCCCTGTAGGGGTAGGGGTAAGGTGGGAATAAAAGAAAAGTAGAAAGAAAAGGGAAAGAAGTGAGAGATAGTCGACAAGCAAGAACGTCGAAGAGAGAAGAAGACAGGAAAGATGGGGAGCCAGTCACAGGAGTTCACGGACGGGTCCACGATTCAGCCAGCCGCACGATGCACGTCGCTGACGAGGCGGCGAAGGCCCCGCCAATGAGAGGCGCACGGCATGGCGGTCGAGGTAGCCGTCACAGAGCGTCGACGGCGAGGGGCACCAGCGCGTCCTGAACGGGCGAGCGGGGCATCGCGGGCGACACGTCCGTCTCCTACGCTAGAAAGGGCGCCACTTGCTCGTAACACCCCTTACCCCCAGTTACAGAACACACACACAGAAAAAAAAAGCAAGACAAGACCCAGCCAGGTCGACGGTGGCTTAACCAGTCGAGTAGCGGTCTAGTGCCCTTCGATGTCGAGTGCTCCGCCTGGGCACAGGTGTTTGTTGGCTTGGTGTGGCCAAAGTCCCTAGAATTTTCGTAAATCTAGGGACTTTAGGTGTGGCAACGCCAGGTGCTGCCGGAGCCGCACTCGTTCATTCCTGAGGGCCTGCAGTGGCTGGCAGTGATGGTAATGAACTTTGAATTGGTCCAACAGGTGGCGCAAAACTGGCGATGCATGTCACCTGCGAGGTGGTCGGGCATCTCGTTGGCAGCAACTGGTCTTGATGGGAACTGATGCGCACAAAAGCTAGGGGCACAAGAAGGAACATAGATGGACAGACGAAGCGCAAGCTAACAGTTTATTGGTGGGAAATGTGACCTTATATATGCCAAAAACACCGAGAACTTACCCTTCACCGGATTACCCTTCACCGTAAGGGTGGGGGGGGTGCTTGCTCGAGATTTTACGGTACACTAATAAAAACCAGGATATAAAATAAGTTCAGCTATTCGTCTTCGACGAGTTGCACCGGCTCACGATGAACTGCCACGCGCACCGCACACAGCGAGCGAGCAGCGCGAGAATGCCCGCAGCCGCCAACACTCGTCGGCCAGCGACCTAAAATGAATCCACGAGACCTCTATGCCTCTGGGTAAAAACATAGCGGCCGGTGGGCACCCGCGGAGGAAGCCGAAGGCGAGGAGGTTGCGACTCTCGCGAGCAACATGCGAGCAAGGAAGAAAGGGCAGTTGTTTTCTTTCATCGCCAATAGATGGCGTGAAATCCGCACTCAGAAACCCAGCGTACCTCACTCACGGAACGCGAACTCAAACAGAGCGGTTCAATCGGTTCCGCACGGCTCACTGAACAAGAGTGAACTACCGCTATGTGATCGAGAGAGAACCGCCTGTCAGGGAGTGAGAAAGAACCGCGGCGGCTCAGTGAGCAAAAGAGAACCGGAGAACCGTCGCTCAGTTGGCTCACTCGGGTCAGTGGCTCAGTGAGCCGTCTCCCAAAGGACCGCCGCTCACTTTTACTGATCACTCGTTCTTTCAAAAGAGCCGCTCAAGAGATCCTGAGCGACCCATCTCTACATGTCCCTGCGCCGTACTCACTCGCTCAGTCGTTCCCGCCACCGAGCGCAGCAGACGCTCTCCCCACCCTGCCGCCTTCGTGAAAGCCAGCAGCGAGATGAGGCGCATAGTCGTTTGCGTCCCATTTTAAAGGAGCCTCGCTTATCGGTTCTGTTCGTACACGGAACAACTGCTAGTTTTTCTTTCGTACTGTGCCTGGCACCCTTATTGCATTTCGTTTTGTTTCGCGTGCATGTACGACCACAAGCATTCAGAAGTATGCTTCCCACTGACGTGTTATCAATAAAAAAAAGAGATTATCAAGCGTGACGTGTGCAAAGCACCGAAGTGCATCGGAAGCGGTGCACGATGTGACAGCCAATGCTGTAGTGGCGCCTCCTCGTGGCTCTCGATATCGACTGCGGCAGCCATCACTCCTCCCTGAATACACCACCCCATATTGTAGTACACTATAACAGTAGCCACCTTGTGAGGATCCGGTCGAATGCCATTTTTACTAACAAAGTGGCCCAACACCATGATGTTCTTTCTGGCGAAATGACGTTATTGAGTTGAAGGCCAGCGTCAGAAATGCACGTCAACACTTCGTCCAACCGCTGAAGATGCTGACGAAAAGTGAAGGAATAGATAACGATGTCATCTAGATGGCATAAGCAGGGTTTCCAATTAAGGCCACGAAGAACTGTATCTATCATACGGTCAAACGTTGCCTGAGCGTTGCATAAACCGAAGGGCATTATATTGAACTCATAGAGGCCATCGGGTGTGGCAAAGATCGTCTCGTCCTTGCCCGCTTCACGCATAGGTATTTGCCAATACCCTGACCGGAGATCGAGACTTGAGAAATATTCAGCGCCGTGGAGGTAGAAGGGCATCGTCAATTCGTGGCATCGGATACACATCTTTGCGTGTGATCTTATTGAGTGCTCTATAATCGACGCAATATCGTACCGAGCCGTCCATCTTCCGGACCAGCACAACAGGCGACGACCAAGAACTGGACGATGGCCGAATGATGTCGCGTTTCAGCATGTCAGTGACGTTGTTCTCGATGATTTTGCGCTCTGCGGAAGATATGCGGTATGGTCGGCGGCGTATAATCGAATTGCCCTAGGTTTCGATGTGGTGCACTGCGACGGAAGTGCGCCCCAGAATCTTGGAGTGTATCTCAAAAGAATCACCCTGTTTTCGAAGTAGTGCTAAGGATCTTCATTTTGCGCCGCAGGGAGATCAGGATTGATGGTGGCAGTTAAAGCTGTAATCGTCGCATGGTTGTCGCATGGTCGTCAGCAGTAGGCGGCTGTGGTGCATCTGTGTGAAGAGGCATCAGGGCAAGAGGTTCTGTGTCAGCAAAGCAGACCACAACGATAGCTTGGAGCAGAGAAAGTGGCGAAGACGTAGAGTTACGTGACCAACGCCCTGCTGTGATGCAACCTCACCGAGCTAGGGGCAATTACGATCCCAAAAGATATCAAGCGATTACATGGAGCGAAACACATCACCATTAACGATGGTATCAGACGTACGTCAACGTCAGAACGTTATCGTTCCCAGGTGGAATGGAGGACTCGGCCGCCATACAAAACGCAGTTGGCGACCATCCTCATCAGATGAAAATTCCGTGTACATCATATTGCCACGTAGTTGTGATGTCGACGAAGACAGCCGTCGGCGTGTTCAAGATGAAACTGTTTATTTGGCCGAACTTGTGGCCGGGAAATGAAAGTCAAACTAAAGCAATACACGCTGTACACTGATAGCGGCGAACAGGGCGTCAGCCGTCGACAAAAAACTGACAAGCGGTGAAGCGCATCGGCATTTATACATGTGCCGTAGAATATTCCAGCGTTATCGCTGGTTGTCGCGCAAGCTCTAGAATAAGCTCGAGTGTTCGCGTCTTGCGAGCAATCTTAGCAAGACGATCTGCAATAATCGCGAAGCTTCTCGAACAATGAGGCGTGGTCTGCGCTCAGCGTTGCTGACAGTCTTTGTGGGCGTAAACCGAATACAGCAAAAGTGATAATAAGAAACGCACGTGCCAATGCCCCCCTCTGAAAAAGCATCGTCCCGATGCTTAAAACAGAACACGTAAGGGGGTGATGCATGCAACAATAAATAACAACAATAAAGCAAGAAGGTACAATAAGCAATGAGCGCAGGGAAGATAGCGCAATAGTAAAGCAAAAGTACAGTCCTCAGATTCACTAACGCGCGTAATATGGCTTGAGGCGCACGACATGGACGACTTCAGGTCGCGTACGGCGCCGCTGAGAGTTCGTAATGCCGCCAGGGACAACCTCTTAGTCCAGTAATGCTTTCATTTGGGCCAGTTGGTGCAAACTTGTAACTTGATTCATGGCTGCGCTAAAAACACGGACAACAGAAGAGACGTACACAGGAAAGGCGAAAAAAAAAAAAACAGGCACAACCTCGTAGTCGAGTGCGCCGAGGCGTCGAAGTACTCTGTACGGTCCGAAGTAAAGTCCCTAGATTTTTCCCTGTTCTTTCTTAAGTACCGACAACCATTGAAGCGCCGTCAACGAATCTCATTGGCTAACGCTCGTTTTCGGTAGCCATGTTCTTCCTAACGCTTTTCCAGCACCCGGTGAAACACGATTCCCCATTCACTAATGACAGGGGGTTGACGGGAGGAGAAAGGCGCGTTGCGTTAGCATATTGTCCGCTGAAAGATGCGTGGCTAATGTACTTAGACGCGCATGCCTTTGTAGATCTTGCAAGTTAGGAAGAAAATGGCGTCGGACGCCAGCTGCGCGTGAGAGAGGGCCGGGAAAGGAGGCAGTTGTCGGTACTTAAGTAAAAAGGAAAAATCTAGGGACTTTAGTCCGAAGTATCGTCGAAGAAGCTGTGAAATATTAGAAGAAAAGGACAACGATGGGACTAGCGCATTTTCGAGCGAGCGGCTCGTGTCTCGCGCTGAACTGAATTTGGAACGGCCTAGAATGGACGCGTTGCAATTGTGCTACGGGCAATAAAGTCGCCCCTTTTTCCACTTTTCTACGGCGAAGCTTCCTTTCTTCTACAGAAGCTTCTAAGTCCCCGTCGGCGTATTGGCGTCCATACCCATACACGGTCACCGGGTTGGTATTCCATGTGGCGTCGTCGAAGATTGTAGCGGCGGCTGTCAGTCGTCTGCTGGTTCTTGATCTGTAGGCGGGGTCGTGCTTCTTCAGCGCGCTGTGGGTAGGTGGTCAGGTCGATGTTTTCCTCATCGGTTCCGCTAGGTAACATGGCGTCGAGAGTCGTTGCCGTGCTCCGTCGGTAGACCAACTTGTATGGCGTCATCGGCGTCGTTTCTTGTACGGCCGTGTTGTGCGCGAAGGTCACGTACGGAAGGATGACATCCCACGCCTTGTGTTCGACGTCGACGTACATGGCCAGCATGTCGGCGATCGTCTTATTTAGAAGCTCTGTCAGGCCGTTGGTCTGTGTGTGGTACGCGGTGGTCCGACGGTGGCTTGTGTGGCTGTACTCCAAGATCGCCCGAGTTAGGTCAGCCGTAAACGCGGTACCTCTGTCGTTGATGAGAACCCCTGGGACGCCGTGTCGAAGGACAATGCTCTCAACGAAGAACTTGGCTACCTCACCGGCACTGCCTATGGGCAGGGCTTTTGTTTCGGCGTAGCGGGTGAGGTAGTCGGTAGCCACGACGATCCATTTATTACCGCAAGTCGACGTCGGGAACAGCCCCAGGAGGTCCATCCCGATCTGCTGAAATGATCGCCGAGGAGGCTTGATCGGCTGAAGGAAGCCTACTGGTCTTGTGGGCGGTGTCTTCCGTCGCTGACACTCTCGGCACGTCATTACGTAGTGAGTGTCGTCGGCGGCAAGGCGCGGCCAGTAGTAATTTTCCTGTACTCGTACGAGCGTGCGGGAAAGTTCGAGGTGTCCAGCCGTCGGGCCGTCGTGCAGGGCATGCAAAATTTCTGTTCGCTGTCCCTAAGGTACAGCGCGATAAGGTAGCTGGCTCGAACAGGAGAGAAGTTGTTCTTTACGAGGACGTTGTTTTTCAAGAAAAATGATGCCGATCCTCGCCTGAATACCTCTGGGACAACGATGGTCCTGCCCTCCAGGTATTCCACTAGACCCTTCAGTTCCGGTTCAGCTCGCTGTCATTCGGCGAAGTCGTGGGCACGTATGGCTCAAGCTGTCATCTTCCTAGTCGTCGGGTGTTGGTGGGTCGACGGGGGCACGAGACAAGCAGTCGGCGTCGGATTGTTTCCTTCCGGACTTGCATACGACGGTAATGTCGAATTCTTCAAGTCTTAGGCTCCACCGTGCGAGGTGACCTAAAGGGTCCTTCAAGTTAGCTAACCAACACAAGGCGTGATGGTCGCTCACAACTTTGAAGGGCCTGCCGTAGAGGTAGGGGCGAAACTTCGACGTAGCCCATATGATGGCGAGGCACTCCTTTTCTGTTGTGGAATAGTTGGCCTCTGCCTTAGAGAGTGACCGGCTAGCATAACTGATGACCCTTTCCTGCCCCTCAGTCTTCTGCACAAGGACGGCTCCGAGTCCTATGCTGCTTGCGCCGGTGTGGATTTCCGTATCGGCGTATTCGTCGAAATGAGCTAGTATCGGAGTCTTCTCTAGGTGTCGGTTTATGCCGTTTCCCATTTGAATGGCACGTCGGTCTTCGTGAGGTGAGTTAGCGGTTCGGCGATTCGTGAAAATTCCTTGACGAAGCGACTGTAGTAGGGGCACAAGCCGAGAAAACGGCGCACGGCTTTCGTGTCGGTGGGTGGCGGGAAGGCAGCGATGGCAGCTGTTTTCCGCGGGTCTGGGCGAAGACCACCCTTGCTGATCACGTGACCCATAGCTCCTCGTATGCAAAGCGGCAATTTTCAGGCTTCAAGGTGAGGCCAAAGGTCTTGACTGCTTGTAGTACAGCGTAAATGCGGCGGAGGAGTTCGTCGAAGCTTGAGGAAAACACAACGACGTCATCTAAGTAAGCAAGGCAAGTTTGCCACTTCAAGCCAGTTAATACTGCATCCATGACTCGTTGGAAAGTCGCAGGTGCCGAGCAAAGACCAAAGGGCATGGCCTTGAACTCGAACAGGCCGTCCGGTGTTATGAAGGCAGTCTTTCCTCGGTCTCTCTCGTCGACTTTGATTTGCCAGTAGCCGGTCTTGAGGTCCATCGAAGAAAAGTACTTCGCGTTGTGGAGTCGAACTAGGGCGTCGTCTATGCGTGGTAGGGTACACGTCCTTTTTCGTGATTTTGTTCAGGCGACGATAATCGACGCAGAAACCTACGGTCCCATCCCTCTTCTTCAATAACACCACCGGTGACGCCCACGGACTCTTTGAAGGCTGGACGATGTCGTCGCGTAGCATTTCGTCGACCTGTTTCTTCACGGCCTCGCGTTCTCGCGTCGAAACTCAGTACGGGCTCTGACGGATTGATCGCGCACTTTCCTCTGTTATGATGCGATGTTTCGCGACTGGGGTCTGTCGAATTCTTGACGACGACGAGAAGCAGTGCTTGTATTGCAGGAGCAGGGTTTTGAGCTGGTCTTGCTTGACCTTCCGAAGGCTCGGGTTGACGTCAAAATCTGGTTCGGGACCTCGATTAGTCGAAGCAGGTTCGGCAGCATCGAAGAGGGCCAAAGCATTGCTGGCGGCCACACATTCGTCGATGTAGGCGACCGTTGTACCAATGTTGAGGTGTTTATATTCGTTGCTGAAGTTTGGCAGCACTACCTTTGCTTTACCGTCACGCAGCTCGGCTATACCTCTTGCGACGCAAACTTGACGGTTCAGGAGTAGGTGCTGATCGCCCTCGATGACGCCTTCAAGGTTCGCAGGTTTTTCGGTGCCGACGGAAATAATGACGCTGGAGCGCGGCGGAACGGCCACCTGCTCTTCTATCACATTCAGTCCATGGTTCCCTGGCGTCGCGTGAGGGGGGAGCGCTTCGTCTGGGGTTAGTGTTATCGACTCATACCTCAGGTCGATGACGGCGCCGTGGTCACTTAGGAAGTCCATTCCAAGTATCACATCCCTGGAGCAGTTTTGTAGGATTACAAAGCTCGCAGGATAAGTCCGGTTATTGATGGTGACTCTTGCGGTGCAGACTTCAGCCGGCGTTATCAGGTGGCCTCCAGCTGTCAGGATTTCGGGTCCACTCCGAGCGGTCTTTACTTTCTTCAGCTTCGTGGCGAATGGCGTACTGACGACGCAATAGTCGGCCCCAGTGTCGACGAGAGCGATGACGTCGATGAGAACGTCAAGGTCGCTAGTTCGTCGGCTTGCGTTGCGGTCGGGTCGCGGCGTCGGATCACGGCTGCGACGGTTTATTCCGCTGCTTCCATGTTGCGTCGTCGGGTCTTCGGTCCGCGAGGTTTCGTCGGCAGGGCTTCGTCTGCTTCGCGTTGTGTTCTGCAGGTCAAGTCGCGTTGTCGTCGTCGGCGGCCGCGGAGGATCTTCGGCATGTCGTCGTACAGCAACCGCACCTCCATCGGTTGCTGTCCTTAGGTGCCCGGATACGGGCTAGGCGACTGGCCCCAGTTTGGGCCAATGTACTGCCGGCTGTGCGGTGACATGTAGCGGCCGGGCGACGGCGAGCGGAAAGGTCATCGTTCTTGCCACTGTGTTCCGATGAGGTAGTCGTCGATGTCGCGAGGCCGTTCGCCTGGCTGCGGGCGCGGCGCGTTGACGGCGAATCCGCGTAGTTGTCGGTACTGGCAGCGGCGGTACGTGTGGCCGGCCTCCCCGCAGTGGTAGCAGAGCGGGCGGTTGTCAGGGGCGCGCCAAACGTCGGTCTTCCTTGGCGCATAGCGCTGGCCGACAGGCGCACGATAGGGCGGCTGTGGCGGCGGCGGCGTCTGGCGACGGTACTGCGGCTGTGTGGCGTCTTGGTGTGGGCGTGGAGGAGGAGCATGACGGCGGGCTCCAGCAGCATAGCTCATAGCTTCCGGCTGCGGCTCTGCTAGCTGAGGCGCGCCCAGTGACTGCTGGATCTCCTAGCGCACGACGTTGGCAATGCAAGCTACTTGAGGTTGCGTGGAAGGCAGAAGTTTTCGGAGCTCCTCTTTTACGATTGCTCGGATCGTCTTACGCAGGTGGGTGGATCCTAGTGCTTGAACGTCGGCGTAGCTTGTGGCCGAGAAGTTGCGGTTGTATTGCCGCGTTCGCAGCTCAAACGTTTTCTCGATTGTCGAAGCCTCGGCGAGGAATTCGGCGACCGTCGTGGGCGGGTGGCGGACCAGTCCCGCGAACAGTTCTTGTTTTACACCCCGCATAAGCAGGCGAACTTTTTTGTCTTCGGGCATCGCAACGTCGGCTTGGCGGAAAAGTCGAGTAATCTCTTCCGCGAAGATGGTGACGTTTTCATTTGGTAGCTGCACCCGGGTCTCCAGCAAGGAAGCGGCGATTTCTTTGCGGACAACGCTTCCGAACGTGGTCAGGAATGCGCTGCGGAATAGGTTTCAGGTTTGAAGTGAGGACGCCGGATTCCCAAACCAGGTTCTTGCCGCATCTTCCAGGTAGAAGTAGACATGGCGCAGCTTGTCTTCGGTGCTCCAATTGTAAAATGCGGCGACACGGTCGTGCGTTTCAATCCAGGTTTCCGGGTCCTCGAATGATGAACCGCGGAACGTTGGCGGCTCCCAGGGTTGCCGGAGCAGAATCGGTGTAGGCGGCACATTTGCTGTCATCGTCGCTGTTGTCTTCGTCGCCGTTCCTCTTGGCTTGTCCGGTAGGAGTCCAAATTGAGGGGGAAGTCCTTTCAGTCTGCGGCTTCGCGACGTGGGCTGGGTTCACGGCCTGACGGGGGCGTCCGGTACACGCTAGAAGCAGCACCTCCACCAGATGTCACGTGGTCGTTACGTCGACGAAGACAGCCGTCGGCGTGTTCAAGATGAAACAGTTTATTTGGCCGAACTCGTGGCTGGGAAATGAAAGTCAGACTAAAGCAATACACGCTGTACACTGATAGCGGCGAACAGGGCGTCGGCCGTCGATAAAACTGACAAGCGGTGAAGCGCGTCGGCATTTATACATGTGACGTCGAATATTCCAGCGTTATCGCTGGTTGTCGCGCAAGGTCTAGAATAAGCTCGAGTTTTCGCGTCTTGCGTGCAATCTTAGCATAACGATCTACGATCGCGAAGCTTCTCGAACAGTGAGGCACGGTTTGCGCTGAGCGTTGCTGACACTCTTTGTGGGCGAAAACCGAAACAACAAAAGTGATAATAAGGAACGCACGTGGCAATATGAGCGACTCGCTCAGGACAACATATCACGGCCTACGCTGTATAGAGATAGTCTTATCCTAATATCTGGGGTTTAACCTTTTGAGGATCGAATTTTTTCCCAAAATTCAGTGCAAAAATGTGTAATTTTTTATTGCTGAACTAAATTCTTCAGACAATTATATTTAAGAAAAAAATGTCAAAATTTTTTTTTCGTGACCGTAAAGTGACAAAAAAGCATTTTTGTTGTTACATACACATGGTTTTTTCGTAGTCCGCATCGTCTCGCCGCGCACGCTTTTCAGATGTCGCTGCTTGATCGTCATCGGAGCCTGAACTCGTCAGAAAATCCTCGTCTGACAAACTGAAATCCAATGAATCAGATTCTGGTTCTGCACTTGGGCAGCCGAGCAGCGATTCTTCCGCATCGGAAGAATCGCTGCTCGACTCACCGGTAACAGAGCAACCGGCGCGCGCTTCCATAGCGTAAGCGAACTGCGTCAGTGAGCGCACGGAAGAAAACTATGGCTGTACGCCCGCCCGGAAAGTAATACGAGTGAAAAAGCTGCAGTAATCCTTCGTCTTATCGCCAACAAGACGTAGTTAGTTTTTCCGAGACCCCAAAACAGGAAACGCAATCACGGCGGCGTCGTTTGTGTAATTTTGCGCCGCACGAAAACAGATGTAATCGCGCCCAGGGGATCAATAAACAATAGATTAACAAGCGGTCACCCTTTGAGAGATTAGAAACCAAACATCCATCAGCTTTGCAGGCGCACGAAGCGAAAACCACCCCAAGGACGAAACCGAAACCAGCCGGACACCGCGTGCGCGTGTTCTGATGCGCGACTGAAAGCCGCCGCGCCGCTTTCAGAAGCAAAAAAATAAAGACGGAGAGACATCGGCGCATTAAAAAAATTCCACGTATTCCCGAAGCGTGGCACCACATTCCAAGCAAGAGAAATGATCGAAGAAGGCGCGCGTTTAAACCAAGCAACCGCGCCGCTGGCGCGCTCGGTTGCGCAAGCGATAGCCGGCGCGCCGTTTAGCGAAGCATATAAAAGCAACAACAGAGAGACATCGGTGCATGAAAAAAATTCCACGTATTCCCGAAGCGTGGCAGCACATGCCAAGCAAGAGAAACGATCGAAAAAGGTGCGCACTTTAAATCAGCTGCACCGCGAACGTGCTCGGACGGGCAGCGCTTGTGTTTGCGTCTTTTTATGTGTGCGTATTTGTTGCCCTTTTGTGCGCTGCCTATTCGAAAATCATGGCTCACCAACTAGCCCATCAGTACATATTAAGCGATAGCCGGCGCGCCGTTTTGGGAAGCAAAAAAAAAAATACAACGGAGAGACATCGGCGCATGAAAAAAATTCCACGTATTCCCGATGTGTGGCTGCACAGGGCAAGCAAAAGAAATGATCGAAAAAAGTGCGCGTTTTAAAAATAAACGCTGTGCCGTACATGTACGACGAAAACCCTTTGGTTCCAGGAAGCTTCCGCCGTACATGTACGGCGAAAACCCTCAAGGGGTTAACGTCCCAAAACCACGATATGATTATGAGAGACACCGTAGTGGAGGGCTCCGGAAATTTTGACCACCTGGGATTCTTTAACGTACACCTATGTCGAAGTACACGGGCCTCAAATATTTTCGCCTTCATCGAACCAGCGGCCAGGATTCGATCCCGCGACCTTCGGGTCAGCAGTCGAGCGCCATAACCACTATCTTACCGTGGCGGGTGAGATAGTTCCACCCTAAAATAAGGGCATGGGTACATGGCGACAACACGAGAAACTGAATGTGGCGAAGAGCGCCATCGATGAAAACTCGCGCTGCCCACACATCAACGGGCCGAACAAAAGCTGCATTGGCACGCCGAAGGGGTGGTCCAGTATACGGCGTCTTCACTTTGCGCAGGCGAGAACATAGTTCAATACTAATGACGGAAAGCACTGCACATGTGTGTACCAATGCTCGAGTCCATACACCTTCAACACATACTAACAGTACATTTGAGGGCCGCTCTGGGGGAGCTTGACTTAGCGCAGAAAATGTAGCTTTACCTCCCGAAGCTGCACTGTTTAGTTTTCCGGGCGATGGCCTAGGGTTGAAGTAGCCGCTCGAAATGGAGAAGAGGAGCGGCGAATCGGTGACGGAGAGCGGCGACGCGGGAAGAACCGGCTCCGTCGAGGCTCTGCGGAGATTCTTGAATAACTATGGTAGCGCAAGGTAACGGGACACAAGAAGAATACGGAGACACACACACAGCTCTACACTTCCAACAAATGGTTTATTTTCGGGCACCACGTGGTTCTTATACACTTTTTTGCACACAGCTTTTTCATATCGCGCACGGAAACAAAGCTCATTGATCGCACCTTTCAGCTCATGATTTTCCTCGAAGTGCAGCTCATGGTTGAAAAGCCAAGTCTTGGCTACACCTGTCAGGTAGAAGGCGACGGGAGTGAGTTCAGCAGAGTCGTCCCAGTGGTTAAGTGCACTCAAGTGATCTTACTGCTCCAACCAGTCTTCAACGTTGTCCTCACGAAGGCCAGCGAACGCCGGTGGGTCCTTCTGAGGCGTGGTGACCAACAGGATAGGAAGTTGGGCTAGTTGGTAGGAATGCATTCTTGATGCAGCGCTGAAAAACAGCGTTCGTCCGGTGTGAATGTTCCTCCTTAGTCTCTGTCTTTTAGCGCTGCATCAAGAATGTAGTGGTGACCAAGCAGGAAGGGGTTCCCGTCGAGGCAGGCGTCTTGGATGCGTTGGAGCGCTCGTCTTACGACATTGCCGAGGTCTGTTGGTGCAAACGGCGTCCTGAACAGAGCTCCAGGGGTGTATTGTTGAGGCACTGGAAGAACCAGAGGACTGAGGGACCGGAGAGCAGTATCCACCACTTGTGAGACAATGTTCGCTCTTCTTTATTGCACCCCGAGCTATTGGTCAGGCTCGGGGAGCGTTGATGATGAGTATTTACAGGGGAGAAGAAGCGTATGAATAATGCTCACAGTACACGCAATACCGGGTGACCGGACAGGCCCATAGCAGCAGCAACACCGGTAGCAACTATTTTTGTGACGCATCGAATATATATAGATGACATAAAACTGCAATGCATCTTTATATTCTACTTATCTGCTGGTGAAAGCGTTCGTTAGCGACATATCCGTAGATACTAAACGCCTAGCATACGTCACACTCATTCGATCTATACTTGAATATGCAATAATATGTTGGTTTCCCTTTCGTATGCAGTACATAGCAAAATTGGAGAGCGTCCAAAGAAAAGCACTTAGGTTTATCTTTAATAGGTATCGCCGTCGTGACTCCCGTACAGAACTATTAAAGCAAGCCGAACTCCCCACTATACAAAATCGAGCCCGACTACTTCGTCTTAAGTTGCTTTTCCTTCTTCTCAATGGCAGCATGAAGATCAATGTGAGCAACTATTTACTTCCCTCAAATACAACCAGTTCTCGAACTAAACACACCAAGCACTTAGCTGAATACAGATTTCACAAGGACTTTTCCAGGTACTCTTTCTTTCGGCAAGCAATCCGAGATTGGAATAGTTTGCCTAACGATTCTGTCGAGTGCACAACACTCGAAGCTTTTATTGCTAAGATTTCAAATAATGCTTCTTAGTTATTATCGGCATGCAGGCTCGCTGCGTTGTGCAATGACAATCTGTTTCCCTTCTCAGTATGTCTCTTTTTTCTTGCCTTGATTTTATGCTGTTCATGATTTCGTCAGCATTTGCCGAGCCTTGTCTCTAGTGCAATAAAATGTCTAATTTATATATAGTTTCTTTTTAATGCTTTTTTCGTGCGCTAAGCTTGTAACATGCTGTTCATCGCTGTTTTTCTCATTCTTGTAGCGTTTGTAAATTAATGCAATGTATGTACCGACAGTTCAGTTCGACTGATGTGCGCCCCTACTTGAACGGTGTTCTTTTGAATATGTGTATTACCTTGTAACATTCCGTTTATTATTGTTTTCATTTTGTAGCGTTGTGTAATTAAGGCGGAGAGCATATGCACTGTCCAGTTTAATTTAAAATATGTATGCCCCTACCCTAAATTGCTTCTTTTGATTATGTATCTTACCCCTTTTCCTGCAACAGCCTCAAATGTGAGGCTAGCAGTATGTTCAAATAAATAAATAAATAAATAAATAAATATTCACTGCAGTGCAAGCTTTTAACAATTTTCCTGCAACGAGAGAACTTGCGCAGCCCAGAAACGTCTCAGACGTATGGTATAGTGGCACAAACTGTCGCAGGACACTGCCGCTATTCACACTGTTCCCACTTATAGCTTATCACTCTTCGCGGCATTGCGCAGAAGAAAATTTCGGCATATCTAGCCCGCGTTTCAGAGGAAGAGCGGAGAGAGGAGAGAGGTGGAGAGGGAGAGGGGAAAGGGGAGATGGTAAGTGGAGAGGGGGAGGGGAGAGGGGTGTGAAGAGGGAGCGGAGCTGTGTGGAGATGGCTTGCGCATGCGCAGTAAGGGTGGTCACGCCGCACACCACCACCACCGGATTGAACTCCGCTGTAAGATGCTTCACATCTAATAAAACGAAGCGAAAAGAACTCAGGTGGCTACACGAGTGACTTAGATGTTTTGCACTTTACCGCACAGGGCCGTACTTGACTGCTTATGTTTGTTCGCAAATGTGGCCATATCCCATTGACATGTGACTGCGTGGAACACTGGGAATTCCGCATGTATTGCGGCACCTGCCGATTTAGAACCTGTAACGTAACACAAGCGATGTCCCTTGAAGAGTGTGCACAGCCGCAAACACTCCGCGTTTGGTGATGCATATCGCATACTTATTCAGACAGCAGTTTCCTTTTTTCGCTAGTTAGAACAACCAAAAACGGCACAGTGGTTTTCCGTTGACCTTTCGCTGGCTGACATCACAATAACAGAGAACAAAATCCGCTGGTCGACCTAAAACACGCAAAAATTATTCTAAAACGCCACTCATCCAAGCACCAGCCCGCACACCCCGCGCCGTCGCGCACGAGCCAGAAAGGACGAAAGCGCTGGTTGCCAGTCATTGTCCTCCTCGCCCGATGTTGTAGCCGAGACATGTTTTTCACAGTGTCTCACAGATGGCACCGCATTGTTGTATCTAATGTTTGCGGTTTTCTTGATATGTTTGCCGCTACATGGACATAGTTGTGCATTTTTGGAGCTGTTTGTAAGTTTTTACAGCTAGATGGACATAGTTGTCCATTTTTGGAGTTGTTTCCAAGTTTGTGTGTGTGTGTGTGTGGTTTTAGCAGCGATGGGCACACAAAAATCGCACTGAAACAGTTGATGCAGTTAGTCGCCTTGCGCGATTGTGCGCTTCTGCCATGCAACATTAAATGCGTTAAGGAGACTCCTTCCACTACATGGCATTTATGTAGTGTTTTTTTCCGAAGTAGTCGCAAGTAACATCGCAAGTAACAGCAGGTAGGACACCTGCTTGCCACGCAAACGGCCCGGTTTCGATCTTCAGTGGCACCGAAGATTTTTCTTGTTTATTTTATCTGCATTTTTCTCGATTTTTCGGTCACGGACGATTTTTTGCTCACAACCAATGATGCCGACGCCGGAATTTCTGCGAAACGAGCTCTCTAACACTGTCGCGTTAAAACGAGTGTTCCACACTCGCCGTCATGGCTACGAGCGGCGCTGACTAACACTCCCTGGTTTGCATGCACATAAATTCCAGATAAAGCAGAAGGGAGGACGACCACCGCCGTAGCTCAATTGGTCGAAGAACATCGGTTGCATTAGCTGAAGGTTGTCTTCTCGTCCACTTTCTTCACATTTATATCATAATTACTGCAGTACAGCTCAAACCGTACGGTAATGTCCTTCCCTGTCTTCATTTTCTGTTCTGGTCATAACATTTACCCAACCTTCCGTCCATTCCGGTCCGAAACTAAATAAATCAAAGCTCGCTTACGGCACTCATTTAGAGATGGCGGACACTGAAAACGCGTGCGTCAAGTCAGCTACAAGAGAAGCAGTGCCCGACCGCTGCTGCCATGTTGCGTTGTCGGGAAAGGCTTAAGGTTGTGTGAAACGAGCCCTTGAAATTCCTAAATACACGTCTTCGTATCGCAATGCAGATATACCCAAAGAGTGTACCTTTGGTCCCCTCAACAAGTATGGCTAGCTTGCTTGTCACAATCGCCGATCATCCCAGTGACAATATTTATGTTCGCCCACTTCATTATTTGCCATTCTATTGCTTTTGCTTTCGTCCTGGTCAGCTATTCCTCTGGCATGGGCACACACAGCTCTTCCAGTGTTTCTCAACTTAAAACTCGTGGTCACCTTACTAACCTAGAATTACGGCGTCACATATCCCGACTATGTCTTTTTCACAAATTTTATCATTATCCTATCGAAGTTCTAGCCATCCTGCCAGTCCATCGCTTATCAAGCCGCACAAATTATCCAAGAGCAGTGTACCCTCCGCCAGCACAAACTACCGCCCATCTTCGCTCCTTTTTTATAAAAAGCGCACGGGACTGGAACCATCTGCCTGCAGCTGCCGTGCACCACTCCGACCCACATCAATTCAAGGCTGCTCTTGAATCACTTCTACGCTGCAATAAATACCCATCCCTCGTGTAATACCCCAGCTGGCGCCTTTGAGGTACCGAAAATTAATCAATAAATAAATAATATATTCGGCATTGGTATTTTTAGCCTGGTGCAATTTTCAGGCGCACTTACTGGAGAATTGCGCACACCATGCGATTGATATGAATTTTTTATGCCCATTTGTAATGCTTATTTTCTTATGTAAATTGCTAGTTGCTCAGAGCATTTTTTGTGTTGTAAATATGCATGGTAAGAGCATCTGGGCTGACTTGCAGGAGGACGGCCCTCCACCGGACCCCAACTATCGCTTTCTGGCTGACCGAATGCGCGAGGGTGATGCGGATGGTGGCGGGGACCGAGGTGGCAGCCGTCGCCACCGAGACAATTACGGAGGCCAGGATTTTGACAATGTGCGGCATGCCATGCGTCAGGATAAGGCACTACAAAGGGTAATTATAGCAGCTTCGGTAGGTCTAGGCATTTAAGTAGCTCAACGGCTGTGGCATGTTGCTCGTGGTTTTAATAACAGCCACGCGGGTTTCAGTGATGGACCAAATGTAGTACCGTACGTTGGTTGCAAGATTTGTTCCTTTTCTTTTGATGCTGCATAATCAGTGCCATAGATCGTGCAAAATACACACTGCACAGGGAACAGCACAAATGCTCTTCAACAACACGGGAAAAAGTAAACAGGCTCTCTGCAGTCTGCATATGTACAGGAAACAAAATCATCACCAAGATTAACTGAAGGAAAGAAGGTTTCCTCGGGCGGTTCCCTATCAAAACTGAGGATCTGGTCAATTTAGCTTTTGCAGAGACTTTTTGTCACCGTTCTGAATGTTGATAGCTGTGTCATAAATGCAATCGCCACCCGTCTAAACACCTCCGAAATGGTCATAAGCTACAATGTTCTGAAAGGCAGGGTGTGCAAACTCGGACACAAGAGAGATGACGCCACAAACGCCGACGAACAACTGCAAAGGTACACTACACTCTTAGAAAGTTAGTAAACAGTTAGTAAAAGGATGCATTTGCTAGTTTCGAGCGCATTTTACTACCTTCGCGGCACGTCTTTACTAGCCAGCAGCTAGTAAAGGTCGTAACTTTCGCCGTTACTAATCAAGGAAGCTTTCTTGGTGTTTTTAACTAAGTAACTACTAAGCCACCCACGTTGCCAGACGCCACAGTATACTTTGCCGTAATCATGACGGTCTTTAGCAAAATTTAAAGAAACCTTAATTTTATTGATTACCTCGGAATAAAAGTTTCGTGCTACGTGATGACACACATATAAACAAATATAAGGGCACACGATAATGTGTAGAAAACACCAATTATTGTTCTAAATTCTGTGGCAGCTAACCAGTACAGGTGTGCTATCCCAAAGTAGGAGCATAAATAGTATTCAAGCTGCTGCTATATAGTAGATATCGGCTACGTAGAAGTCTTGATATTCTGTGTGTGTGTTTGCGTGTGTGACCCGGTTTGTGATACATTCATGCCTCTATGTATGTTGCTCTGATGCATACTTGCCATGGTAATTACATGAAGTAATTAGCGGCCATTAGTTAATGTACGAGGGCAATGCCGCTTCGTTTTGTTTTTTTTTATCCTATAGATACTTTTGTAATAGAATCATCTTGATATGGCATGCACACGCACATATAAACAACATAGGCGTAAACCTCTATTTGGCTAAGCGTTCTCTACTATAAAGGTAATACGGCTACTAAGTTGCTAGTGCGGTTACTAACAACTTAGTAATGGACTAGCCATACGAGTGAGCACTATTCACTAACTAGGTAGCAAATTTCACTAACCTGCATTTTACTACCCTCACTTACAAGAGGCTAGTGTATTTTGTGACACGTAAACTGTTAGTATTTAGTTAGTGAATATGCCGACCTTTTTTTCTAAGAGTGTACGGTGGAAAAGAAATAGGGCATGAAAACGTATCTGCGCATGCCCATACAATAGGCGAACCTATCAATCCTGCTCGCGTGGCGGTCTGCGTGAAACATAACTTTTAAGGCATTTGTTCCTTTTTCGGTCGGTGTAACTTTTCGCGTTTACACTATGTATTTCCCCGGCCAGACGGGTTGCCGTCAAACTTTGGATTTCATCTATGCAAGTTAGAGCGAGGGAGCGTGCTCTTTCGATAAAGAATAACCTTTTGGCACATTTGCCTATGCACTGCAGCGTGTGTGGATGTGAGGCAAGATTTGCCAATATCACCATTCTAGGTAAAAAGCAAGGAGGTGATTGAGCGAGAGATGCTAGAAGCATACCTCATCCAAAAGAAAAAAGATGTCTGTATTAGCGATACGTTGGTTGTACTGCGTTCAGCTGAATTTGATTTTTTTGACAGGTTTCTGAACTAGCACGTGCATTGACAGTGGCCGAATGTTGGAGGTGACGCATGGTGTGTTATTGCGCATGCGTGGTATGGTATATATATTGCGATGGATTTGCAAGAATAAAGTCAGTTGCGAGTTGACGCTCTTTCCTTTCGCCTTTTCTTCTTGGTGGTTTGCGTCGTCGAATTTTCTTGTAAACATGCCCCAACTAGCCCAACAGCAAGTTTTACTAAAGTTAATTGACGGTTGGCTCACGCATGCGCTGCCACTATTATCGGTATGCCATGCTTCAATCATCAGACGCGTCTCTTCATTCCCCTGCCTGTGCAAAACTGCCTATTCATTGAATTTCAGCGTGCATTTACACGCTTAACAATGCACAGACAGATTAGTAGGTGAGCCTCCGGTTAGTGATCTCTTACGTTTCAATAATGTCTGGTTAATGCAGCGGCCCGTCTGTCCTACGTAGAAGCGGCCGCAGCTAAAAGGAACCTTATGCACCACACTTGTACGGCAATTGGTGAATTTGTTGGTGTGTTTTGCGAAACAGATGTCAGCCTGCTTCTTGTTTAATACTCGCTCATTCTTTTTCTGCACAGCGGCACATATGTTACCTAGCTTATAGACAGCCGTAAAAACAACTTCCCACTTTCTTTAGCCATGAGATACGCCATAAATGTAAGGGATACCAACGACACTTTTTATGCCATGGCTTTCTGCAACCATGCTGGACTTAAGAAAACTGACTTCTTTAAACGTTCAGCGACAGTGGCCGCTGCAACGCGAGGGTAACCTACATATAAAATCCGCGCATTAAAGCTGGCAGTCATTTTGTGCTCACAGGACTTGGTGGAGGAAGAGTTAAGAAATGACATCGCTATACCGCTTTTTACAACCTGATAATGCTACGAGGACACGTTTAACAGCGGTTTTCAAGATCTAGGAGAATACCGCCAGCATATGTGGTTCCCCTGAAACGTTAAGGAAATGTCTGGAAATTGTATTTCATTATTCTGAGACAATTATTTAGTAAAGTAATGCCTTAACACTTAGCTTTCACGTAGAGCCCCACGCGAGCCGGACTGATAGGTTCGCCTATTGCCTGGGCATGGGCAGATATATTTTCACGCCTTTTCCACCGTTTCTCTTGTGTCCGTGTTCGCATGCTCTGTCTTTTAGAATGAGTACTTACAAGTAGCTCAGTTCTCTGCAGTGTTCCTGCTTCTATCTTTATTTCACCAAGCTGTGGAACACGCTTCTCTAAAACAATGCACGCTTCGTCTAGCGAGCCAACATCGCTGATGAGTGAGAAAATGAGAAGCTGCGGAATGGAGCCAAGCAAGGAGCATAGCTAATACATAGCTAGTGGATGCATTTAACAGCAACAGTAGTGTTCACGGTCTTAGCGTTGGGGAAAGTGTATGTTTCAGAAAGTAATGAAGGCGAATGGTTAAGCTGCAGTGTATGTTAACCTGTTGTCTGTAATGACGCAGAATAAGCAGAACCGCAGTGTAAAATAAAACGCGAGGAAGGTAATTTCTGAACAAGTTTATTGCTGCTGTTCAGCTTCCTTGGCGTTAAGGAGTTGTGTGCCAAGTGTCTAGTTGTATATTCCAACAGACAGCAAATGTTGTATGTAATATAGCTTACTGGAATCAAATGAAGCACAGCGAGCATTGAAGTTGTTGCAAATGAGTTGTTCTCTGCCACAACGAGGAGTCTGGCCATGTCCTGCCTCCGAAGCTGGCCATGACAGGACGACAGCGGCGAGAGTACGAGCAGTGGAAAAGTGACCGTGCTGCCATTGACCAGGAGCGAATGCAGCGCCACACGGATGCTGAAGGCAACTTCACGCGCGAGTGGGACCTCCATAAGGAGTTGGGGTGAGCTGCTGATGACGGCACTGTTGCGCTCCCATTACCTTATACTGAGGGACATTTGCAATGAAAAGGCGTACAGTGATTCAACAAATCATTATCTTTACGTGAATCTCGCACACCACCAAGTATAACACGAACATTATCGTCTGCTCCCGCAGACGTTTGGTCACTACGGACCCGGTCACTACGGAAATGCGCCGCGAAAAATGGGATCATGGGAGGCTTGAGCCGACGCCAGGTGATTGGACCTCTAAGGCGCCCCTGGCAGAGGCAACACGCCCCTTTATCCTTGACTTCATGCAGACGTCACCCCTCCCAGGGGAAATCGGCAGTCGCTTTTTCTTGTCTCTCGCTTCGTCTTTCACTTTTATGGAGGGCTGTTCGAATATTCTAACTTTGGAATATTTTTGGAACATAGTGATTGCTGTTCGATTTGATTCGCTCGAAATGTTCGAAAGATAAATACAGTCAACGTCCGATTTTTCGGGGCCCCTAGGGACCGAGAAATGGCCCGAAAAATCGGCAAGTCCGAAAAAAGGAATTCGTGCGGTCGAATCCCCACAACCACGCCTGACATAACTGTAATCCCTCCCAGTACAGGTGTACAGTGCGTGCCCAGGCTCTCGAAAATACATTCGGTACCTGCCACGAACCCCGCTTAACCACGTGCCAACCGCAAATTGCAAATTTCCGTCTCGCGATGAGCGCCGCTGATACCAGCAAAGCGTGGAATTGATTACGGCTCTCGCTTGGAGCGTTTGGAAACGATGGCGCGGATCACAAATACTGTGGCGGAAGAGCGGACGACTGGTCCAGCTTTCACAAATGCGTGTTGCGTGTGCGCACGTAAACGATGCACACACGAATGGCCGAATCTCCGCCGATTTGCTGCTGCGTGAAGCCGATCGTTCCTAGTTGTGTGCACCACATCGCCAACTAAGCTGACGCTGTCACATGTCGGGGCCCTTGCTGCACCGTACGAAAGGGTTGTCATGAAAGTATTCGGGGTGCCCACTCCATTCCAGAGCGCATACAGGCGCGGCGAGGGTGAGCTGCTTTCGTTCTTGAAGGAAGCGCGTCAGCGGTCTCGCACAGAGAGGCAGCATGAACGGCGGCGCGGCGCGTTTGGGTTATACGCATATCACTGCGCTAGGCCACGTGCACTACTGAGCTGAAGATGCTCTATGAAGATCACGCCTCTGTGCATTTCCGGTGCTGATCCATAAAGACATCGCCGTGTTGCGTCGTGACAATGGTCCCTTCAGATTTTCAATATGCATCACCCTTTGGCATTGCAGCAAAGCTGCCTTTCAGACTCTGCTACGGCCGCAAACGGATCGATTCACGAAAGCGCTGATTGGAACCTACGAGATGATCGACGCGGCAAAGGTGGGCGGGCTTTCATTAATGCCCTTTCGGATCTCAAATGTGGGTAGAAAGTCCGAAAAATCGAACGCCCAAGAGTTTTAGCGTCCGAAATTTCATATTGCCACGCCCGCTTCTTCTTTTATTTTGATGTGTTCGAGTTTGACCAGCAAGGACGGTTATCAACGCTCGACGCTGTCCGCGAAGCAGTGTTCGAGAAGCTTCACGATTTTAGTAGATCGCTTTGTTAAGATTGCGTGCCGCACGCGAATGTTCCAGCTTTGTCGAGAGATAACGCCGCCACCAGCGATATTGCTGGAAAGTTTCATAGCGCTTGTATAAAAGCCGACGTGCTTGACCGCTTGTCAGTTGATCGACGGTCGACGCTGTTAGACGCTATCAGTCTATTGCTGTAGTTTGACCTTCAGTTTCCCGGCCACAAGTTCGGCCAAATAAACAGTTTCATCTCGGACGTGCTGACTGCTGTCTTCGTCGACGTCACGACCACGTGACATCTGGTGGAGGCGCTACTTCATGATCCGGACGCCACCGCGGAGCGCTGACCCAAGCCCAAGCCGCGAAGAAGACGACTCTAAGGACAACCAGGATCCTCGAACCAGCCGCCGGCAGAAGGGACTACAAGCAGAGTACGGGCTCCTTCCCGAAAACGCCACGCAGCCGAAGACCGTCACATCGACCGCCAAGACGATGACAGACCCCCTGCCACCTACAACGGTAGTGATGCAACAGCCAAGGGAGCCACCAACTTTCCGTGGATCGTCGTTTGAAGACCCGGAGAACTGGCTGGAGACGTACGAGCGAGTCGCCGCCTTCAACCACTGGGACACTGAAGAGAAGCTGCGCCACGTCTACTTCCACTTAGAAGACGCCGCGAAGACGTGGTTCGAAAACCATGAATCGAGCCTTCAATCCTGGGACGTCTTTCGGACGACGTTCCTCAATAGCTTCGCGAGCATCGTCCGCAAGGAAAAGGCCGCTGCTTTGCTGGAGACAAGAGCACAGCTACCGAATGAGACGGTCACTATCTACACGGAAGAGATGACGCGACTTTTCCGCCTGGCCGATGCTGCCATGCCTGACGAAAAAAAGGTCCGCTTCCTTATGCGGGGAGTGAAACAAGACCTCATTGCAGGATTGATGCGGAACCCACCCAATACCGTCCAAGAATTCCTCTCGGAGGCGACAACCATCGAGAAGACGCTCGATATGCGCACTAGGCAGTACAATCACCGCGCATTCCAAGACAGCGCAGCAGTTCATGCCCTCGGCTCCGACGACTTGCGCGAAACGATCCGAGCCATCGTGCGAGAGGAGCTGCGAAAGCTCGCACCTTTTGCACAGCCCGAAGTGACGTCGATTGCGGACGTTGTACGCAAGGAAGTCCAACAGTCACTGGGTGTTCCTCAGCCGGCACCGCCGTAGCTGCAAGCAATGAGCTATGCTGCTGCAGCCCGACGCAACGCCCCCCTCCTCGCTCACGTCAAGACGCCGCGCCGCCCCAGCAGTTCCGCCGCCAGGCACCACCGCCGCCACCACCGACGTCATACCGCCCGCCATCCGGTCAGCGATATACGCCGAGGAAGACCGACGTTTGGCGCGCCCCCGACCATCGTCCACTCTGCTACCACTGCGGGGAAGCCGGCCACACCTACCGCCGCTGCCATTATCGACAGATGGGACTGCGTGGGTTCGCCGTCGACGCGCCGCGTCCACAGCAGGGTGAACGACCACGTGACATCGTCGACTATCTGGCAGGAACGCAGTGGAGCCCCCGAGGACCTTCCCGATCGCCGTCGCCAGACCGCTACGCCTCTCCCCAACGCCGACCATACACTGGCCCAACCCGGGGCCGGTCACCTAGCCCGCATCCGGAAAACTAAGGGCAGTAACCGATGGAGGTGCGGTTGCTGTACGACGAAATACCGAAGACCCTCCGCCGCCGACGCCGCCGCTACGACGAAGGCTTCAGGACACGACGCGAACCCCTGACGACGAAACCTCGCGGACCGAAGTAGACCTGACGACGCAACGTGGAAGCAGCGGAACAAACCGACGTAGCCGCTACCCGACGCCACGAGCTAACTGCAACGCAAGACGACGAACTAGCGACCTCGACGTTCTTATCGACGGCCACAGCGTCATAGCCCTCGTCGACACCGGAGCCGACTATTCTGTCATCAGTGGACCGTTCGCCACGAAGCTGAAGAAAGTTAGGACAGCGTGGGAAGGCCCCGAAATCCGGACAGCTGGAGGTCGCCTCGTAACGCCGGAGGGAATCTGCACAGCGAGACTCGCCATTAACAACCGGATTTATCCCGTGAACTTCGTAATCCTGCCGCGTTGCTCGAGAGATGTCATCCTTGGTATGGACTTCTTAGGTCTTCATGGTGCAATCATCGACCTGAGGTCTAAGTCGATAACACTTTCCACGGAAAAGGCACTACCGCTGCACACTCCGCCAAGAAAGCACGCCTTGAATGTGCTCGAAGGCCAGGTCACCATTCCCCCTCGCTCCAGCGTCATCATTTCCGTCGGCACTCAGAAATCAGCAGACCTGGAAGGTGTTGTTGAGGGCGACCAGCACCACTTGATTAACCGCAAAATTTGCGTCGCAAGAGGAGTAGCAGAGCTGCGAGCAGGGAAAGCAACAGTTATGCTCACGAATTTTAGCAACGAGTACAAGCACGTGAGCAAAGGCACGACGGTCGCCTACATCGAAGAAATCGTAGAAGCCAGCAATGCTTTCGGCCTCACCGATTCTCCCGAGCCTACTCCGACGAATAAAGCGCCGCAACCAGCTTTCGACATCAATCCCTGCCTTCAGAAGCACAAACATTTTCATTTTCAGAAAATGATTTCATTTTCTGATTGTTCCTGTTGCTGTAACCCCCCTTTCCCTGCCTTGATCTCATATGAGATTGGCAGTATTTCTAAATAAATAAAATAAAAAACAAGAACAGCTCAAAACCCTGCTCTTGCAATACAAGGACTGCTTTTCGTCGTCGTCAAGAATTCGGCAGACTCCCGTGGCAAAACATCGCATCATAACAGAGGAAAGCGCCAGACCACTCCGTCAGAGCCCGTACAGAGTTTCGACGCGAGAACGCGAGGCCGCGAAGAAACAGGTCGACTAAATGCTACGCGACGACATCATCCAGCCGTCGAAGAGTCCGTGGGCATCCCCCGTGGTGCTAGTGAAGAAGAAGGATGGGACTCTACGTTTTTGCGTCGAGCCTGAACAAAGTCGCGAAGAAGGACGTTGTGACAGGTTCGTTTAATAAAGCAACTAGAATGAGTTGTGCAATACCATTCTCGAATAAGAGACGGAGGTGAGCGTTTGATTTTCAGAGAAACGAAAATATATATTCGCACAGAAAAAAATAAATAAACGAAAGGGTAACACTAGAATAAACAAACGGTAAACTGACAAGCGTCAGCCTGACCCCAACTACATAGAGTTCTCCTTAAACAAGGGAATCTTATCCTAAGCTTAAAATCGTGCTAGTCCACAGGCTAACGTCGTCAGAATAGTCCTGATGTGGAAACAGAGCGGTACGGCTCACCAACGGTCTGGGCAGACAAGCAGTCAGGTGATGAGGACGGGGTGGTGGAAGTCCACAAGCTCGGGCCCTCAGCCCGACGACTCACTTCCGCTCCCGGTGGATGCAGTCATCGGTGGTGCTGTCTCCCGCCCGAGCACCACAACCACGCCATACCGGGGCCTCAGCAATAGCCACGCCGGTAGAATGGTCGCCCGGTCCGCGTGCAGGCCTGCGCCGGCTAGGTGGACGCCTTCAGAGCGCGGGTACAAGCGCCCGACAAGCTCGCGTTCCGCACCCTAGCCACGTTCTTCGAACCACCAGCACAGCTCTTCTTCTTTTTCCTTTTCGGCGCAGTGGCTCTTGGCGATTTTCTTATTTCGCGTTTTTTTCCCCATGTTCCGATGTTCGGCGCGCTCGCGCAAGTAGCACGTTGTACGTCGTCCTCGTCGTTTTTGCTGCTCCAGCCATCGGAAGCACCACACTCGCGCACTTCACTCATAACAGACGTGTATCCCCTTCCCCGGATAGACGACACCCTGGGTCGATTACACAAAGCAAAGTACTTTTCGTCGATGGACCTCAAGACCGGTTACTGGCAAATAGAAGTCGACGAGAGAGACCGAGAAAAGACTGCTTTTATAACACCAGACGGCCTGTTCGAGTTCAAGGTCATGCCCTTTGGTCTGTGCTCGGCACCTGCGACTTTTCAACGGGTTATGGATACAGTACTGGCCGGCTTGAAGTGGCAGACGTGCCTCGTGTACTTGGACGACGTCGTTGTGTTTTCCTCAAACTTCAACGAACACCTTCGGCGCCTTGAAGTTGTACTTCAAGCAATCAAGACCTCCGGACTCACCTTGAAGCCTGAAAAGTGCCGCTTCGCGTACGAGGAGCTCTTGTTCTTGGGTCACGTGATCAGCAAGGATGGTGTTCGCCCGGACCCGCGGAAAACAGCTGCCATCGCTGCCTTCCCGCCGCCCACCGACAAGAAGGCCGTACGCCGTTTTCTCGGCCTGTGCGCCTATTACAGACGTTTCGTCAAGGAATTTTCACGGTTCGCCGAGCCACTGACGCAACTCACGAAGGCCGACATCGAATTCAGGTGGGAAACGTCGCAAGTTCAAGCATTTCAAGAATTGAAACGACGCTTGCAGGCGCCTCCGATACTTGCGCATTTCGACGAATACGCCGATACGGAAATCCACACCGACGCAAGCAGCGTTGGACTCGGCGCCGTCCTTGTGCAGAAGACCGACGGATCCGAAAGGGTCATCAGTTATGCTAGCCGGTCGCTATCAAAGGCAGAAATCAACTACTCCACAACAGAAAAGGAGTGCCTGGCCATCATCTGGGCTACATCGAAGTTTCGCCCCTACCACTACGGCCGGCCCTTCAAAGTTGTCAGCGACCACCACGCCTTGTGTTGGCTAGCTAACTTGAAGGACCCTTCAGGTCGCCTCGCACTGTGGAGCCTACGACTTCAAGAATTTGACAGAACCGTCATTTACAAGTCCGGAAGAAAACACTCCGACGCTGACTGCCTGTCCCGCGCCCCCGTCGACCTACCGCTGCAGGACAACATGGAGGATGAGTGCTTCTTGGGAACCATAAGTGCCGAAGACTTCGCCGAACGACAGCGAGCGGACCCAGAACTCAGGGGCCTCTTGGAATACCTCGAGGGCAGGACAACCGTTGTTCCCAAGGTATTCACGAGAGGACTGACGTCGTTTTTCTTGCGCAACGGTGTTCTCCTTAAGAAGAACTTCTCGCCGCTTCGAGCCGACTCCCTTCTCGTAGTGCCCTCGACATTGCGACAAGAGGTCCTCCAGGCTCTGCATGACGACCCGACGTCTGGACACCTGGGTGTTTCTCGCACGCTCGCAAGAATACAGGAAAAATACTACTGGCCGCGCCTTGTCGCCGACGTAACTCGCTACGTCAAGACCGGCCGGGACTGTCAGCGACGCAAGACACCGCCGACTAGGCCAGCCGGGCTTCTGCAGCCTATCGAGCCACCTCGACGGCCGTTCCAGCAAATTGGGATGCACTTACTGTGGCCGTTCCAGACGTCCAATACTGGAAACAAATGGATCGTCGTAGCCACCGACTACCTCACCCGCTACGCCGAGACAAGGGCCCTACCCAGAGGCAGTGCCGCCGAGGTAGCGAAGTTCTTCGTTGAGAACATCGTCCTGAATCATGGCGCCCCAGAGGTCCTCATCACCGACAGAGGTACGGCGTTTACGGCCGACCTAACTCGGGCAATACTGAGATACAGCCAAACAAGCCACCGCCGGACCACAGCGTACCACTCACAGACCAATGGCCTCACCGAGCGGTTAAACAAGACCATCGCCGACATGCTGGCCATGTATGCCGACGTCGAACACAAAACGTGGGATGCCATCCTTCCGTATGTGACCTTCGCATACAACACGGCCATGCAAGAAACGACGCAAATGACGCCGTACAAGCTAGTCTACGGAAGGAGCCCGGCAACGACGCTCGACGCAATGCTACCAACTGCCACCGACGAAGACGATCTCGACGTTGCCGCCTATTTGCAACGCGCCGAAGAAGCTCGACAGGTCGCCCGCCTGCGCATCAAGAACCAGCAGAGGGTCGACAGCCGTCACTATAATCTTCGACGACGCCACATGGAGTACCAACCCGGTGACCGTGTGTGGGTCTGGACGTCGACACGCCGACGTGGGCTCGATGAAAAACTTATTCGGCGATACTTCGGGCCATGCAAAGTGCTTCGACTTCACGGCGCTCTTGACTACGAGGTCGTCCCGGACGGCATTACGAACTCCCAGCGACGCCGCGCACGACCTGAAGTCCATGTCGTGTGCCTTAAGCCGTTTTTTGCGCGTTAGCGAGCATGGGGACTCTACTTTTTCCTTTGTTATTGTAATTTATTTGTGTATGCACTTGTTTTTTTTCCCTTTCCATGTTCTGTTGCAAGCATCGGGACGATGCTTTTTCAGAGGGGGGGCAATGCCACGCCCGCTTCTTCTTTTATTTTTATGTGTTCGAGTATGACCAGCAAGGACGGTTATCAACGCTCGACGCTGGCCGCGAAGCAGTGTTCGAGAAGCTTCACGATTTTAGTAGATCGTTTTGTTAAGATTGCGCGCCGCACGCGAATGTTCCAGCTTTGTCGAGAGATAACGCCGCCACCAGCGATATTGCTGGAAAGTTCCATAGCGCTTGTATTAAAGCCGACGCATTTGACCGCTTGTCAGTTGATCGACGGTCGACGATCTGTTTGACGCTATCAGTGTATTGCTGTAGTTTGACCTGCAGTTTCCCGGCCACAAGTTCGGCCAAATAGTTTCATCTCGGGCGTGCTGACTGCTGTCTTCGTCGACGTCACGACCACGTGACAATATGGTTCTTATACATTGACGTCTATGGGAGAAGAAGAACGCCTATTTCGGCTAGTTGGTTAAAGTGCATCTTGAAAGGGTTTGCAGCGCAAGCATGGTAGTGCTGAAGGAAAGGCGTAAAGGCGAGGAACGGAAAGCAAAGAGAGACTCCTTGCTTTTCGTTCTTCGCCTTTACGCCTTTCCTTGAGGACTACCCTGCTTGCGCTGCGAACACTTTCAAGACGCACGTCTATGGGGCAGATTAGGAACTATGGACTCGATCGAGCGTGCCCTTGTCCGCCATGTCTGTTGGCCTCCACAGAAGTTGGAGGAGAGGTTGAGGAAATAGTCTTTTCCTTTCACGTGTCAAGTGCTGTCGGCAACACGTTGGTGGCACCAATCATGCAGAGAAATACAATTTGGCCTCTGCTAGGCCTTAGTCTTGATTAGGGGTGTGTTCAGATGAGAATGTCGGTTCATGTCCGCGGACCCCCTTTAATTTCGCTGAAAAAATATCTTGCTGTGCGATTCCCCACAGCCACGAAACCAATCTTTGTTCTGTAAAAAAAATTTTCCCTTAATCGAACAAATTCGGAAGTCTCCACTTAGCCGAACCGCTTTTAGCGAATTGTGCGAAAATGGGATTTTGACGAGACCCTTCAAAACAACTTTTGTAGCTGTGAATCTCAAAATTTTTCCTGGGAAACTATGAGTGAGTAACGTGGGTTTACAATATGTTTTTGTCTCGCAGTTTTGTTGCCCATATTTTATTAAAAAATATCGCAAATTGCTCAATAATGCTGTAATATAAAGTTTCTTGCATCCTGAGTGTAATACTGAGAATTCTTGAAAGCTTTTCAGCGCGAACTGGACGGAGCACAAAGAGGACACAAGACAAGCGCTGTGTTCGTCTTGTGTCCTCTTCTTGCGCTCGTCTTGTGTCCTCTTCTTTGTGCTCCTTCCAGTTCGCGCTGAAAAGTTTTCAAGAATGCATCAGTTCCAACTCGTCCACCTCTCTACTTTACCTAATACTGAGAAATTTGCCAGAGTGTTGCCGCACATGAGTTTGTAGCACGGCTCGGGTAAACACAGAACGGTTTATTCGTTGCTACCTCTGAACTACATCTCCCTCGTTGTTGTGCGCCAGAAAAAGAGGAAAAATGTTCTAGCAAAACTTTGGTTCGAGCGAGCTGGTTCATCGTCGAACTTGTTTGGGGCAGCGCTAAGGAATACACGGACAAAGACACATAGTAGACGCCACAGCGCCCGTGCCGTCTACTATGTGTCTTTGTCCGTGTGTTCCTTGGCGCTGCCCAAACAAGTTCGACGAAGAAGAAAAGTCTGCCACAGGTGGGCACTTGAAGAGGTGGTCGAACGGACAGTGGGTGCCGGCTCGATCCTTTCGACGGCGACTGTCTCTTCACGCCGATTGCGCACGATTGTGAAATGATGTTCAGAACGTTTGATGACTGGGAAGGGACCGTCATGGCTTTAGTGAGGTCCCCGTTATGAAAAAAAGAACCTAAATGAAAAAGAGGGAAGCCTGTTCCACATGTGTATGCCGGACTTAAAGCGGCATACACGTGGCGGGGCTGAAGAGCGCGGTGAGGCGCGTCAACATGAACCAAAACGTGTGAGGATGTCTGTAGGTTCGAGGGCAGAAAATCATCATCATCAGCCTGTCTATGCCCACTGCAGGGCAAAGGCCTCTCCCATGTTCCGCCAATCAACTCGGTCCTGTGCTTTCTGCTGCCACGTTATACCTGCAAACTTCTTAATCTCATCTACCCACCTAATTTTTTTGTCTCCCCCTCACGCGTTTGCCATCTCTTGGAATCCAGTCAGTTACCCTTAATGACCACCGGTTATCCTGCCGACGTGCTACGTGGCAGAAAAATATCATGCTTATTCGTGTGAGCAGAAGTTGGCGACGGGCGCAAGTAGTGCATAAAGATCCGCAGACTCTGGACGAAAGAAGATGGATCGAAAGCAGTCTTAAGAGTGCTGTTTGTTGGGCGAGTTGGAAATTCTTACTTGCAAGGGTAGCGCTAGTGGGCACGGACTAAAGGAAGGCGCACGCACACACAGACGGAAGCGTTCTAGCAATTGGTTTTTTATTGAAAATATCCCCTACATATATACATCGCTTTTTTGGCCACGTGACAATTTCAGCGCACTGAAAAATTCAGGAACATCATTTCTTTTTCCGACAACGCTATCGATAGTGAGCTGACACATTTCGCCCCTTCTATGATTATGGTCTGCTTCTATGATTTCCCGAGTGCACTTATCTTTGTGGCGGCTGATTATGATGCATTTTGAATAAACAGGTGAACAACTACAGTCATTGCAATGTGTAGACAGGTGCGCATCTCTGTAACGAGCAGCGTTTTGTTTGTGCTCCCGGCCGTAACCGATGATTGATACATCGGCCCGTTTGGCCGATGTATTTCCCGCCACACGTCAGTGGTAAACTGTACACCACGCCTTCTGCGCATGGCACGAAAGGATTTTGGTGCTTTTTCGGGCACCAATTTCGGCTTTTCAAGGGCAGGGTCGGCGAGCTTACACAGGTGGCTGAACAAGCCGCTTATCGGGTGCTGAAAAAACCACATTTTACGCCAACCTGACCCCGCTACTTTTTTGAGCCCGTGCGAGATCTTGTGTATGCACAGGATTACTGCTACCTTCTCCTTTTTCCTGGATGCATTGGCAGGTTCACCATCCGGGTGGCCAGCTTTCATGAGCACTTTGCTCGCAATGGAGACGAGCACCTGCGTTGGGTATCCTGCCAAGCCCAGCCGCGCTGTTTGTTCTTGCAGGCTGGTTGCCACTGTGTGAATACAAGTCTTCCGGACGGCATTTGTCAAGCAGAGGTTAACGATACCGCGCTTCACCAACTTTGAATGGGATGAACTGCACGCCAAAAGCGGCTTGTTGGCTCGGGGGTGATAAGCCCAGCATGCATGTTTTAAAGGTTAGTTGAAGATCGAGAAACTGTAAAGTATTGTCAACCGGTAATTCATGGGTTAAAATGAGTGGGGCGAGGCAGGTTTCTAAAACCTGGTCACTTTTGCCTAGGCCTTTGTCACAACCAGTTGCAAACATGTGTTGAAGAATGCTTGTGCCTCCGCCTCTGAAGACAAGGAAAGGTCGATGGTGCTTGTCGTGGCGTTGATGGTAATGCGACTAAGAGCGTCCGCTGCACAGTTAAGGCCGCCGTAGCGAATGTCTGTGGTGAACTCGGCTATCTTCGTAAACTCGTTTAGTAGTCTCTAGTAATCTCCGGAAACTCGTTTAGTAGAGCTGTACGCGGTGAGCGACGTAGTTTCACGAAAGTGTGGTGTAGGGCGGTAGCGTGTGACAGAGAACCATTGACCTACAAGCCGGTAATGTTATCCACCAGGCGACAGCGGATCATATCCACGAGCAGATGAAAGTGCCTTCAGAAGTCGGCTCCTAAGATGGCATAGCGGACGTGTCCTGTCCAAAGTAGCCATTGTAGCCTTCTCTTAAGGCCGAGATAGAGGGTCGGGGACTTCTGTCCGTAAGTTGCGATGGCAGAAGAGTTGATCGCTTGTAGAGGAGTTGACTTTGCGTGGAGACGCCGGTCAGCTTTGGAAGCAGCAATTATGCTGACTCCAGTGTCCACCAGGAAACACAGCTCTGTATGATCGGCTGTGATCGCCCGCCACTTTCAATGACGATCGGTCTGAGCGTTTCCCATGCGCCACGAACATCGACGATCCGCGGCACGAAAACGTTGGTGATAGTAGTACGTGTTCTGCGATGAAAAACGCTCAGGTTGATGGAATGGTCGTTGCGCGTGAGAGGGTCGGTCATTGAAGTTGCGAGTGTTTCGTAATTCCAGACGCAAGTCGGCTACTTGAGATGCGAGCTCTTTTACAGTTTATCGAAGAGAATTGCTTTGGAAACTGGAGAGGTACAGGCAGCGTTTATGACTGCCGGAGCAACGTCCATCATGTCGTCAGCCAGTCCTGCGAGGTCCGACAGGGACTTATGCTGAGCGGTGACGAGAGCCATTCGCACGATAGTTGGAAGACGCTGTAGAAACAGCTCGCGTATTGCGGCTGTGTCCAAGCCCGGGTGGTCCTCAATCAGGTGACGTAGGAACTGGGTGGGACGTCTGTCTCCGAGCTCTTCGTTGTTCAGGAGTTGCTGAATGCGCCGTTGTGCAGGCGAACGAGTCGGCGAAGAAGTGTCTATTTGACCGTCGTATATGGAGTTTGACCAAGGGGTTCCACGAGAATGGCGCGTATCTCGGCCGTTGCCTGTAGCGCTTGAAGGAGTAGCTCACACTTGCCAACTTGTGACCTGACGCGGTGCATGCGGAACTTATTCACAGCTTAATTGAATGAACCATAACGCGGGATCGGCAAGCCATAGCTACGGTAGCATTATCGCGGTAGTAGCTCCAACAACACTCGAAGCCTGCTCGATTGCAGTTGCAGTAGAAGCACGGTTGAGCCCTTCTGGATTCTCACACTGCTCCATGGTTCACAGTCCGGGTCACCGGTAACTGTTGCACTCTGAAGCACGGTTCGGGAAAACGCAGAGTGGTTTATTCACACTTGTTGTCTTCCTCCGAGCATGGCTCATTTTTTTCTTTGTTCAATCGAATTCAAGTGACTTTTGTTAGCAGATAAACGGTATTTCTGTTATGATATCAAATTTGAATTGTTTACTTTTGTTTACTTTAATTGGAACTATTACAGTTTCAGTTATGTATACTTCCAATGGGACCCGAACTAGTCTGGCTATGGGACCATACAGTTTGGGCCTATTTTTGTATATGTCTGCAATAAAGAACCTTCATTCATTCATTCATTCATTCATTCATTCATTCATTCATTCATTCATTCATTCATACCCAATGCAGGGGATTGGCCGAGTACTTCTACGCAATCTCCGAACTACCATGTTCCTCCTCTTAAGCAGACTCCCCACTACCAGTTCATGTCCCAAGTTGTTGTGCGCGAGAAGAAGAAAGGTCTGCCACAAGTTTAACAATTTTGCTAAATATTATTGCCTAGAGAGAGAGAGAGAAATGTAATGCGGGAAGGCAGTGAGGTTAACCAGAAAACACATCTGGTTTGCTACCAAGGGAGACAGAAAAGTAAGATAGGAATGGGATAGGGAGCAAGGGGAGCACACACACACAGGAGTGTCACAATCGTTCAACAAGGCGGGTCGCTCGCAGAAACTTCATCAGTGCCTTCTGGCGTGAAGCTCGATCTTTCCGACAATCCAAGATTGACTGCTCAGAAAGCGGCTGGTCGAATAATTATTGCCTAGAATATTATCAAATGCATACCGAAAATGCATAAGGGAAGGCATGTCTCTAAAGTGCTATAGTTTGAAATGCAAAAAAAAAAACGCCCTTCCTGTGCGGAAAGCGGATATTAAGCATCTGTTGACACCCTGGAAAAATTCAACATGTCATAACGGAGCTCTGGAAGTTATAATTACGAAGTTGCGTTGTCGCATCCCATCATTAAATTTTTATGTATATAGAGCCGGTTTGACACCATCACCGCTTTGTTCTTATTGTAGGGAAGAGCAAACAAAAGAACACTTTCTGATCTCTTGTCAGAAGATTTCTGCATTACGAAAAACATATCTAGAAGCGCCGTTACGCATCATGGGATTAGAGTTGACAACCTCAAATTTACTATCTCTAGGTGCACTTACCCTTGGGCACAGCAGCGGGAAAGTATGCGAGGCCATGCAAGATTTCATAGAACAGTCAAAGAGATTTAAACACTAACCACAGTTCAAAAGTTCCATAGTGAACTAAAAGTAAAATACAGCAAAATTCTTTTCTATATTATTTATGTCTTATTTGATGAGAATTAATTCCACTAATTATTCTCGCAAAAGCAAGTGGTAAAAAATCTTTCTGTCGTACAAAATAACAAATTATTGTCATTTCTAGTTTTTTTTAAATATTTTTCTAAGCTACCCGATCTTTGGCTAATCCCCCCGAGTGGGTGTGAGCCAGTAGTTTAGGATGTACATCTTCATCTACATCTACATTCACAGCGAAAGCAGGAACAGCGGCATTTCTAGAGCCCGTTGTATTTTGGGGTAACTAGTACAATTACACATGCAAGGAACCCACTACGCCGTAAATGATAATTTTTGTGACGTTGGGAAGCACCCACTACGCCATTATTCGCCATTCTGCGGTGAAGCCAGGTACCTGGTACACATCTGTAAATCAGTATGTGCACTTTGTTGATGCGGCCGCATCAACGAAGAAGAAACGCGCCTGATGATTGAAGCATGACATATCGAGAATAGTAGTAGCGCATGCGTGAGGCAACCGTCGATTAACTTACATAAAGATGAAATCAAATGCCTTAACAGTTATCTTCCACGTAGGCCGCCACGCGTGCCGGATTCATAGGTTTGGCTGTTGCATGGGCATGCGCAGATAAGTTTTCGTGCCTTCTTTTTTTGTTCAGCCGTTGTGCGTCTCTTCAGTTGTTAGTCGGCGTTTGTGGTGTCCTGACTTCTTTCTTCTGTCCGTGTTTGCACGCCCTGTCTTTTTAGAATGACAACCAATACATGTGCACTTGCGAGGTACCAACTACGCTATAAATCACTGTAATATTTGGGAAGTAGAGAAGCAGCCACTATGCTATTTTTCCTCATTCTGCGGAGAACTGTGGTACTCGCTAAACACCTGTAAGGTATTATGTGCACTTTGTTGATGCTGTGCCTGATGACGATGAAGAATTATGGCAGCGCCCTTTGTAATGGGTTGGAAGCATTCAACAACCCACTCGTTGCGCAATTCGCATTCGGTGACGGCTGGTTACAGAATTCGCGTTGTGTTACGCCTGGTTGTTATTTTACTCTGACACGACGCTATATTACATATGTTAATGTGGTTCCTTGGACATGAATCCTCTATGTGGCCTTTTTACAAAGGAGTTTCAAGCACCGGCATGGCTCCGTGGTTGAATACTGGGCTGCCACGCAGAGGGCCCAGGATCAAACCCCATTCCAACCCGGATATTTTTTTCTTATTTCGCTTTTTCTTTCGTGCGATAGCGGTTACGGACACCGGCGGTGGACAACTGCGGCGCCAGAAATGGCCGTTGTGACCTCACAACAGCTCTGTAAAAAACGCCAGGACTGCGCGGAAAGCGCAGCACAGTCACAGCGAAAGCTTGAAGAGCGGCATTTCGAGCGCCCGCTGTAAACTATTTTGGGGCAACGAGTACACTGGAAAGGTACCCACTGCGCCATAAATCATAATTTTTGTGAAGTTGGGAAGCACTAACTACGCCAGTATTCGTCATTCTGCGGAGAAGCGAGGTAACAGTTGCGCATTTGTAAGACATTATGGGCACTTTGTTGATGCGACGGCTGACGACGATGAAGAATTATGGCTGAGCTCTTTGTAATGGGTTGGAAGATTAAACGACCCATTAGTTACGTAATTCGCATTGTGTGACGCCCGTTCGTTTTTCACTCTGCCACCACGCTATATGACATACGTTAACGTGAGAAAGAGAGAGAGAAAGGGGGAAAGAACTTTATTGAGACCCTGAGGAAATGGATGATGGGGGCCTTATGGGCTTCCTCGGCAACCACTACAAGTGCGAGGAATCCCCTACGCTGTGAACCGTCGTAATTTTTGTGAAGCAGCCCCGCCACGGTGATCTAGTGGTTATGGCGCTCGACTGCTGACCCGAAGGTCGCGGGATCGAATCCAGGCCGCGGCGGCTGCATTTTCGATGGAGGCGAAAATCTGTGAGGCCCGTGTACTTAGATTGAGGTGCACGTTAAAGAACCCCATCTGGTCGAAATTTCCAGAGCCCTCCACTACGGCGTCTCTCATAATCACATCGTGGTTTTGGGACGTTGAACCCCAGATATTATTAATTTTTGTGAAGTAGGAAAGCAGCCACTATGCCATTTTTTGTCATTCTGCGGAGAACCCTGGTACTCCTATACACCTGTAAGGATTTTGTATTTATTTATTTATTTATTTATTTATTTATTTATTTATTTATTTATAGCACACCATCCCGGATAACAAAGTGCTGTATTTGACGGCGCATACCTCTAGGGATGGGTTGCGAGGGAGGCCAACGCAACAAGTTAAGAATTGAAGCAACCCAGGGATCCTTCCGTTGCTCCAGAAACATGTCGTTGACACCAAGTGCAGATACGTCGTGTGTAGGCGGAGACGGCGACTCGTCACTAGATGGTAGGGGTGATCGGGACAGAGCATCTGCGTCGGAATGTCTTCGTCCAGATCGGTAAATGACGTGAATGTCGTACTCCTCGAGCCAGAGTGCCCAACGGGCGAGCCGGCCGGAAGGATCTTTTAAAGAGCAAAGCCAACATAATGCATGGTGGTCTGTAACCACGCTAAATGGGCGCCTGTAAAGATAGGGTCGGAATTTGCCTATTGCCCATATAATGGCCAGACACTCTTTTTCTGTAACGGAATAGTTGGCTTCCGCTTTTGTGAGCGCACGGCTGGTGTAGGAGACGACGTACTCATCAAATCCAGGCTTACGCTGGGCGAGCACAGCACCGAGACCGATACCGCTAGCGTCCATGTGGATTTCTGTCGGAGCAAGTGGATCAAAATGTCGCAATATTGGAGGTGATGTAAGAAGGCGACGGAGTGTGGCAAATGCATCATCACACGCCGATGACCATCCCGAAAGATCGCGGTTGCAGCGAAGAAGTTCAGTCAAGGGCGCTATGATAGAGGCAAAGTTGCGGATAAAACGACGAAAATAGGAACATAGACCGAGGAAGCTGTGAAGTTCTTTCATCGTCTTTGGCTTAGGGAACTCGGCAACGGCACTAAGTTTCGTCGGATCGGGACGAACACCATCTCTAGAGACGACATGGCCCAAAATTAGGAGTTGTCGAGCGCCAAAGCAGCACTTCTTTAAATTGAGCTGTAGACCGGCGGAACTGAGGCAAGTGAGCACTGTTTCGAGGCGCTGAAGATGTGTTGAAAAGTCACTGGAAAATGTTACAATGCCGTCTAAATAGCACAGGCAGGTTTGCCATTTCAGGCCACGGAGGATGTTGTCGATCATGCGCTCGAATGTGGCATGACGTTAAATTCGTATAAACCATCGGGGGTAACGAAAGCCGTTTTTGGGCGATCAGCCTCAGCCATCGGAACCTGCCAATAACCGGAGCGCAGGTCTAGCGACGAGAAGAACTCGGCGCCTTGTAAGCACTCGAGCGCATCGTCTATGCGAGGTAACGGCTAAACATCTTTGCGTGTGATCTTGTTCAACCAGCGGTAGTCGATGCAAAATCTTATTGAGCCATCCTTTTACTAGAACAACCGGTGAGGCCCATGGGCTGTTAGAGGGCTCAATAACGCCGCGCTTCAGCATGTCGCCAACTTGTTCTGCGATGACACGGCGTTCAGATGCCGACACACGATACGGACGCTGACGTAAAGGTGCGTGAATGCCAGTGTCGATTTGGTGACATACAGCAGAAGCACGGCCAAAAGTTGGTTGCTGGTGGTCGAAGCTTGTGCGGAAGCGCTCAAGGGGGGCGATGATGTCGGCGCGCTGCTGGGCCGTAAGGTTGCTGTCGATGCATCGAGAAAGTGCTTCGGTGAACGATGGCTGAGAGGGTAACGTGGAGCAATCAACGGCGTCGATATGAAGCGGAGTCGAGTGATCAGGAACGACATGTGCACACAAGGCATCAACGTCATCGGCAAGGCCTAGCCACTCGCATAAGATAGCGGATCTTCTTGTCCTCGGGCATGGCAGGGTCTGCATGACGGAACAGCCTTGTCATCTCTTCCGTGAAGAGCGCCACGTTTTCGTTTGGCATCTGCACGTGGGTCTCGAGCAGAGCCTCAGCACGCTCTTTCCGGACGACGCTCGTGAATGTCGCGAGGAACCTGGCGCGAAAGGTGTCCCACGTTGTCAGGGTTCGCTCTTGGTTCTCGAACCAGGTACGAACGTCGTCTTCCAAGGCAAAGTACGCATGTTGTAGCTTGTCTTCGCTTGTCCAGCCATTGAAATGGGCGACTCGGTCGTAGGCTTCGAGCCAGCTTTCCGGGTCTTCAAATGACGACCCGCGGAAGGTTGGCGGCTCCTTGGGCTGCCGGAGAAGGATCGGCGCAGGCTGTACGGGGTCGGTCATCGTCGCTGCGGTCGATGTTGGGATCTGGGGCTGCCTGGTTTTTTCGAGAAGGAGCCCGTACTCTGGCTGCAGTCCCTTCTTCCTGCGGCTCGTTCGACGATCCGGGCTTTCTTTGCCGTCGTCCTCGTCGCGGCTTGTGCTTGGGTCAGCGCTTCGCGGGGGCGTCCGGATCATGGAAGAAGCAGCACCTCCACCAGATGTCACGTGGTCGTGACGTCGACGAAGACAGCAGTTGGCGTTTGCAGGATAAAACTGTTTCTTTGACCGAACTTGTGGCCGGAAAATGAGAACTAGAACTACAGCAATGCACGCTGTACAATGATAGCGGCGAACAGGGCGTACTCCGTCGATCAACTGACAAGCGGTCAAGCGCGTCGGCTTTTATACAGGCGCTATGGAACATTCCAGCAATATCACTGGTGGCGGCCTTATCTCTCGACAAAGCTGGAACATTCGCGTGCGGCGCGCAATCTTAACAAAACGATCTACTAGTCTTGAAGCTTCTCGAACATTGCTTCGCGGCCAGCGTCAAGCGTTAATAACCGTCCTTGCTGGTCAAACTCGAACACATCAAAATAAAAGAAGGAGCGGGCGTGGCAATATTGAGCGAAACGTTACGGAAAGACGCTAGAGAAATATGGACCATGCCTCAAGACGCCACCCAGCAAAAGCCTCCTCCTGCACCGACAGCACGCCCCGGTGTCCCCCGCATCCGCGACCCTGCTGTCTTCACCGGCGCGGATGGCACTGACGTGGATGACTGACTCGCGATTTACGAGCGCGTGAGCGTACCCAATAAATGGGACGAGGCCGGCAAATTGAGCAACCTGGTTTTCTATCTCGCGTGTGTGGCAAGCCTGTGGTACAACCACCGCGCAACCTATTTCCCTACCTGGTCTGATTTCAAGACCGCCATCATCGACGTGTTCGGCCGCCCTGCCGTTCGTAAACTGCAAGCCGAGCTGCGTTTACGTGAAAGAGCTCAGCAGACCGGTGAGTCTTTTACGAGCTACGTCGAAGACGGCCTCGACTTGTGCAAGAAAGCCCACGCAATCATGCCTGAGTCTGACAAGATCCGGAATGTTACGAAAGGCATTAGCAACGACGCCTTCACCATGCCGCTCGCCAAAAATCCTCGTACTCTGGCAGAGGTGATCACACTCTGCGAAAGCTACGAGGAGCTGCGCCGGCAGCGGTTGCTGACCCGTCGACCTCCATTACGGGACGCCGATCTCGCTGGCTTGTCGGGCATTTCTGATCACTCCGCGAGGGAACTGCCCGCCAATTCTCTCTACTGGCTTTCCCTCAACCGCAGCATGTTGAATAGCCGTCGACTACACTTCTACATCCGTTACGCCGAGCTATTCAGCAGGTCATGCCGGAATATCACCAGACCCCCCCGGCGCCTGCGCCGCTCACTTACGCGCAAGTTGTAGCCAGGCCACCCCAAGCGATCCTCGTGGCTGCCCTACTTACGCCGAAGCCATCGTCAGACCTCAGACCTTCGATGCGAGTGGGCCGGCTACGTACACCGACGTCATCCTTAGGCCACGACTGCGGCCCACCATGCAGTCAAATCAGCAGCCGCCCCGTCCACCGCCTCCTGTGACATGGATGGGACCTTCCGCGGCGAACCGATGGCGCACTTCCGACAACCGCCCCAACTGCATTGCATGCGGTTGCGCCGGCCACGTCGCCCGCTATTGCAATCGCGTGCAGCCGCCTACCATCCCCAGCCAGTCACGCCATCCGTGTTTCGATTCACCGCCGCCTATGTCACCGCCGTCTCGCCCAGCTCCATGTACCCGCCGTTCACCGCCGCCACGACGTCGCTCACTGTCACCGATACGACCACGTCGAGTCGCACGAGACCAGGAAAACTAGTTGTCGCAGTCACAAAGGCAAGGGGTGCGACGCTATCGAACTGCCAAAGCCCTCAACGAATCCCATAGAAAGTAATAGATGTGTTTGTGGACGGTGTTCGCGCACCTGCCCTTGTAGACACTGGAGCCGCCATATCCGTTATGGACGCAAAACTTAGCCGATTACTGCGAAAAGTGACGAAGCCACTTTCCGGGCTCTCCCTCTGTACAGCCAGCGCCCAAAGTATTCACCCTACAGCGGTGTGCACAGCCCGCGTGATTTTTCAAGACGTTCTGTACGCCGTTGAATTGAACATATTTCCTGAATGCTTCCATGACGTCATCCTAGGATGGGATTTTATCTCCCGCCACTGTGACGGCTGACCGGACCCGGGCGTCGTAAAGTGTTTGCACCCATTGTCTTAATCGACGCCTCGAAGAAAAGAAGACTCCTTCCCACCGGAGGCGATGAAGACTGCATTCCGCAGCGGGGTTCTTGAAAGCTTCTGTCAATGGACCTCGCGGGGCCCTCCGCGCAAACACCAGGATCGGGTGGCAGCGTCCTGGGGCAGCGGTCACTGTGGCGGCGAGGCGCCGTGCGCGTCCTTTAGCTTTGTGGCATGGGAAAAGCGGAGCGCCTATTGTTGATTTCATTCATGCGACTTCGCCATAGCTCCTGTGCCGGAAGCACACGTTGTTGGGCTAGTCGGTTCATGTTCTTTCAGAAGCCATGGATGTGGCTATTTCGCGCAAAGAAAACACAAGGGGAGGGTTAACCCTCCCCTTGTGGTTTCTACGGGGAACTGTACTGAAGACATTCCAAAAGGACATGCTTCTGAGCTAGTTGGTGCAAGTATTGCTTAGGTACAGAACCATTATTAGTGAGCGTGACACGTGGCAATACCAGGTCAGCAGTTTTTTGCTCAAATCCTTGAAAGTTCTTGAATTTCATGACCCTTTTTTGACAAAAAACTCGGATCAAGATTTTGAGTTTTTCCGAGGAAGTCGGGATACAGGATACTTATTTTCCGTAGACGTGTGCGACCTTTTTTACTCGGTTCCGCATCCAGAGCTGCTGCGAGCGGTAAAGCAGTGTATCGAGGAAAGTGGCGAAGCCACTTTTGTGACTAAAACGGAGGTGTCGACGGCGAACTTTGTTACCCTCCTAGAAGCCTACCTCAACCACACTGTTGTTTCGTTTGAACATGGCATGTTTTTACAGAGAAAGGGCATCTGCATTGGATCGCGAGTAGCACCCATTTTATGTGATATCTTTTTATCGTTCCTTGACCACGCACTACAAATAGCTTTTACTTCATATCATCCGAGTGTTTTAAAAGTTTTTAGATACGTAGATGATTTTTTAGTCGTTATTGACAATAGATGCCCTTTGCCTCGTACTGAGATGGTTGAGCAGATTTTAGATGTTTTTAGAGCAAACTCTGCTGGTCTCACGTTTACTAATGAGCTTCCCAAAGACAACTCATTGCAGTTTTTAGACCTCAAACTAACGATTTTGAGCGATCATGTTTGCTGTACGTACCTCCCACGATGCAAGAAAGAGTTGCTGCAGTATGACTCGGCACACTCAAAAACTGTGAAGCGTGGAATCGCTCAGGTTTGCTTGGAGTTGGCCTTGCGCAGATCATGTGAGCACGTTATGCAGGATAGTTTTGGGAACCAGCTTCAAAGACTTTCCAAAGCCGGTTTCCCTCGATCTGTCATTGGTTCCGTGGTTGAATCCCTGCTGCAGAAGGTAAAAGCCAGCGCTGCCGGTGCAATCAGGCACTTGGAAGAAAGGGATCGGGTTAAGCCAGAGGTAGTTCCATATATACACCGTGTGAGCCATAACCTGAAGAAGGTGGCTACCCGTTACGGCATCCCGGTTGTTTTCTCAGCTCCCAACAAGTTGGCTCAATTGTGCCCGCGTATCACACGCGAGGAGCTGAGGGGCTGTCAGAAGCAGCACAAAAAACCTTTTAGGCGCTGTGCACAAGAGGTGGTGTATGAAATACCTCTGAGCTGCGGCACGTCCTACGTTGGACAAACGGGACGTTGCATTAATGACAGATTGAGGGAGCATGCCAACAGCTTAGGTAAGAGAGATCAGGCGCACCTTCCTGCGCATTGCAACTCCTGCGGATGTGAACCATGCTTTGCGCAAGTACTGATTCTTGGCAGAAGCAGACAACAAACGGCTAGAGCTGCTGGAAGCTTTCTATATAAAAAAGAAAGGCTCTGATTGTGTCAGTGACACTTCGATATCTTTGTATTCGACAGAAATGCGCTTCCTAGATACCACGTTGGCTTGACCATGTCGCTGCACGTCTGATGTCCCCTGTTCACGCATGCGCGGAAATGTTTCCTTTTTTACTGTACCTTTCGTAGTCTGTCAGTAAACAGTTGGTAGTTGGCGCTTCTCTGTCTTCTCTTCTGCTTCTCCCTTTTTCAAGAAATGTATTTCGCGCCTCAGTCTTCTGTACCTAAGCAATGTACTGAAGACGCCTGTTACAAGCGTTGAAGCCCGACCTTCACATCTAGTCGTCAGGCGCCGGGGAAACGGGGCGATGGGGACAGCCTGAGGCTTTTCTGCATGACCCTCAAAACACTGCGCGTTGAACATAAGAGACGGCGGGCTTTGTCTGAGCGTTTAAATTCCTGGCCGCCCCCACATAGACGGAAAGTTTGCCAGTTGCGCTCTCCAAGTTTTGAGCTTGTGTATTTTCCTTGCTCTGCTTTGCCTCAAAAGAGGGTTTTGCGTGGCTTTGGGCTATGAAGGCGGTCGTCGGGCCGATACAAGCTTACCGACAAGGAAAGATGTTGCGTAAATAGTGACTATTGGTTGGGCGTACGGAAGGATGGAGTCCGGGCCTATGAAAAGCGACAGCGGGACCACGATCGAAGAGGGAATGAGATCGCGATGGGAGACGATGAGATGAGAACTGAGGCAGAGGAGGGAATGAGACCGAGACGGGAGACGATGAGATGAGGACCGAGGCAGATGGTGGAATGCGATAGAGAGGAGAGATGACGACTGAGGTTAATGATGACGGGGATGATGGAGACGATGAGAAGAGAGGGAGAGCTGCGGCATAACTGAGCATTATTTTTGGTTCCTTTTGAGGGATCTACTGGGCGAGTCCGGTCGTTCGATGCTCCGAGAAATGGGAGAAAAAGGTCTTTAGGAGCTTGGAGCACGAAGAAGTCCGCTGCGACGACCGAGGAGAGCTCCTGGGCGAATTGGACAGCGACCCCGAGATTATCTCACGAGCCCCGACCCGAACAACGAGCCCCTAGGCCTGTGGCAACATGGACTCACTAGTGAGATGAGCTCAATCTCTTTCTATTTTCACGAATTTTGCGAAGTGGGAAGCACCGTATTGGGACATTGCGCGGTTTAACTAAGTATTATCTTCACCCTCCTGTGCCGATCCCGTTATTGTATTGCCATAGATATTTTCCGTATGTATTGTGTATTGCACGTCGTGAGTGTTGTATTCATTTGTATAATTTTGTATAGCGTGTGTTGTGTGCGGAGAGCATGTGTGTATGCCACTTATGATTACTATTAAATAATTTGTTAGTAAATAAAGAAAGCTCTGTGCCTCTATTCCTTCCCGGCCCCAGCACGAGTCCTTTCGAGTAGAAAGTTGTTGAGTGTGTAGCCAAGAGGGGGTAAGCGCGTGTAGTGGTGCTATATAGTGGCGATTTTAGCGAGGGATCGAGTAGAGGGATTTAGTGGCTTCCCCTCTTTGGCGGTCGGTAGCAAGGGGGACGTCTCACCAGGGTTGCCACTGACTTTCGAGTAAATGTCGCCAAACGACGAGCAAAAAGTCGCCAAAAGTCGCCATTCTTTTTACAAATTTCGCCAAAATAGTAGCCATTCTAGATATGTGCGGCATACCCAGTAATAAAAATTTCCACTCACGTATAGCCCCGTAGAATACAGTACCATCCAAGACCCTTAAATTATATTGACGTTTCTCGATGCCAGTCGTATCGCCCACTTCACCATGGGAGTGCATGGTGCTGCTTCTCCGACTAGCCGCAAGATGTGCGTGGTGGCGCAAGGGTGAATGAACGAAACGCTCATGATATCCTTCCATCCCTGTCCTCTCGTTTCAAAGCTAAAAGTGGGGTATAAACCTTGGGCGAAAACCGTGAAAGCATTATTTGTAGACAGCTTTACGTACCCTTATATGAATTAAAAGGATTAAAAGGTTTATTGAAGGTAACACGACAGAATTCTTACAGGGACCGATCATTAGTGAGTCTTACACCTTTTCAGTGTGAGCTAATATGATAACGGACATCACCGACCATTTCTTATAGTTACTTATATCTACACGCGTCAATCCGATGCGTTATTGCTGCATAACAATGTAAAATGTTATATAGCAATTGTTTTTTCGCACACGCTCACCGAGAACAGTGAAAAATGCCTCAATAAATAATTTTTATTGCAGAAATGGCCGCGTATCCGCCTCTCTTCGCTAGTCCAAAACAGTCTTTGCGAGCTGAACTGGGGGTACTGCAACAGTGAATGAGTCGCCAAGCTATTCAGAGCACTTGGAGCTTTGGCGGAACAAATGGTCGGAACACGCGGCCAACCCGTCGTCTTGCCCCTTCAGATGCGAAACTTCAGATAAGCTTAAAGCACCTAAAGCCCCCTCACTGCCCCCTCGCGGTTTGCAAGGCAGTCCGCTGGCTTACATTTTGCTAGAATGTCGCTGGGGGGCGTTCCAGTACCTCCTGCATCTAGATGGCATCCCGAACTAAGGATCCCACTCACTGATCTTATTTTCACAGAACATCAAATAAATGTTTTATCTCTCTAGATGAATTGAGGAGGTACACGCGAGTTACAGGACGGACATACCGAATGACGCGTAATGTGCACATTCTACTCGTGGGTCTAAAACCAACAAAAGTACTGAGAATGTTGCCGCTCATTCGTTGGGAAGCTTAGGATTGAAAACTCGGTGGAGACCTAAGCCGAAAATCGCCATTCATAATTTTAGGTCGCCACGGGCATCTCAAATTCGCCAATTTGGCGAAAAGTAGCCACCATTGGCAACCCTGCGTCTCACCACGACGCCTTAATTCATTGCGCACCAGCCGAAATAGAGCTCTCACTATTCTCTGATTTGACGCCGGCAGACAGTCCATCGGCTGCGAGCAAGGTCAAAGGCGACACCAAAGAGCCTGCAAACTCGTCAACGGTGGTGTCAGTCCACTGCGCCAGTCTCTCCGACACCGTTGCACTTCTCTCGCCAGCTGACCATGTTTGCTCGAAGGCTTGCTGATGCCTTTCGTGACCGTGCAAGTGACTCAGAGCAGCACCTCTATTTTTGTTATCATCCCATTCCCGTGCAGTGTTACGTTGGTGCAAAGGGAATGTCTCGGCAGCGTGGAACGCCTCGAAGACGCACAAGTTATGGACGAACCCGATGACACGCACTGACCCAGTTCCAGTACGCTCAATGCTCTTTCCACGTCTGGTTCATCATCCGCTGATGTACAGTAGACTCTCAGTAAACGGAAATCTGTTAAACGAAACTGCTGCTTAAATGGAACAACTTCCTCTAACAGGATTGGTTTTGTACTTGAATACTGCAGCCCTGTTCATCTCTCAGTAAACGGAACTCCTGTTAAATGGAACATAATTTCCTGGTCCCTTCAGGTTCCGTTTAATGAGAGTCTACTGTATTTGGTTCCTTCATTGCTGACAACCTTACGCTGGTCCAGCGTTCCTAGCTTCTGTACCTGTTGGAAAAATTTTGCTCTTCTTTCGATGTCGCTCAAACTTCTCTCGGCCGCATGTCCGCTGTTACGCATCGCATAGGCACTGGCGCTCAACCGCCACTGCGGCAACGTCCATATCGCGTATCTCCCACAGAACGCCGTGTAATCAACGAGCAAGTCGACGACATGCTTTGACATGATTCGACCCTCTAACAGCCCGTGGGCGTCTTCTGTCGTTCTTGTTGCGAAGAAGGACGGTTCTGTGCGGTTCTGTGTGGACTAGCGACGACTCAACAAGATCACTCGTAAGGACGTGTATCCACTACCGCGAATAGACGACGCGACTGACAGCCTGCAAGGAGCAGAATTCTTTTCATCTCTCGATTTGCACTCAGGATACTGGCAAGTACCTATGGCTGATGACGCTCGACGGAAAACCGCCTTCGTCGCTCCCGACGGCTTGTACGAATTCAACGTCATGCCGTTTGGGCTGTCTAATGCGCCCGCCACCTTTGAACGCATGATGGATACCGTTCTGCGCAACCTGAAATAGCACACGTGCTTGTGCTACCTCGACGACGTTGTCGTTCTCGCAACAAGTGTGATATCACGATGTGGCAAGCCAGCGTACGTAGGAACTGAGCCGCGCAGTCGGCCACAAATAAAGAACAAGTGCTTTCACGCGTCGTAAACGCCGTTAGAACAATCAATGTTGTCGTCAATCGACAAAAAAAAAGTCAGAGAAGTCGCCGCGGTTTGCAAATCTTCCCACCTGATTCCCTCCCAGGCCACCGTTTGTTCGCAAACCGCACATTGACGAGCATTGAGCGGCTCTTCCATGGGGATTACCTAACGAGCCGTGTGGTGGTTTCGTTAAGTGTAAACTGCAAAGCAAAACTGTAAATTAAGTGTAGTCGCATTAGTCCTGAGCACTTGCTCAACGCTAAAACGTCCTTCCCGGACCCAGTCTTAGGACCCCTGTCACGGTGGATCTAAGGGGTGATGTGTGCGGGTTAGGGGCGGGGGGGTGGGGAGGAGATTGTTCGGCTGCTCACACCGTTCTCCACTGCGACCCCCCCCCCCCCCCCGGCCCAGAAAAAAAAAAGAAAACCGGCGGCGCTCCTGCCACTTAACTAGTAGGTTGTACTGTCATCTGGCCTGTTCGCGGGAAGCCATAGTTATTGCCCAACCGTGGAAGTAGCACGGGGACCCACAAATCGCACCTTGAGAGCATATGAAGGTGAAAAATTTGTGAGGTGTCGCTAAAGCCAACGTTTCGACAAGCAGACTTGTCTAAGGCTGACTTGAAGTAGAGCATCTCTCCCCTTTATGCTTGGATTGACCCTTCGTACCAGTTTTATTCTTTAGAAGGATTTTTCTGAATATTTGGGAAACCGGAAATAAGTGCTTGGAAGTGAAAGGAGCATGCGATTCCTCTAAAATTATTCAGTAGGATGGAACATCGTTCTTAGTGAGCTGTGGCGATTGGGCAGCTTCAAAGAGTACGTTCTCATTTGCAACGAGTTTTCTTCGCCTTCTTTCTTTAATTGTTAGACTGCAAGTTTTCTGGTCAAGATCTTTTTTTTCTGTTTGGAATGACCTTATGACACCTGTCATCCGTAGAGACCGTATGTCACTAATGCTTCACTTCAACACATATCTTCTGCAGTGCAGTGAAGCCAGAATATGACACTCTTTCGTGCTAAGACCTTGATTAATGGCTGCTCTCTGGATGTTGGCCTTGTCTCTTTGTTTACATTGCAGCTGCATTTCCAGTATGCACACAAATAAGAATATTCACCGAAAACTTAGACATGTTCTGCTCCAAGTGATCCTAAATTCCGTTTTGTCTGCTACAAACCTGCTCGGAAAAACAGTTCCTCCTGCTCCGCATCTGCTCCAAACGGACTTTTTCCTGCTCCAAAAATTGCTCCAAATCCTGAACTGGCTGCACCACCACTGCGCGGCACCCGTGGCTGCCAAGCCCCCGGATACAGCCGCAGACCTGCCAAGTCTTCCGGATTACCCGTACAATGTACGAATTTTGACCCCTTTGTACGGTTGTACGGTTGACGCAAGAATCTTCCGGGAAGCGTGCAAAAACGTAGTTTTGCGGAAATTTTTAGCCGTTTTTAGCAGAAAATTTACTGTTGGCCTGGCAACTTTGGTGAGACTAATCAAAACCAACTGCCATCGCCATCACTCAGTTGATCGAGCTTGCGATGTTCGCCATGTTGTGCTTTGTTAGCGGTTGAGTTGGCGTGCTTCGGAGCAGTGGTGTTGGTGTCTTGGTTTGCTGTCAGCCATGGCTCTTAGTAAAGAGCGGGAGCGAAAACAGTACTTACAGGTGTTTTTGAAGCAGTACACATCCGAATTCCCCTGCATCGTGGAATCGGGGAAGGGCAAGCATTTTGCGTTCTGCGCGGTGTGTGGCTGCGACATCAGCGTTTCTCACGGAGGCAAAACCGACGTTGTCGCTCACGTTTCATCCAAGAAACACGTAAGTCACGTGCAATGCCAAGAAAAGCAGCAGCAGCTCGGACAGTTTTTTTCAAAGCGGAACTCTGATAGTGACGTGATCCGAGCGGAATGTCTCTTCACTGGGTTCCTGCTGGAACATAACCTTCCATTGACCGTCTCTGACCACGTGGGTCCCCTGCTACGAAAGATGTTCCCTACTTCGGATGTCGCAAAGCGGTACGGCTGTGCGAGAACCAAGACAAGTGCAATTGTTGGCGAGATGGCAAACCATACTCAGGAGCGCATAGTGAGTTCCTTGAAGCAAAAAGTTTTCTCGGTTGCCATCGACGGCAGTAATGATAGCCACTCGCAGTTGTACCCGATCGTGGTGACATACGTGGGGGAGTCTGGCTTAGTTGAGAGTCGACTACTTTCTTTGTGTACGTTGACGGGACAAGCAAGTGGTCGCAACATAGGCAACCTAATTCTGGAGGCTCTCGCGTCGTTTCATATACCGGTCACGAACTGTGTAGCGTTTTGTTCCGACAACGCCAACGTGATGCTTGGTAAAAAAAATGGCGTGGCAGCGGTGCTGACGGAAGTCCAAGAAAATTTGATTAAAATCGGGTGCGCATGCCACTTAATAAACATGGCAGCTGAGAAGGGAGCAGTGTGCCTTCCAGCAAAAGTGGACGAAGTTCTTGTAGATATATTTTATTACCTGGAAAAGAGTGCTAAGAGGAAGGAGGCCTTGAGGCAGTTTCAGGAAATTCATGATGCAGACTTCAGAAAAATCTTGAAACATGTCCCAACTCGATGGCTATCTCTTGGGAAATGCTTGACCAGGCTCCTGGATCAGTGGAAGCCTCTGTTGAGCTTCTTCTTGCACGAAGTGAAGGACAAAAAGAGTCCCAGCTTTCTGGACTCATACCAGATCCCAAAGGCAGCAGCAAAGCAAGCAACAGCTCCAGCAGAAAAGCCTGATCAGTGCAAAACGAAAAGAAAGAACTTGACACAGGCTCCTTCAGTGCCAGCGAAGAAAGCCAAGGTTTCCTGCACACAGAAGACTGACCAGCACTGCCCAACACGTGAAGAACGGCTTTTTGTTTTCCTCAGCCTGGAAACCAACCGAGCATATTGTCTCTTCTTGCAGAATATTATTCCCATTTTCGAGAAAGTGAACCTCTCCTTGCAAGCACAAGCTCCCCAGATCCACGTGCTACGGTCGCTTCTCTTGGAACTTCTTCGAGACATTTTCTCAAGATTTGTAAACCCATCGTGGCTGAAACGAAGCCCAGAGCTGCTCAACTTGGACTACCATAGCAGGGAGGCACAGAAAGGGGACGAGGACCTCATCATTGGACAGGAAACTAGGACTGTGGTAGACAAGCTAAAGCCCAGTGAGCAACAGGAGTTCTTCGAGGTAGTTCGGCACTACTTTGTGACAGTGTGCGACTACATGCGACACAAGTTTCCCCTGACAGACCCTGCTCTGCTTAATGCAGAGGTAGTTCAGCTGAAAACCCTGGACACCATGTCCTTCCGAAAGGTTCGCTTTTTTGTGGACTCTTTTCCAGCGATGCTACCTCTCCAACCGGGAGAGTCGAAAATGGAAGCGGTCGACGCACTGGAGGTAGAGTTTTCCAAGTTGCAGGCTCAGCATCTTCCTCCCCATATTCTACAAGAAGAACGAGTGGATGCCCAGTGGAGAATGGTGTCACAGCTGAGAACTGCAGATGGAAGGTTGAAGTTCAGCCGAATTGCTGAGGTGATGCTTGGAATTTTGTCAATTCCACACAGCAATGCCGAGTGTGAGCGTCTCTTCAGCCTTGTGAGGAAAACAAGAACTGAATTTCGGTCGTCCATGTCCGACAAAACTCTCGGACATGTTCTCCTTGCGAAGTGTGACCAGGCTGGACATTGCTACAACCAGACCTACACGGAAGACTTCTTGAGGAGGGCCGAGTCGGCGACCACCACCTTTGTTCAAAAATAAGACAAGCTAAAGCCCAAGGAACAACAGGAACTCTTCGAGGCAGTTCGGCACTACTTTGTGACAGTGTGCGACTACATGCGACACAAGTTTTCCCCGACAGACCCTGCTCTGCCTAATGCAGAGGTAGTTCAGTTGAAAAGCCTGGAGACCATGTCCTTCCGAAAGGTGCGCTTTTTTGTTCAAAAAAATAAAAAAAATGCCCCCCCCCCCCCCGGGCAGGGTCTTCCTAATTCTGTGTCCCACTACTTGGCAGGTCTGCAGCCGGGGTTCCTTAGGCAGGAGTCAGCTCACCAGAATAGCTTCTCAACAGGACCGTTGAGGGTTTCAGGTAAGCAGACTGGAACTTGCGGCGAAAGGTGTCCTCCGAGACAGCGGACACACTCGCACCCGCGTCAAGCTCCACCAGCAGCGAAATCACGGAACGGCTGAGTGTCCTCAGTTTCTTGAAGTTTCCACATTTTGCATACTTGGGTCGCATCGCGCCGCTTTACAGTTCCTTCACAACCGGTGTCGTCTACGGCGTGCACAGATGTTTTTCTTCCCAGACGGCGGCGCCAGTCCTCTGGGTTGTATTCTGAAACGATCGCAAAAGGCGACAATCGCAAAAGTATCACCTTTGGTACATGCTGATTGGCTATTGGGCAAAACCGGAAAAGTGAGGGCGCCGTCTAGTATTTTCGTCGACGCGACGGTGCTCTACGGTGCTCCTGACATGCCTGGAAGAAACGAGCACACCTTATTACCGTCGGTTTGGGGTGAAGTCTAGCATTTTAGTGACATAGACCGTAGCTTCTAGTATTCAATCCTCGGCGGGTGTGCGCAGCATTTTTTACGCTGAAGCTTTCAGCGGGCATTACTTTAAGGTGTTTTCAGTATTCTTTCTTTGCCAGCGCGCGTTTTTTTTTTTGTTGTTTGAACGTTCCAGAAACATGAACCCTGCGTTGCTCGCGTGGTTTATCGCGCGCCGGCAACATGTTGAGATGTTGAGACGATGCCGCTGCAGCGGCAGACTACAGCTGGACTCTCTGAGTACGCTGTGTTAAACTCTAAGCGAAAATTCATTTCGCACAAAGTTGCATTCTTTAAATATTACGCTGTGTTTTAAGCGATTCCGCAAAAAAAAAGAAACGTTGTAAGCACTTTTAACACGTATTATACTTCAAGTAGCCACAGCCAAGCCTGGCCATTGCGTAGAAGCCAGTAGAGGCTCGAAAACGCCACACTCGGTCCATCATAAAAAGACAGGGCTAATTTAAACATGGACAGAGAAACAGCATACGAGGACGGCTGCTTCCAACAAATCCGGTCTTGAAGTTCATCGACGAAAAGTACTTCGCGTTGTGGAGCTGATCTAGGGTGTTGTCTCTTCGTGGGAGAGGGTACGCGTCCTTCTTCGTGACCTTGTTCAAGCGACTATAGTCGACGCAGAGACGAAGGGTTCCATCCATCTTCCGCACTAACACAACAGGTGACGTCCACGGACTCTTGGACGGCTGGATGATATCGCGTAGCATTTCGTCGACCTGTTTCTTAACGGCCTCGCGTTCTCGCGTCGAAACTCGGTACGGGCTCTGACGGATTGGTCGCGCACATTCTTCTGTTGTTATGCGATGTTTCGCGACTGGTGTCTGTCGAATTCTTGACCACGACTAGAAGCATAGAATAACAGAGAGCTGAGCTAGTTGGTAAGTATTCATTCATTCGGCGTTTGTGGTGTCCTGACTTCTTTCTTGTGTCCGTGTTTGCACGCCCTCTCTTTTTAGACTAGAAGCAGTCCTTCAAGTATAGTAGCAGGGCTTTAAGCTGGTCTTGCTTGTGCTTCGGGAGGCTCAGGTTGACGTCGAAATCTGGTTGGGGACCTCGATCCGTCGAAGCAGGTTCGGTAGCACTGCTGGCGTCCACGAATTCGTCGATGTAGGCGACCGTCGTACCAACGTTGGGGTGCCTATATTCGTGGCTGAAGTTTGTAAGCACTGCTATTGCTTTGCCATCACGCAGCTCGGTTATGCCTCTTGCGACGCAAATCTGACGGTTCAGAAGCAGGTGCTGATCGCCCTCGATGACGCCTTCATGGTCTGCGGGTTCTTCGGTGCGAGCTGAAAGGATGACTGTAGAGAGGCGGAACGGTGACGTGCTCTTCTATCGCATTCAATGCGTGATTCCCTGGCGTCGTGTGCGGCGGGAGCGCTTTTTGTGAGGTTAGTGTTATTGACTCAGGCCTCAGGTCGATGACGGCACCGTGGTGACATAGAAAGTCCATCCCAAGTATTACATCTCTGGAACATGGTTGTAAGATTACAAAGCTCGCAGGATAAGTCCGGTTATTGATGGTGACTCTTGCGGTGCAGACACCAGCCGGCGTTATTAGATTGCCTCTAGCGGTCCGTATTTCGGGGCCTTCCCGAGCAGTCTGAACTTTCTTCAACTTCGCGGTGATCGACCCAGTGATGAATAGTCGCCTACGGTGTCGACGAGAGCTGTGACGCTGTGCCCGTCGATAAGAACGTCGATGTCGCTAGTTCGTCGTCTGGCGTTGCGGTTAGGCCGTGGTGTCGGATCACAGCTGGGTCGGTTTGTTGCGCTGCTTTTACGTGGTGTGGTCAGGTCTTCGGGCCGTGAAGTTTCGCCGTCAGAGCCCCGTTCTGCTTGCGGCGTGTTCTAAGATGTCGTCGTCGGCGGAGGATCTTCGGTAGTTCGTCGTACAGCAACCGCAGCTTCATCGGTTGCTGCCCTTAGTTTTCCGGATATGGGCTCGTGGAGCGGTCCCGAGTAAAGCCGCTGTACTGCGGGCGTAGCGGTGAGCGACAGCGTCCTGGTGATGGTGAACGCGATGGCTGTCGTGTGTCCACTCATACGCAACGAGATAGTCGGCGACGTCCTGTGGCCGTTCACCTCGCTCTGGACGTGGCACGTTGATGAAACTTTTCATCCTTCAAACTTCCGGTCCTCAAGAAACAGAAAAAATACAGTCATACGTTATTTCCATATTTAATACACTTCAGCCAACAGGTATAAGCGCTTCAAAGGGGGCTCTTAAATCCATCCGATATGGTACATACTCAACGAAAACCAATGAGAGTTAAGCCCTTCTGCTAAGAATTTATAACATACCACTGTCAAGGGGTGCGTCCTTCTGACCACCATAATTCACTGCCCTTTTTTCTCCCCACGGAATTCCTCTTTTGACTCACCCAACTCGTCACGGCGGCCTCTCGTGGTCCCTCACCCCCGCTTCCGTAGTTGCCCTCTCCTCCTCCTTTGTTTGGATCGGAGAAGGTAGGACGCATATACGCACAAGCGCTAAGGAAATCAGTTGCAGCCTTGAAAACGACACTTTAAAATGGTGTGGGTCTGAGCTTGTTCGTAAGGCTTCATGGGTTCGAAAGAGCGCGAAAAAAAACGAGGACACAGAAACGAGGTCACTGCAGTTCCTTGGTCCTGTCTGTTTCTTTCTGTGTCCTCGTTTCTTTTCGAGCCGGTGAAGCCCACTTGTCGAAACGTCGGCTCCCCCTGCTTACGAATTTCTGTCCTAAGCATGAATGACATATTTTCTTTCTTCATCATGTTTGTGGTATCCCTGACTGAGATAACCTCGTATTTCCCATTTCTATAAAGGCCTCCATCACCTCAGACTGAGCGTCGAGCACTGCAAGGAGGATTCTCCTCGGGGAGTCGTATCTACATGCGAGGTCAGTGGACTTCCTTCCTCGTAAGCAGTGTGCGCGTCTACCATTTTCATTATTCAGGAAAAAGATGAAACCAATGGCTGCTATGCGCAGTTACAAAGCCAACTTAAAGGTATATTGCAATCATTATGAAGTGTCGGGTGTGTCGTGTGTTCGCACATGTGATTGCTCCGGTGACTTTTGTGTAGCCTTGTGTAGTTTTATTCAGTTTTTCTTTTTCTTTAATGCGCACATAACTCGCAATCTCCTTATGGTTATGCAGGCAAGGCTGGCTCCAATACAATTTCAAAGATACTTTGAAATTGTATCGTGATACTATACAAGATACTCGTGCACCAAGCACTTAATAATTTTTATTTATAATAATTTTTATTTCTGCCCCAAGAAAATACATGGACAGGGGAGCTGCGAAAAAGCTGTGATAGACAGCTTCACCAATCCACAGCCCCTAAATACGAGGCAACAGCGAAGGCAGTTGAAATCAAGAACCGCCCCATACACAGAACTTCATAAAACAATGAAAGCAGACAAGAAATGAACAGACGGAGTGTTATCTACACTCTTTACACACAGCATCAATTTCTTCCTCTACATAATAATAATAATAATAATAATAATAATAATAATAATAATAATAATAATTGTAATAACAATGATAACACATTCCAAAGGCCATCATTTATCAAAGAAGAGCACAAATAAAAATTCAGATACAGAGGAAGGAGAGACATACGATTTGAATTTTACGAAACCTAATATATACGTGGGGGTGCATATACATAGAACGAAGTTTTTTGTGGGTGCAAGTAAACAGGTCAATGTTTGCAAATGTGTACTCGTTTAGAAGGGAGGGAAGTGTATGTCGGAGGCGCTCTTTCCCGGTATTTATGCGAGCTGTTGGCACCAACCAGCTTTCGGGTTGCCTAAAAGAGTAACTCGCCTTCTTTTCTTCCAAATTGGCGAGATGTCGGATGTAATTTCTGTTACATTTTGTTTCTATTTTAAAACGAACGCTTAGGCTGTATTGATATAAATGGAAGATTTTGATTATGGCAGTCTCAAGAAGTAGCTCTCTGCTGGGTGTCCTACAGTTCGAGACATGACGAAGAAACTTCTTTTGCAAAATATATATTTTCTGTAGACACGACGGTGATGCAGTGCCCCACACGAGCTGAAAGTAATTAATGTAAGAATAAAATAAAGAGTTATAAAGTCGCAGTTTAATAGACTTAGGAAGAATGTATCTAATGGAACCGATTGCGCCACTTATTCTGGCTAATTGTTTAATAACGTGGTTCACATGGGCTGCCCATGACATATTTGATGAAAATATAACACCGAGACACGTGAACTAATACTATCATGCGAAGGAACCAGTTTATTTTTCGGCCTGAAGATTACCGCTTTTGTCCTTTTTTTCATTGACACGCATGTAATTATATTTTGACCATTTTTCTAGTGTGGTCATCGTGGTGTTGCATGATTGTATTAGTTCATGAATGTTGCTTCCTGAGAAAAAAATGTTCGTATCATCTGCATATAGTATAAATCTTGCATTTGGGTTGATGTTCACGATATCGTTTAGCTAGATGTTGGAAAGTAGTGGCCCTAATATGCTTCCTTGTGGGACACAAGAAAAAATTGGTTTTACTTCTGAGTGCATGTTATTTATATTGGCCATTTGTTCCTATTAGGTAAATAAGATTTTATTAATTCTGCAGCTTGCCCTCGCATTCCGTAGTACCATAGCTTTTCTAGAATTATATCATGATTTACAAGGTCAAACGCCTTGGAGAAGTCAATGAATATTCCTGTTACAAAAGCTCTGTTCTCAAATTGGGAGAGTATATATTGTTGTTCTAAAAGCGCTAGTTCAGTCGATTTGTTTTTTTCGGAATCCATATTGACACGGCGTGAGCAAGTTGTATTTGTCTATAAATTTGGTGAACTTACAGTGGATAATTTTTTCTAATGCTTTGGATGAGACAGGTAGTACGGACACATAGGTCTATAATTGGCCATATCATTTTTATCACCTTTTTATATAAAAAAGTTACTTTTGCAATATGCATTCTTTCTGGAAATACTGATGTAGCTAACCAAAGGTTAAAAATATGTGTGATGGTTGGCGCTATAATATCTATTTATTTATTTTATTTATTCATAATACCCACAGCGCCTGGTGGCATTACAGTGGGGGGGGGGGGTGCATACATATAATACACACATGAAAGCAAGAAAGAAGTGGAAATTTTAAGGGCTCGTTTTTCTTTGTTATACACAATGTTAATGAGAACTAACAGACAATAATGCCAAGGAAAGTATAGGGGACGTTATTAGTAGTAAATGTAATGTAAATTTGAAGAAAGAAAAGTGGACGAAAAGATAGCTTGCCGCGGGCAGGGACCGAACCTGCGACCTTCGAATAACGTGTCCGATGCTCTACCAACTGAGCTACCGCGGCGGCCATCCCCCCGTCCACTTTATGGGGTATATATGTGTATTAAACGCGGGAGCGTCAGTCAGCGCCGCCAGTAGCCATGACGGCGAGTGTGCAACACTCTTTATCTGCCTGTTGGCGTCACGTAGCACGTGAACTTATTACGAGCTGGCAGCTGACCAATAATCCCTCGCATACTGCCTGAAAGTATCGTCTGCCAGGACGAGACCCTCGATATGAATGAAGGAGAGAAGTTGAATATTTTAAGGGCTCGTTTTTCTTTGTTATACACAATGTTAATGAGAACTAACAGACAATAATGCCAAGGAAAGTATAGGGGACATTATTATTAGTAAATGTAATGTCAATTTGAAGAAAGAAAAGTGGACGAAAAGATAGCTTGCCGCGGGCAGGGACCGAACCTGCGACCTTCGAATAACGCGTCCGATGCTCCTATTATTATTACGTTATTAGTATTTACTACTAATAACTTCCCCTATACTTTCCTTGGCATTATTGTCTGCCAGTTCTCATTGACATTGTGTATAACAAAGAAAAACGGGCCCTTAAAATTTCCACTTCTTTCCTTCATTCATATCGAGGGTCTCGTTCTGGCAGACTTGATGCTTTCAGGCAGTATGCGAGGGATTATTGGTCAGCTGCCAGCTCGTAATAAGTTCACGTGCTACGTGACGCCAACAGGCAGATAAAGAGTGTTCCACACTCGCCGTCATGGCTACTGGCGGCGCTGACTGACGCTCCTACGTTTAATACACATCTTTTCCCCATAAAGTGGACGGGGGGATGGCCGCCGCGGTAGCTCAGTTGGTAGAGCATCGGACGCGTTATTCGAAGGTCGCAGGTTCGGTCCCTGCCCGCGGCAAGCTATCTTTTCGTCCACTTTTCTTTCTTCAAATTTACATTACATTTACTACTAATAACGTCCCCTATACTTTCCTTGGCATTATTGTCTGTTGTTCTCATTAACATTGTGTATAACAAACATGAAAGCAGGGAACAGGAAATGTTTGAGCACGGCATACAGTAGTATTACATTTCAATCTAACAAGCCAGCATTCACACTCAAAGCGCCGCAGCGAAGCTGGCTTTATCAGTAATATGCACAACAGCTGATGGCAGGCGATTCAAGTGACGGATGGTTTGAGTAGTTGACGGAAATGAAGTTCTAAGTTCCGTTCGGCACTTATGTTCGCGCACCTTATGCGCATGGTCTACACGGCTTGATATATAATGAGGTAGTAGAATGCAGTTATCGCGATCTATGCCGGTTCTAGAATGATAAATATTGTGGAAAAACCTAAGTCGCCATTTTTTTCTTCTTTCACAAAGCAGCTCCCATCCCAATGTATGCTTTGCAGCAGTCATGCTGAGCTGTCTGCGGTAGTTATTCAAAATATATCGGGCTCCAAGATTTTGCACTTTCTCAAGTTTGTCCCTGTCTATGTTTGTTGGAGGGTCCCAAACCGTACAACCATATTCCAGGATCGACCGTACATATGTCTTGTACAACAGGTCACGAGCTTCTTTAGGGAAGAGCTTGGTGTTCCGTCGCAAAAAGCCCAACATTTTGCAGGCTTTCCCCATGATGCGATCAACGTGATTGGGCCAAGACATGGACCGTGTTAGATAAATTCCTAAATATTTGAATTCCTTAACGCTACCCAAACGAGATTGGCTAATGTAATATGTCATGCTCTGTACCATTTTTCGTCTCGTAAAATGCATGTCAACCGTTTTTTGCGTGTTTAGTTGCATGTTCCATTTTTTGCACCACACATAAATTTGATCTAGATCGCTCTGCAAATGTTTAGCATCATCCGAACAGGTTATTTCGCGGTACACAACACAATCATCAGCGAATAATCTCATCGTTGACAAAACATTTGAAGACACATCAATAATAAAAATTAAAAACAACAAGGAACCAAGTGCCGACCCCTGAGGGACGCCGGAGGTCACTTCAATGACATCTGAGCTCGCTCCATTTATTACTACGTAATGCGATCGCAGCGTGAGGTACTCCTTTATCCATGCGATTACTTGGGGATTAATGTTGAAACAATGCAGTTTGTAATTAAAAGATCATGATCCACAACATCAAAGGCTTTCTTGAAGTCAATAAACACAGAATTTACACAATCTCCTCGGTCTAGCACTTCGCATACATCGTGAACAAATTCAGTTAACTGCGTGACACAAGATACACCATGTCTAAAGCCATGTTGTTTAGGGTTAATCAAAAAATTAGCGTTAATGTGCGTCACATTGCTAGTGTATAAAATGTGTTCCATGGTTTTGCATAATATGCTTGTTAGTGATATGGGTCTGTAATTACATACATGTTGCCGGGGCCCCGATTTATGAATGGGCACAACACAAGCCTGCTTCCATTCATTTGGAAGGCAGCCTGTTAATGATTTAGAATACAGTACTCTTAAATATGGAGCGATAAATTGCGCGCACAACTTCGGGGGCCCGCATGACGATCCATCAGGGCCGGCTGCTTTGGAAGGCTCCAACCGTCCCAGAAGGGCGGTGATTCCACCTTCATCAATCACTATGTCTTCCATATCTTGTATGTTCACATTGCTAGGGTAAGGTGGTAGCTCATACGACACCTTTGAGGAAAAAAATGGAGGCGAAGAAGTTATTAAAAGAATTGGCTTTATTAAGGCTATCCTCTATTATTTCTTCGCCTTGCTCAAGCGGTGGTATAGAGACCTTATCCTTCCCGTTACGTTTGACATATTTCCAGAATTCCTTCGAGTTGATTTGCAACCGCGTGTTGAAAGACTAAAAAAAGATCTGCTTTGCTTCCGTCGTTTTCTTGTGTAATTCCTTGGTAATAGCATGCAGTTTTTCTTTTAATGAGAAGGTTTCTTTTTTCTTGAAGTTAGCATATATTCTTTGCCTTTTATTTGCAAGAGAGCGCAGTGTTGCATTGAACCAGGTCTTGCTTCGAAAGCAGTTATCTTCGAGGTAGTTATCTTTGATCTGCAACATATTTTACAGGTTTTGTCTGAGTGTCGTCAATATCTCGACATCTGCTATTTTTTAGGCTCAGCATAGTGGATAGAACTTCATCTGTTGCTACAGGATTTCAAAATATTGTGTTATTATTGTTAAAGTTTATGTTCGCATATGTTTCCGGCAAAGATCATTTCATTTTAATTGCTGTAAAAAAGTCATTAAATGCGTTTGCCAGCTCTGTCCGCGTTAGTTCTTTGCCATCAGTATTTAAAGCACGCACGTGGCTTTGTGACTGTTCACGTTGCAACAATGCGTTCAAACGAGTCCAAACCACATCATGACGGCCACTCTTAGCATCTAAATGTGTGCAGTAATATTCGGTTCGTGCTGATCGTAGTTTTTTATTTAATCTATTCCGAAACTCTTTAAATAAACACAAATCATCAGCCGCGCGTGTAATTAGAAACTTCCTGTATAACTTATTTTTATAATTGATTTTCTTCCGAAACTAAGGTGTAATCCATGATTTGCGAGTTTTTCGAGATGGCTTACATGTTGTAAAGGGAAAATGGGAGTGATATACCTGTTTGAAAATATCGACAAACTTATTGTAGGCTTCATTGGCATATGTAAGGTAAAGAATGTGGTTGGTCAACTCTTTCAAGAGCGTTCCGAAAAGCACCAAGTGCGTCATCTGTTATGCGCTGGTGCCTAATAACTTCTGGCTGCTTTAGTCTTTGCGCCGGAGCATGCATGCAGAAGAACACTGGTAGATGGTCACTAATGGGGCAAGATAATGCCCCCGTCCTGATTTTAGGACGACAGAAGTTATCAATAAATCAGTCCAAGGTTGACTGACTTTCAGCTGTGACTCTGGTGGGCACTTAAAGTACATTCTCAAAGCCGTTTCAAGCCAAAACCGTATCAAAATCTCTACTACAATGATTGTTAATACTCGTATCAATATTAAAATTACCTCCAGCAATAAGCGTGTAGCATCCGTCAGCTACGAAACACAAAAAGTGGTCATAAAATTTTAAAAACGTAGCTGCATTTCCGCTTGGTGGACGGTAACAGAGTAAATAAATGTACCCACACACAGTGATATTATTTTCCAGTGTAATTGCAGTGAATGACCTCAGCAGTTCACCATTTCAATTCGCACCCAGCAGTAGTACCACTCCTCCACCACGACGACCAACAGGCCTGTTAAGATAGTAAGTTTTATAATTGCTCATATTGGAAACATTATGTTCATTTGTGCTCCGTGTTTCGGTCAGCAAAATCGCAATGAATTTAAACTTAAATTCACAGAAAAACTCATTTAGCAATCCTGCTTTATTCTTTACTGATTGTGCATTAATATGCACTGCTTTAATGGATGCGGGTGAAAAAGAAGGTAATACATGTGTTGTATCAATTTTATTATTTTTTGCGTACTGAAGTTGCCCAATAGTTATTTAAGCAGATCTGGATCGTTTATTCCCCCGACATGAATGACAGCCTTTCCTGCGTCCTTGCGGGCGAGGATTTTCCTATTCTTGTGCCAGACAAAGCGAGAGCCACTATCTTACGCTCTTCGTTTCGCAGCCCGAAGCAGCTCTCCGTTATGGCGAGTCATGTTTTCCTGAATGTGGATGCGTGGTTCATTATCTTTGACCTTGTTCTTAGGTTTCAGCTGTAGAGGTCGCTACAATTCAGCCTTTCGATTAGGCCGCCACTGGAGCGTGGCGCCCCCTGTTACTGCGTGCATCATATATATGTTCGTGCCCCAATAAAGGCTGGGTTACATTTTCGTCCGAGCGGGTAGCGTGTACGCGTGAGTCTCTGCGTGCCCGTGCCCCTGCGGCACTAACCACGCGACATGGTGTCAGAAGTGGGATGACATCGCGTGACAGTAAGTTCGGAGCGTAGGAATAACGCCCCCCAGCCCTAGGCCTTACCACGACGGAACGGCAGCACGGCAGCACGATGGACCTCGAGACCGGCGAGCCGCCAAAACTGTACGGCATGAACCTTCAGCCACCGGCACCGTTGGACTTCGCGAACCCGGCAACATGGTCGACATGGCTCAGCCGCTACGAAGACTTCACCGCGGTTTCGGGACTGATAAAAGCGTCGGAAGACGTGCAAGTACGCTCACTACTGTACTGCATGGGCCCGGAGGCACGTCCGCTCCTCGAGACGTTCTCGCTCGACGCCGAGTCGCTCGCCTCGTACCAAGTTGTTGCCGCCCGCTTCACTGAGCACTTCGTGCACCCGGCCAACGAGCTCTACGAGTCCTCGCGGTTCCACAGGCGTGTTCAGCTACCCGGCGAAAGCGTCGACGCGTACTACGCGGAACTGTGCAGGATGGTGAAGCGCTGCAACTACCCGTCAGCTGCTGTCGAGGAAAGGCTCGTACGCGACCGGTTCGTCGTCGGCCTCCGTGACTCTCGCCTCTCGGATCAGCTGTGCCGAAACGCGAAGCTAACGCTCAAGGAGGCATGGACACAGGCCCGTCAGTCCGAAGACGCCGACAAAGAGGAGTTGACCCAGAACCGCACCGAGCACGCACGCGAGCTCAACCTCGACGCCGTGAAAGCCAGCAAGTTCGCCTCTCGTCGCCGCTCCGGAGCTAAGCCTACTACGTCGCAGCCGCCAGCCTAGCGCGTTTGCGAGCCGTCCACGTGTGAATTCTGCGGCCGCGCGCCTCACCGACGTTCGGACTGCCCGGCTCGACGCTCCGCCTGCAACTTTTGCAAAAAGAAAGGCCACTTCGCCGAAGTTTGCCGCTCGCGGAAGCACCAGCAGAACAAGCTCGGCTCCGTTCACCTGCATGCCGTCGGCACGCCCGCCGCTGCAAAGTTCGTCGACGTGACCGTTGACAACTACACAGCGCAGTTCAAAGTCGACTCCGGCGCCGAAGTATCTGCTGTACCCAGTGACTTCCCTGCGCTGCCTGCCAAGCTCGACCGAGTCGACAGTCTGCTCACCGGCCCTGGAGGACAGCCACTTCGCGTTCTAGGCTCGTGTCTGGCACGACTTCGGTGGCAAGGAAAAACAAGCTGCCAGCGCCTATACGTAATCCAGTCACTCACTGTGCCTCTTCTAGGACTGCCAGCGCTCCAAGCCCTGAAAGTTGTGAAATTTCTTGACGAACTCAAGGCTCCCAAAGCAACGCTGCACGCCGAGCTCTTCAAAGGATTGGGCACTCTCAAGGACGAATACGTTATTCGGCTGAAACCCGATGCCGTGCCCTTCTCGCTAAGCGTCCCCCGCAGGATCCCCATCCCGCTGCTCGAGGTCGTCCGCCGCGAGCTGGACAAATTGGAAAGCGCGGGAGTGATCCGCAGGATCGACAAGCCAACTCCATGGTGCTCTGGTCTCGTTGTCGTCAGGAAAGACGATGGTTCCTACCGGCTATGCGTCGACTTGACTCAACTTAACAAAGTCGTCCTCCGTGAACGGCATATTTTGCCAACGGTTGAGCAAGTCCTTGGCCTCCTCGGTGACGCGACAGTTTTTTCAAGGCTGGATGCGACCGCAAGCTTCCACCAGGTGAAGCTTTCTGCCGATTCCCAAGAGCTGACGACATTCATCACCCCATATGGCCGATACTGCTTTTGCCGGCTCCCCTTTGGCATCACCTCCGCTTCCGAGTACTTCCAGAAACAGATGGCAAGAATCCTGGAGGGCCAAGAAGGGGTCGCCAACATGATAGATGACATTCTGGTTTTTGGACGCACCCGCCAGGAGCATGACGACCCGCCAGCGTGTCCTGTAGACACGGTGGAACTCTTCGCAGCACAAGTAGTCGGCTGCATGTCAGAAGTTTTGCCACTCAGCCCGGAAGATGTACGACAGGCACAAGAATCCGATGGAGAGTGCAAGGCCCTCCTCTCCTTCTGCCAGCAAGGTTGGCCACGAAAGGCCAAGCTACCTCTGCATGTATCGAAGTACGCCTCCGTGGCGGACGAGCTCTCTGTCTGCGATGGTATCCTGCTGAAAGGCCCCCGGATTGTCATCCCATCGTCTCTTCGGCCAGCGGTCTTGACGCTGTTGCACGAAGGCCATCAGGGCGTCAACAGGACCAAAGCCCTAGCTCGGGAGTCGGTTTGGTGGCCGGGTATTTCAGCAGACATCGCCTCTCTCGTCACCAACTGCGAACAGTGCGCATCCACCCGGGTGAACCTTGCAGAACCCCTAGTCTCCACAGCTCTACCTGGACGTCCCTGGGAATTTCTGGGAATGGACTTGTTCCATCTCAATGGCCAGGCGTTCCTCCTGGTGGTGGACTACTACTCGAGGTTTCCCGAGGTGGTGACCCTGAGAAGCACTACAGCTCGGGCAGTCATCGATGCTCTCAAAAGCATCTTCGCACGCCACGGAATCCCACAAGACGTCAGGTCGGACAACGGCCCACCATTCTCATCGCAAGAGTTTGCGGCATTTGCAACGTCTTATGGCTTCAACCATGCGACCAGTAGCCCACACTACGCCCAGTCAAACGGAGAGGCAGAGAGGATGGTACGGACAGTCAAGGACCTGTTCCGCAAGTCCAAAGACCCTCACCTCGCTCTGCTCAGTTATCGGGACACTCCGGGAGTCGATGGCTTCAGTCCAGCCCAGCTGTTGATGGGACGTCAGCTGAGGACCAGAGTCCCGAAGCAAAACTCCCAGTTACATCCCAAATGGCCGCCTAGGAAAGATGTCGTCGCCAAGGATGCGGCCTACAAGCGTAAGCAGACCGACGACTACAATAGGCATCACGGAGCTCGAGACCTGTCACCTCTCCAAACCGGTCAGCGTGTGTGGGTGCGCCCTGACCAAGTGCAAGCTACGGTCCTCAGCCCGGGGCAAAGGCCAAGAAGCTACGTGGTTGAAACAGACCAAGGTGGTGTTCTACAGCGCAACCGCCGTCACCTAGTGCCTTTCGTGCCTTCTGCCTCCAGTGGGGAATCGCTGCCGACAGCTGCACAGCAACCATCGCCACTGCATCAAGTTCCCCTTCAGGAACCTCAGCCTGCCAACAGCGTGGAACCTGCGGTCTCCCAAGGGCAGCCTTTGCAACATTCCCCAGCAGCCAGGGACCGTAGTGATGGTGCTACACGAACACGTTATGGCCGGCGCGTTGTTCCGCCGCGCCGTTTGAACTTGTGACATTGTGATGTGTTGGGCGTCCTCCATCCTCCCATCAGACTTTCTCAAGGGGGGAGATGTAGAGGTCGCTACAATTCAGCCTTTCGATTAGGCCGCCACTGGAGCGTGGCGCCCCCTGTTACTGCGTGCATCATATATATGTTCGTGCCCCAATAAAGGCTGGGTTACATTTTCGTCCGAGCGGGTAGCGTGTACGCGTGAGTCTCTGCGTGCCCGTGCCCCTGCGGCACTAACCACGCGACATCAGCCACGAGTCTCTTAGCGCCTGTCGGGTGAAACAAGCGATTATTCCCGGCGTCTTACCCTGTAGGGCAGGCAATCTGTCTATTGTTTGAATGTCTCCGGCAGTTAAGGTCGGGACTTCAAGTTTCGGAGCCAGGTTATTTAACAGGGAAACTAGATTTTTACCCGGTACAACCGCGATGCCATGTATCGCTAGATTTAATTTCCTGCTTCGATACTCAAGGTCTATAACTTCTTGCTGGAGCTGTGTTTGCACTACTCGGGCCATGTCATCCTTCTCTTCCAGTTCCACAACTCTCTTCTTCAATGCCTTAATCTCAATGTCCTGGCGGGAAATATGTCTTTCAAATTCATCGAATTTCTTCGACATATTTTGCATAGAGTCTTTCATTTTCGCAACTTTTTTGTTAGTTCTGGTAAACTATCAATCTTTTCTAGGATAGAAGCAAAGGCTTGCTTGACATCTAGTTCATTTTCATTGCCGTCTTGGCTACTCGTTCGAGAAGCATTTTGCCTACATGTGAGACAGCGCCACGATTTCTTTGCAGCATTGTTTTTTTTTTGCTTTAAATGACTTCTCTGTCACGCCTGCACATTGACCAAAGTGGTACACACTTGCACACTCTGTACACGTCACACTCAACCCATCGCCACGGATGGCTGACTTACAGGACAAACACACGCTAGACATTTGTTTTTCGTGACTGGTCACTTCAGCAAAACATATACAGATAAACAGCAAACAGATACAGATGCGAGATACTACGGCAATTATTGTAGTACAGTGTAGCATTACTAAACTGCTCAGCGTAAAAAGTAGACACAGCACACAAATAATAGACGAGGGCCAGAACAGCCTGCGCTGGTCCTCGTCAATTCTTTGTGGGCTGTGTGTACTTTTTGCGCTGAGCTGTTTAATAATGCAATTATTGTATCGGATACGATACTGTCGAAATGTTTATTAAGATACATTCAATACTGTCACGTGGTCGTGACGTCGACGAAGGCAGCAGTGAACACGTCCGAGATGAAACTCTTTATTTGGCCGAACTTGTGGCCGAGAAGCTAAAAGTCAAACTACAGCAATACACTGATAGCGGCGGACAGAACGTCGACCGTCGATCAACTGACAAGCGGTCAGGCGCGTCGGCTTTTATACAGGCGCTATCGAACTTTCCAGCAATATCGCTGGTGGTGGCGTAATCTCTAGACAAAGCTGGAACATTCGCGTGCGGGGCGCAATCTTAACAAACCGATCTACTACAATCGCGACGCTTCTAGAACACTACTTCGCGGACAGCGTCGAGCGTTGATAACCGTCCCTGCCGGTCAAACCCGAATACATCAAAACAAGACAAGAAGTGGGCGTGGCATTGCCCCCCTCTGAAAAACGTCGTCCCGATGCTTGTGAAAGAACAGAGAAAGAAAAAAAAAGTGCATACACAAATAAATTACAATAACAAAGGAAAAAAAATAGAGTCCCCATGCTCGCTAACGCGCAAAAAACGGCTTAAGGCGCACGACATGGACGACTTCGGGTCGCGCACGGCGCCGCTGAGAGTTCGTAATGCCGTCAAGGACAATCTCATAGTCGAGTGCGTCGAGGCGTCGAAGTACCCTGTACGGTCCGAAGTATCGTCGAAGAAGCTTCTCACTAAGTCCTCGTCGGCGTATTGGCGTCCATACCCATACACGGTCACCGGGTTGGTATTCCATGTGGCGTCGTCGAAGGTTGTAGCGGCGGCTGTCAGTCGTCTGTTGGTTCCTGATCCGTAGGCGGACGAGCTGTCGTGCTTCTTCGGCGCGCTGTAGGTAGGTGGTCACGTCGATGTTTTCCTCGTCGGTCACGTTTGGTAGCATGGCGTCGAGCGTCGTTGCCGGGCTCCGTCCGTAGACCAACTTGTATGGCGTCATCTGCGTCGTTTCCTGTACGGCCGTGTTATACGCGAAGGTCACGTACGGAAGGATGGCGTCCCACGTCTTGTGTTCGACGGCGACGTACATGGTCAGCATGCCGGCGATGGTCTTATTTAGACGCTCGGTGAGGCCGTTGGTCTGTGGGTGGTACGCGGTAGTGCGGCGGTGGCTTGTGTGGCTGTATTCCAAGATCGCCTGAGTCAGGTCAGCCGTGAACGCCGTACCTCTGTCGGTGATGAGAACCTCTGGGGCGCCGTGTCGAAGGACGATGTTCTCAACGAAGAACTTGGCTACCTCAGCGGCACTGCCTTTGGGCAGGGCTTTTGTTTCGGCGTAGCGGGTGAGGTAGTCGGCAGCCACGACGATCCATTTATTTCCGCAAGTCGACGTTGGGAACGGCCCCAGGAGGTCCATCCCGATGTGCTGGAATGGTCGCCGAGGAGGCTCGATCGGCTAAAGGAAGCCTGCTGGTCTTGTGGGCGGTGTCTTCCGTCGCTGACAGTCTCGGCACGTCCTTACGCAGCGAGTGACGTCGGCGGCAAGGCGCGGCCAGTAGTACTTGTACTCGTGCGAGCGTTCGGGAAAGTCCGAGGTGTCCAGCCGTTGGGTCGTCGTGCAGGGCATGCAAAATTTCTGGTCGCAGTGCCGAAGGTACAACGATAAGGTAGCTGGCTCAGGCCGGATTGAAGTTCTTCTTTACGAGGACGTTGTTTTTCAAGGAAAATGATGCCAATCCTCGCCTGAATACTTTTGGGACAACGATGGTCCTGCCCTCCAGGTATTCCACTAGACCCTTCAGTTCCGGGTCGGCTCGCTGTCGTTCGGCGAAGTCTTCGGTACTTATGGCTCCCAAGAAGCTGTGATCATCCTGGTCGTCGGGCGTTGGTGGGTCGACGGGGGCACGAGACAAGCAGTCGGCGTCGGAGTGTTTCCTTCCGGACTTGTACACGACAGTATTGTCAAATTCTTGAAGTCTTAGGCTCCGCCGTTCGAGGCGACCTGAAGGGTCCTTCAAGTTAGCTAGCCAACACAAGGCGTGATGGTCGCTCACAACTTTGAAGGGCCTGCCGTAGAGGTAGGGGCGAAACTTTGACGTAGCCCAGATGATGGCGAGGCACTCCTTTTCTGTTGTGGAATAGTTGACCTCTGCTTTACACAGCGACCGGCTAGCATAACTGATAACCCTTTCCAGTCCCACCGTCCGCTGCACAAGGACGGCGCCGAGTCCTATGCTGCTTGCATCGGTGTGAATCTCCGTATCGGCGTATTCGTCGAAATGCGGAGGTATCGGAGGTGTCTGCAGGCGTCGTTTCAGTTCATGAAATGCTTCGACTTGCGCTGTTTGCCACCTGAATTCGACGTCGGTCTTCGTGAGCTGCGTTAGTGGCTCGGCGATCCGTGAAAAGTCTTTGACAAAGCGTCTGTAATAGGCGCACAAGCCGAGAAATCGGCGCACGGCCTTCTTGTCCGTGGGTGGCGGGAAAGCGGCGATGGCAGCTGTTTTCTGCGGGTCTGGGAGCACTCCAGTCTTGCTGATCACGTGACCCAAGAACAAGAACTCCTCGTACGCGAAGCGGCACTTTTCCGGCTTCAGGGTGAGCCCGGAGTTCTTGATTGCTTGAAGTACCGATTGAAGTCGCTGGAGGTGTTCGTCGAAGTTCGAGGCATACACAACGACGTCGTCCAAGTAAACAAGGCAAGTCTGCCACTTCAAGCCAGCTAATACAGTATCCATGACTCGTTGGAAAGTCGCAGGTGCCGAGCAAAGACCGAAAGGCATGACCTTGAACTCGAACAGGCCGTCCGGTGTTACAAAGGCGGTCTTTTCTCGGTCTCTCTCGTCGACTTCAATTTGCCAGTAGCCGGTCTTGAGGTCCATCGACGAAAAGTAATTCGCGTTGTGGAGTCGATCCAGGGTGTCGTCTATCCGTGGGAGAGGGTACACGTCCTTCTTTGTTATTTTGTTAAGGCGACCATAATCAACGCAGAAACGTAGGGTCCCATCCTTCTTCACTAACACCACGGAAGACGCCCACGGGCTGTTGGACGGCTGGATGATGTCGTCGCGTAGCATTTCATCGACTTGTTTCTTAACGGCCTCCCGTTCCCGCATCGAAACCCGGTAGGGACTCTGACGGAGTGGTCGAGCAGTTTCTTCTGTTACGATGCGGTGCTTAGCAAGGGGCGTTTGTCGGACCCGCGATGACGACGAGAAACACTCCCTGTATTCCTGCAGAAGGCGTCGAAGCTGTTGCTGTTGGCGAGCGGGAAGACTTGGGTTTACGTCGAAGGGTGGCTCAGGGATCGTCGTCGTAGCTTCGTCAGAATCTGAAAAGGCAAACGCATCGCTGACGGCCAAGATTTCTTCGATGTATGCAATCGTCGTGCCCCTGCTCAGGTGTCTATATTCCTGGCTGAAGTTCGTTAGCATCACGCTTCCTTTTCCTTCATGCGACCGAGCAATGCCCCTTGCGACGCAAACCTCACGGTCTAGCAGCAAACGCTGATCGCTCTCGATGACACCTTCGATGTCTTCAGCTTTTTCGGTGCCGACGGAAATAATGACGCTAGAACGCGGCGGAATGGTCACCTGCTCTTCTATCACATTCAATGCATGGTTCCCTGGCGTCGCGCGGGGCGGGAGCGCTTTATCTGAGGTTAGTGTTATCGACTCGGACCTCAGGTCGATGACGGCGCCGTGTTCACTTAGGAAGTCCATTCCAAGTATTGTATCCCTGGAGCAGTTTTGTAGGATTACAAAGCTCGCTGGATAAGTCCAGTTATTGATGGTGACTCTCGCCGTGCAGACACCAATCGGCGTTATCAGATTGCCTCCAGCGGTGCGGATTTCGTGGCCTTCCCAAGCGGTCTTAACTTTCTTCAACTTCGTGGCGAAGGGCCCACTGATGACGCAATAGTCGGCTCCAGTATCGACGAGAGCGGTGACGTTGTGGCCGTCGATGAGAACGTCGAGGTCGCTAGTTCGTCGTCTTGCGTTGCGGTTGGGTCTCGGCGTCGGGTCACGGCTGCGTCGGTTTGTTCCGCTGCTTCCATGTTGCGTCGTCGGGTCTTCTTCGGTCCGCAAGATCTCGTCGTCAGGGGTCTGTCTGGTTCGCGTCGTGTTCTGAAGGTTTCGTCGCGACGTCGTTGTCGTCGGCGGAGGATCTTCGGTAGTTCGTCGTACAGCAACCGCACCTCCATCGGTTGCTGCCCTTAGTTTTCCGGATACGGGCTAGGCGACCGGCCCCGGTTTGGGCCAGTGTACGGCCGGCGGTGCGGTGACATGTAACGGCCGGGTGACGGCGAGCGTGAAGGACGTCGTTCTTGCCACTGCGTTCCGGTTAGGAAGTCGTCGATGTCGCGAGGCCGTTCGCCTGGCTGCGGTCGCGGCGCTTTGATGGCGAATCCTCGTAGTCCCATCTGTCGGTACTGGCAGCGGCGGTACGTGTGGCCGGCCTCCCCGCAGTGGTAGCAGAGCGGGCGGTTGTCAGGGGCGCGCCAAACATCGGTCTTCCTCGGCGCGGATCGCTGGCCGGCTGGCGCGCGGTATGACGTCGGTGGTGGCGGCGGCGGTGCCTGGCGGCGGAACTGCTGCGGCGGCGCGGCGTCTTGACGCGGGCGAGGAGGAGCGTTGCGGCGGACTGCAGCGGCGTAGCTGATCCCTTGTGGCTCAGGCTGCACTAGTTGAGGTGCTCGCAGGGATTGCTGTATTTCCTGGCGCACGACGTCAGTAATCGAGTCTACTTCAGGCTGCGAGGACGGCAACAGTTTTCGCAGCTCCTCCCGCACGATAGCTCCGATCGTGTCTTGCAGGTCGTCGGATTGCAGCGCTTGAACCTCCCCGTAGGTCGTCGTGGGAATCCGGCGGTTGTACTGCCTCGTACGCATTTCAAGCGCCTTTTCGATCGTTGTGGCTTCCGAGGCGAATTCCGCGACCGTCTTAGGTGGGTTACGAACAAGGCCGGCAAAGAGTTCCTGCTTGACTCCTCGTATTAGGAAGCGGATCTTCTTCTCCTCGGACATAGCGGGGTCAGCATGGCGAAAAAGGCGGACCATTTCTTCAATGTACATGCCGATGTTCTCGTTCGGCAGCTGTACACGAGTCTCTAGCAGAGTTTCGGCTCTTTCCTTCCGGACGACGCTCGTGAACGTGTCCAGGAAAGCGGCGCGAAAAAGGTCCCAGGTTGTGAGCGGCCTCTCGGTTCTCGAACCATGTTCGAGCGGTGTCTTCCAAGGCGAAGTACACGTTCCGTAGCTTGTCGTTATCAGTCCAGTTGTTGTAAATGGCGACGCGGTCGTACCTTTCAAGCCAACTTTCCGGGTCTTCGAGCGGTGACCCACGCAAGGTAGGTGGCTCCCTCGGCTGATGTAGCAGCACAGGTGCAGGCACCATGGGTGCTGTCGCCGCCGCTGATGTGGTGGGCATGGTCGGGGTCTTCCTGGTCTTGTCGGGTAGAGGCCCGAACTCCGGTGGGAGACCTTGCTGCCTGCGGCTGGCCCGCTGGTCGGTGTCTTCTTGACGGTGTGGGTTCGGCTCACGGCTTGACGGGGGCGTCCGGATCATGAAGGAACAGCACCTCCACCACATGTCTCGTGGTCGTGACGTCGACGAAGGCAGCAGTGAGCACGTCCGAGATGAAACTCTTTGTTTGGCCGAACTTGTGGCCGAGAAGCTAAAAGTCAAATTACAGCAATACACTGATAGCGGCGGACAGAACGTCGACCGTCGATCAACTGACAAGCGGTCACGCGCGTCGGCTTTTATACAGGAGCTATCGACCTTTCCAGCAATATCGCTGGTAGCGGCGTAATCTCTAGACAAATCTGGAACATTCGCGTGCGGGGCGCAATCTTAACAAACCGATCTACTACAATCGCGACGCTTCTAGAACACTACTTCGCAGACAGCGTCGAGCGTTGATAACCGTTCCTGCCGGTCGAACCCGAATACATCAAAACAAGACAAGAAGTGGCGTGGCAATACATTCGCAAATTTCTTATTATAGATCTATATGTATGCACACGTGTATGCACAAAAATATTTGCATGAAAATTTCTTAACTGCGACCAACCTTGTTTCATTTGAATGAAATGTTCGATAGTATCTTAAAGGTTTTGTATTTCTTGCTCAATCTATATCTGTTTCATTCCGAATCGGCTTATTGAGGTTGCAGTAACTGCTTAACATGAGAGCTCTTTATACACAGCGCTGTCAGCGGTTTTTTCTTCTTGCTTTAGGGAGTGATGGGAGCCACCCCTCCGCTTACCGAGAAGCTAGCTGGTTGCGATCTAATTAGAAGAACTTGAATGAGAAGCCTGAATACCGGTGTGCAGTTTTACCTTGTGCGTAGATGTCCTACGCAACGCTGGATTACCGGACAGGTGTACAGCAGCAACAACGCTGGCAGCGACAACTTTTGTTAAGCATCGTGTGTAAATAAAGGACGTAAAACTGCAATGACTTTACGTATTCTACTTGTCTGCTATCACGAAGAGTTCATTAGCGACGTACTCACTAAATTGCAATCTTTTAACAATTTTTCTTCCTTTAACAATTTAACAATATTTCTTCATTTAACAATTTTTCTTCTTCAAACGGCTCAGCAGCCCAGAAACCTCTCAGCCATATTATGTAGTTGCACAGAGTGCCGCAAGAAACAGCTGCTATTCACACTGTTGCCACTTATAGCTCCAATTACCTGGTGATTAGCAAGAGAAAAAAATTAAGGAAGCCTAAAAAAGCAAATACCAAAGTAAAACCGAAATGGTGCTCCGTATCGAACAATCACAGTGAATAAGTATAGAAACATGATACGGGCTGCGCCTTTAATAGCTATCACAACTGAGCATGAAGTACCGTGATTTCATCTGTTAAGGTGAGACATTGGAAAATTCAGCGCCTATGGAAAACAGCCTACAATCGGCTCGTTGGGACTCTCATGAGGAAAACGAAGCGTTTGGGATGGCAATGTTTCTGGAACATATTTAAGTTGGCTTGTAGGAAGTTTGATTATTATAATGCAAACTGAATTTCACTGTTTTGCTAAGCAGTAAGCAGAATTTTTCTCATACTCAGGCACCCCCAGATGATTATATATTCGTCGTCGACATCACCTTGGCATTATGAAACCGTTAAGTGCACGAAGACGGGAACAAGAAGACGACACACAGAGCGCTACTTCCAACTGATATTTACTGCGACACAAAGACGCCATATTTGTAGTCTCTTCACTCATGAAATAGTTACTGCGCATGTTTGAGAACTGGGCTATCAGTTTCTCTCTTATTTCTACGCTCTCCTCTATTTTCGCTCCTTTTTCGCGCTAACGATTACAGACTGTTAGCGCGCGCATGGAAACTGGGCGACACAGAAAGAGTACTTGATATCATGCAATCATTTTTTGAGCAGATCACATGGGAAGAGGCAGTCGAACATTGATTATTGTCTCTTGACAGAAGGAATTTTTCACAAACTCGGTGAAATGAGAATAGACGAGGAAGGGATTAACAGCTCGGGCATTGATCATAAACGCATAGCATTACAAATGGGGTATAAAATTGGAAATGAGAGCATACAGTCAAAGTTTGCAGCTCCTATTTAAGTGACAAACAACTAACAAATATAGCCGCAAGAGTTGAGGAAGAAGTAGGCAAAATACTAGGCAAGGACTGGGCATACAGTGAGCTGATACGTGTAATGACGAAAGAAATGAGGAAAGAGAAGAAAACTATTTGCTGGAAAGGAAAGAGGAAACCAAAAAGTTGGTGGAACAAAGAAATCCGGGAGGCGATCGAGAAGCGACGCGCGAGCATAGACAGACAAAATAGGAGAAGCGGCCGCAGGACCAAGTCAACAAAATATGGGAAATATATTTAGAGAAAAAGTCCATTGTACAGAAATTGGTTGACGCAAAAATTAAAGGTGAAAGTGAACGCTGGGTGACAGAGATTCAGGAAAAAAAAAGAAGGTCGCGCCTAGGGTATTTTGCAGTCACATAAACGCGCTAGGTAAGAAGTGTGTCACAACTTAACAGCATGAGATGATTCACGGTCACTGACCAAGTCGGATGAGATGATCTGACGTTTCGGAACCGCATACGGGTTCCTTGTTCACTGAGCAGGACTCGAAGTCGTTGTCGATTATGTAGGCAGAACGTGACGCAACGAGCATGCGTATACGGCAGGCATAGTTCCTGGTGTCCTGTTCATTGTAGCTGGCGTCGACTGAATGATTAGTGATCTGACCAAGTCAGATCATCTCATCCGACTTGGTCAGTGACCGTGAATCATCTCATCCAATGCCTGACCAGACGAACTTTCGTCGAACTCTTGACTACGTAACTTAACAGCATGTTGTAGATGAAGGAGGAAATGAACTGGAAGGGTACGAAGTGCTAGCTTACATCCGAAAGGTAACAGCCGATTTGTTTAAAAAGTTCGTCGCTGAGTAAAAGCATGAAGGGGAGTGCAGCCGAAGAAGAACTAGAACTTGAGAATTTCAACTTGAAGAAGGCCGCAGGAAAAATTCCAAAACGCTCTGCCCCGGGATTAGATGGCGTTCCCGTTAGCCTCACAAAGGAACTGGGGCATAACACTAAAGATGGACTGTTGAAAGCCGTAGCGCTTATAGGACAGGCAGACAACTGGCGAAAAAGTAGAATGAGCTTAATCTATCAAGGCAAGGGATAACATTCCCTCGTATAGACCGTTAACCATTACATCGGTACTATACAGGTTGGCGATGCAGGCAGTAAAATTAAATATAGAAACATGGGTAGAACATAACGATATCTTGGGAGAAATTCAGAACGGATTTCAAATCGGTATACGGTTGGACGTGTATAGAAAGAGTGTATAGAAATATCCAAAATTGAAAACAGGCCCTTGCACGTGGTTTTCCTAGATACCACTGGTGTGTATGACAACGTTAATCAGAAAATTCTGTGAAAGAAGTGAGCATAGGCGGCGACAGCTTTTGAGGGAGTATACGGAGAAAATACAGTTTGCGTAGAATGGGAAGGAGTAAGTAGCAAAGGGAACGTTGACATTTGCAAGGGGCTGAGGCAGGGATGTCCTTTGTCCCCGGTGTTATTCCTGCTGTACATGGTGAGAATGGCGCCACACGATAGCAAGATTGGTTTTAACCTCTCGCACTAACAGGCCGGCCTGATGATTGAGCAGCAACTTCCAGGTTTACTTTATGCTGATGATATTGTCTTGCGGACGGCCGAGATGCTATACAGCTGGTGGAGGCACATGAAAATTCTTCAGCAGCAAACGGAAAGAGAAATGCTGCAATAATGAAGCATAGAGCATTATGGGGATACAATAGGTACGAGGTGCTTCGAGGTCTGTGGAATGGTGTAATGGTTCCGGGGCTTAAATTTGGGAACTGAGTGGTGTGCATGATGTCAGAGGTTCAATCAGGTATGGATGTGAGCCAAAGGACTGTGGGACACCTCGCCTTGGGCGTTCACGGGAAGACAAATAGGCTCTAAAGGGCGATATCGAATGGACTAGTTTGAAATGAGGGAAGCTCAGAGCAAAATGAGGTTCGAAGAGGCTAAGGAATATGAAAGAGAATAGATGGGCAGAGAGGGTGTTCCGGTATTTGTTTAGGAAGATCGTTGACTCACAGTGGAGAAAAAAACTAGGAGACTCATCAGCAAGTACACGGCTGGCAGTGCAAGCGATATGGCACAAAGATCGTTAAGCGAAAAGTCAGAGGCGGAGAGCATCTATTCGATACCAGAGATAAAAAACGGCTCTGCGTAATGATAGAAGGGGCAAAAATGAAATAAGGATGGAGGCATTTTGTGATAATTAAAGGGAAAGTGCTTTAGTGTTTGAAGCGAGGTCGGGTTGCCTTAGAACGCGTAGTTACAATGCGAGATTCAGTAAAGAAGAAGCTAAGGAAATGACGAAACATAATACGTTACAGTAGCATAATACTTTGTGCAATACCAACAAGCCCACATTGCCACCGACGGAGCATGTTCTGATTGAATGTGGAGATATCCGTGCAGGTGTATGTTTGGCCACTAGCCTACATGAAGCCTTGGGTTTTAGGGGCAGCATCGGAAAGCTGAACACGTCCGCGATAGAAATAAGTAAGAGACGGTTAGAGTATTGGAGGCAGAAAAGCAGATTTGTTTGTTGTTTGTTGTTTGTTTGTTTGTTGGGTTTAAAGGCGCACATGCAACTAAGGCTATCATACGCCAAATGCAAGGTGTATGTTGTCTTCAAAGTTGTGTATCTTCAGTGGGCAAGGGGCCCGACGGTCCCAAATGATAAAAATAAGAAACTAGTACATCTTAAAGATGAGAATGTGGATGAGGTAAACAACAATGCTTACCTAAGTACATTCTGTGGGTTGGTTTAAGGTTTTTCCTAGGAATCCTGCTTCCCCTAAAAAGCTAAAGATGCATCATGTGTCAACAAGCGCATCTTCGCCTAATACCAGTGCTGGGTGAATAGGGATGTGTTCTGACAAAAATTACTTGGCGCAAGAAAAAACGCAGCACATCAGGAAGATACGCAAGGGACTGGTGTAGAATGGTGTGAAAAATTTTTTCTTAGTGTTTCAAGTTGTGTGCATCAAAATAAGATTAGTTTCACCGTCAGCTGATCTCCACATGCTTCACAACGAGCTTCACATTTCCATTCGCCTATCATAGGTTTTTCTAGGCGTATCTTGTTACTCGGTTCATTGTTCCACGCAGACTGCCATTAGCTGCAATGCAGTCTTTGCGTGGTACGTTTATTTGTTTCTGAGGCGCTTTTGTCGCGCATACGTCTGCTTTCTCATAAAAACTAATTCCGACGTTGCTCGGAACAAAGCATAATTTAATTTTCTGTCCTCGTGTGGTGGCCTTATTGCATGGTGTAGAATATTCCCCAGTAGTGGTGTCGCGGTGTTTCTTCAATAATAGCTGTGACCTGGTGTACTGTGCCAATAAACTATGGCGCGCAAGAACAGCGACGATGATGAGGAGCTGGCCGGAGAACGCTCTTTCGCGTCTCACATTTTGACATTCGCGTCTCTTGCCCTAGTGCGTGACAAACAGGTGCAGGCGCGGTGTAACCTATGTACCGAACCCCTCCGAGTTAAAGAAGCTCCAGCCCCGTACCGATGGTTGCGTCTGTGCACTGCGCTAGCAGAAGGATCCGTGGACTATCCCGTGAGCTTGGGCTTTTCCCAGAGAAAATGACGGCTCCGACCATCCCAAGGAGTGCCATCCCAACCGGTATGGAAACCACAACGCCTACAATATGCCGGCTGTCCGTGACAATGTTCAGGATTGCCTGGTCCACTGTGAACGCGTTGGCGTTCATAACATTTGGGACGATGCAGACAAACTCAGACATGTCTACTTCAGTCTGAATGACGTGCGCACGTGTTTGGTACGAGAGCGGTGCAGATGTGTTCACATCCTGGGAGTACTTCAAACGCCGGCTTCTCGAAACGTATGCAAGTGCCGATCGCCGAGAGCGAGCTGAACGCGATCTCCGGTGTCCTATTCAAATGCCAGACGAAGGTGTCGCGATGTATGTTGAGGACATGACGCGTCTTTTCCGTTGAGCCGATCCTAACACGGCGGAAGAGACGATGTTGCGGTACCTGATGCGCGGAGTGAAAGAACAGCTGTTCGGCGGTCTTTTGCGCAGTACACCCAAGACTGTGTCAGAGTTTCTTACGGAAGCCGTCCTAGTCGACAGCACCCTTCGGCAATGGACCTAATCATACGAACGCCAAGTAAACTTCGCTTCAGCTACGAACTAAATGGGAGATTTCAGGGCCACGTCGATTTCTTACGAGCGCTCATACGCTCTGTAATCTGCGAAGAACTGCAGAAGCTATCGGTGCCCTCGTCGCCTACAGTACTTTCTTTGTCCAGCGTCGTCCGAGATGAAGTTCAGCAGGCACTTAAGAGAATCGTCTTTGGATACAGAACCTCAGCCGCCTAGTGACTTTTCTCCCGTGACGTACGCTCAAACTGCGTCGACCAGCACCACCTTCGACTCCGCTTCACACCGTGGCCCCGGTCATGCTTCTGGCAGTTCAAGCGCGCCCGTTTACAACGACCACCGACCGGCTCCGTGAAAATCTGACGTGTGGCATGCACCCGATCGACGTCCCCTTTGCTTTCACTGTGGCGAAGCTGGGCATGTCTATCGACAGTGCACTTGCCGAGAGCTGGGACTTCGCGGACCTTCGGCGAACTCTCCACCACCTAGGTTTGGCCAGCGGCCTCCGGAAATTGAAGAGTACGTCGACCAGCAGCGCGGAACTACGACATCTCCACACCATTCACGTTCCCCGTCACCGCGGTGGTCGCATTTATTCGGGCGTGGTGCAGGGCCGGTCGCCTAGCACGCGTCGGGAAAGCTAGCCACAGCGACCTTCGGGGGCAAGGCTGCTGAGACTGGTGATGCTCAAGGCCCCCTATCGACGGGGACTGACGACGACGACATCACCGGCTGATTCGGGAAGGGTTTCGTTAGGCATTCCTGTACTGCTAGACTGTTGCGAAGTCAGTGCATTGGTGGACACTGGTGTGAACTATTCACTAATTAGCGAAAAACTGGCCGCCCTTCTCAAGAAAGTAACGACGCCTTGGAACCAAACGCCAATTCGTACAGCTGACGGACATATCGTCACGCCTCTCGGTGTGTGCACGGCACGAGTACAAGGCCGCGGTTGTACGTTTGTCGCCAGTTGGGCGTTCTCCGTCAGTGCTTTTAAGACCTGATCATTGGCATGGACTTTCTCAGGGAGCATGGTGCTATAATCGACATTCGACAACGTCTCGTCACGTTCTCGACCAAGAACGCCGCAGCAGCGAATACGCACCCCAGCGACCCACGATTGTCCCTTCTGGTCATTGAAGGCGCTGTCACGCTACGACCGCGTACAAGTATCGGGATTCAAGTAGCGTGTGACGGAGTAATACACGGTGAAGCGGTCGCGGAAAGCAATGGCTCCCTCGTGCTGTCCCAACGTGTCTGCGTAGCGAGAAGCCTTGTTGACCTACATGACGGCCACTGTGACGTCACGAACTTCAGCCATGAGCGCCGGCACATTTTCCCTGGGACTGTCATCGCCTACGCCGACCCAGTAGCCAATGTCACCGAGTGCTTCGCTTCCGAGGCCATCGGCACTACTGAACCGTCTCTTCGCAGCGTCGACATCAGTCCCACGCTTCCTGGAGAGAACAAATAACGTCTGAGCGAGCTGTTACTGCAGTTACGCACTTGCTTTGCAAGTTTGTCGAAGATACGTCAAACACCGATTACGAAGCACCGTATCACCTACGACGGCGAGCACCCTTACGGCAACAGCCTTCTCGTGTTTCCCCGACCAAACGACACGTGATTGAAACGCAGGTTAAGGAAATGCTTCAGGATGACGTGATACAGCCTTCAAGCAGCCCCTGGTCATCACCAGTCGTTCGTGCCAAAAAGAAAGACGGCACGCTTCGTTTTTGTGTCGACTATAGGAAGTTAAACGTCACGAAGAAAGACGTGTACCCGTTGCCTAGAGTCGACGATTCTCTAGACAGGCTGCGGCGCGCAAAGTACGTCTCCTCCATCAACCTGAAAAGTGGTTATTGACAAGTACAGGTAGATGAACGAGTTTAAGGCGGAAAGTTGGGATAGTTAGTATCTTGAATAATATGACATGTTTACTAGCGAAAAAGACGTGGACGAGAAGAAGGGATACAGGACAGCGCTAGACTTCGACTAAACTTTATTACACATAACATTCAGGTATACCGGGTGTTCAAAATTAAGCTTTATGGTTTTCTTAAAATTCAACACTGGGAGATACGTGAAAACCACCTTTGCAGATAAGTTATGTATCCAGGGGGACACAACGTGAGACAATAATTATTGCTGTCAGCCGCCCAGTTAACGAAGATTGAATATTGAACTTTTTAATGAGTGCAGCAAGCGGGCATGTTTGTATTGAAAAGTTGGAGGCAGTCGCGTTTCTGCGCAGTTCCACTTGGAAGAATTCTAGCATGTCTGTGCCCCGAGATCATCATCATCATCATCATCAGCCTGTCTACGCCCACTGCAGGGCAAAGGCCTCTCCCATGTTCCGCCAATCAACCCGGTCCTGTGCTTTCTGTTGCCACGTTATACCTACAAACTTCGTAATCTCATCTACTCACCTAATTTTCTGTCTCCCCCTCACGCGTTTGCCCTCTCTTGGAATCCAGTCAGTTACCCTTAATGACCACCGGTTATCCTGCCGACGTGCTACGTGCCCGGCCCATATCCATTTCTTCTTCTTAATTTCTCGCGGGAGACGAATTACAGCTCATGATTACTGAACTGGATACGGAAAGTAGAAGAGTAGGTCTGAAAATTAATATGCATAAAACTAAAGTAATGTGGAACAATCTTGGCAGAGAACAGCGCTTTGCGATAGGTGGCGAGACGCTGGAAGTTGTAAAGGAGTACGTCTACTTAGGACAGGTAGTAACCGCGGAGCCCCGAGATAAAGTTTAATTGCGGTTTGCATGATTACGCATGCAAGACAGTGAGCACTGGCACAAAGCTCCTCCGCGATGTTCCGCCAACGGATCTGACAACGGGTCGAAGGCATAGGCAAAGATTATAACGGTTACCCTTTTACTACCGGCTGGCGATAGCAAGCAATGGCTGCTCGTCTCCTCACCGTCTTTCATGCGTAATCATGCAAACCGCAATTAAACTTTGCAGCGGGATATCTCGGGGCACAGACATGCTGGAAAAATTCTTCCAAGTGGAACTGCGCAGAAAACATGCCCGCTTGCCGCACTCATTAAATAGTTCATTATTCAGTCTTAGTTAATTGGGCGGCTGACAGTGATAATTATGGTCTCACTTTGTGTCCCCCTGAATAAAAAACTTATCTGCAAAGGTGGTTCTCCCGTATCTATGAGTGCTGAATTTTAACAAAACCATAAAGTTTAACTTTCAACACCCGTATTATGTTTGCCGCTCATAAGTCGATCCTACAGACGGGATGGCGCGGCACGGTACGTCGTACAAAGCTTCTTTCTCGGCTCTCCCCCTGCCCGGTCTTCGGCTGTGCAATTATCAAGAGAAAGCAAACGGCTTCCTTTGAGCAGCGATGGCCAGCATGGTTTGCGTTCAAGTGACCGTTCTCAGAGGTCGGCGGCCTGAATGTGTGGGAAAATGAGGAGGACATCCCCCGCTCTAAGCCGTCGCTCGAGGCGACAGTATGCGTGACCCCAACACGGACCAAGATGTGCTTTTGCAACAATGCAAGGTCGAATGCGTGGGAGGCAGGGTCACGCAGGCGCCTTTTCTTTCCCGGAACGGTTTAACGACTGGCTCCGCGAGTTCAACTCGATGTGTATGGGAAAATGGCGTGAATGCACCAGGGCTAAGATACAGATGTATTTCGACCGTGAGAATCCCTGAGAGCGTGGGAAGGAGAGGGAGAGCCATGATGGGAAAGAGTGCCAAAACGCCTGTCTGCGCTGTAAACCCTACTGAAATGTTCCGTATGCCAGTCCAATAATTCCGTATGTTTCCGTAAGAATCTTACGGACATTTATGGAAAACATATGGAAAATATACGGAAAACATATGGGTTCCGTATGAAAACATATGGAATTATTGGACTGGCATACGGAACGTTTCAGTAGGGAAGACACTGCTGTCGAGATTAAGGACAGCCCAGTAGGGAGTGGCTTAATCTGAGAATGAACGGATTGGATAAGGGAATGTCGAGGCGGACCAGTAGTGGCCACCTCCCCTTTTCTTTGTTACCGCAAGGTACTTAAGACTGGACGGAATTCGTTTCCCTTCAGTCTAGGCTGTAATCACTTAACTGATCGATCAGTAAGACTCCGTACGATGCAACTTTCGTCTGGGCCGTAACCACTCGGTGGTCGAACAGTGAGACTCGGTTCTTCGTATGTAGTAACAGTGTTCTAGGCTCTAACTTAAGAAAAGTTAAGTAGAAGAGTAAGATGCTGTTGATGTCTATGTTATCATCAGTGTGCTTCGGCAAGATGTACATATGACTGTAAATATTTCGCTACAATATACCTTCAAGTTTTCATTACCTCCAACCTGCCTCCTGCTTCATCGACGTCGATCATCTCCTTGACGGGACTTCAACCCACATCAAGGAGAAAACGAACAAGGAAAAACATAACTGACGCAGTCGACGTACCGCAGTACGACGTACCGTGCCGCGCCATCCCGTCTGCAGGATCGACTTATGAGCGGCAAACATAACACGTCCCCCCTAAAGAGTACGCTGGGCTGTTCTACGCTCAGTGGTACGATAAATCACTGCCGCGATTAGGTCACTGGACTTTCTAACCATACAACAGTCTACACAAACATCAAACACAATTGCGAGACAACACGACAGGAGAATACAAGAAACGTAAACAAGTACATGCTAAACAATCAAGCACACCATTGCTGCTTCAAGCAGTATGATCACTAGTGTCTGTTTCTTGAATTCACAATCACACAGTCCACAATATACAGCAGCAAGTGGGCAGGAACATTCACGTCCCCCCCCATTTGGCATGGCACTGTTATTTTGATGGCTTCCATAAACCATTCTGGAGCCTTGATAATGCATCAGCATTACCGTTACATACTCCCTTCCGATGTTGTACCGACACATGATATCGCTGTAACGCCAGCGCCCATCTTGTCAATTTCGCCCCGTGCGGAGTCGAAGTTGTAAGGTACGACAGTGGATTGTGGTCGGAAACGACGTTTACTATGGCACCAAAAAGCCAGTAGTCAAACTTCTTTAAGGCCCATATTATTGCGAACGCTTCCCTCTCAATGGTCGACCAGCGCATCTGGGTCGGTGAGAAGCGGTGGCTTGCAAAGGCGATAGGGTTCTCTTGCCCCTCGGCTGACATTTGCGCCAAACATGCTCCCGCCGCCGTAGCTGATGCGTCTGTGAAAAGCCAGTAGGGCTGAGATGGCTCTGGAGTGTTAAGCGCCACGGCCTCGCACAAAGATTGTTTGAGAATCTCAAATGCCGCCTGGGCTTCCTCCGGCCAGGGTATCTTATTAGGTACCGCTTTCTTTGTAACAGCGTGAGCGGGCTCGTCACCTCTGCGTATCCTCGGACGTACTCGCGATAGTAGCCACAAAGTCCTAACAGGCTGCGTAGTTCCTTTTTGGTGCGAGGTGGTACCAGGTTCTTAATCGCTGCTATTTTTTTCAGGGTCTGGTGCATGTGTCCCTGAACCGACAATATGCCCCAGGTAATGTATGTGGGATTGCGCAACCTGACACTTCTCCGGGCTGGCTTTCAGTCCCGCCTTATCTAAGACCTTAAGAATAATGTCGAGATGCTTTAAGTGCTCCTCCCAAGTACTAGAAAAAATAGCAATATCATCAAGGTATGCCGTGGCATACATTTGATGTTGCGCCAAGAGTTTATTCACCATTCTTTGAAAGGTTGCCGCGGAATTTTTTAGCCCGAAAGACATCACTTTCCATGCGTACTGACCCTCGTGCGTTACAAACGCGGTGAATTTCTGACTCTTCTCTTCCATCGGTACCTGCCAGTACCCGCGCCTAAGGTCCACTACCGTAATGAACTGCGCTCTGCCTACTCGGAAAATCAATTCCTGAGGATTCATCATAGGGAACGCATCCACTTTGGTGACAGCATTTAACGCCCTATAGTCCACACACATGCGGATAGTCCCATCCTTTTTCCCGACGCATACCACCGGGTGTGCGAACTCACTCTCCGTGGGGTAGATCAACTTCGAAGTCAAAAGTTCGTCAACTTGCCGGCTGACTTCCTTCTTTAATAGTTCCGGCACCCGATAAGGAAACACCTTTTTTGGCTGGTGGCCCGGTTCTATTTCTATCTTATGTTCGTCTACCTTCACTATACCCGGGGTGCCGTCAAAGAGTGTGCAATGTCTTTGGAACACTGCCTGTATTTCCGCCTGCGCGTCAGCATCAAGGTGAGCAACCTTCTCGCTCGTTAGCACTAGCTCTTCCCGCTTTATAGTGGTTGGTTGTGGAGCATATTCCACCTCCCCAAAATCATGGTCCTCAGCGAAGACGACCCCAATATGACTGACCCTTGCATAGTAAGGTCGAAAGTTGTTGGCGTGGACACTTTTCACCTTTCCCTCAGATGTTTCAACACGGTAAGAATGTTCGCGCTCACGTCCAACCACTGTGAATGGGCCTAGCCATTTAGGTGACATCTTACAATTCCGATCATTGTCGAAAACCACAACTTGGTCGCCAACGTTAAAAGCTTTGAGCCTGGTGCTGCGATTATACGCACTGGCGTAACTCTCCTGATGAGTTGCACTCATTAGCTCAGCAATATTAGCGGCAGTCTCAAGCTGCTCCTTAAGTTGCTGTAAATACTTAGCGGGGCTTTCTCTCAATGTTGCCGGCACCGGCACTTCTCCCGTCCACGTCCTCTGCAGTATTAGAAGCGGTCCCGTGGGATTCCTTCCATACAATAGACGAAACGGAGCTACTCCTGTTACCTCATGGGGAACTTCCCGATAAGCCCATAAAACCATTGGGATCAATTTGTCCCAATTCTTGGAGTCTCTCTGAATGACATGATACAACATGTTTTTCAGTACTCGATTCCACCTCTCTACAACTCCATTACTCTCTGGGTGTTCTGGGGTTGAGAATCTCGGTGTGCAGCCTAATTTCTCCAGTATCGTTTGCGTGAGCTGAGATTTAAAATTAGTGCCTTGATCGGAGCAGATCATCTCCGGAACACCTGTGCGACTGAAGATCTCAATCAGTGCATCACAAGTCGCCTTAGCTGTCAAAGAGCGCAGTGGTACCACCTCTGGCCACCTCGTGCAAAGGTCCACCAAGCACAGCGCGTACTTATGCCCTCTCGCTGACGGTGTGTCCAGGGGTCCGATCACGTCTACATTGACAACTTGGAAAGGGTGCTCGGGTCTAGTGAGCGGAGTTATAGGCACCCTATCCGTGCGACGCCTGTCTGAACGAATTTGACATCCATGGCACGAACGACAATGCTCTAATATCTCCTTCGCCATACCCGGCCAAAAGAAGTTATACCTAATGCGAGCTCTTGTTTTCATTGGCCCTAGATGCCCCCCCACATAGTGAGTCATGGGCTAAGTGCATTACCTCAGTACGCTTATCTTTGGGGACAACTAGCTGACTCACTCGAGTGCCTGCTATTGAGTCGCAGTGGTATAATAGTCCGTCTGAAATGAACATGCCGGATTTCCCACTACGAGCATCTTCCCAACATTTCTTTAGCGTAGTGTCGCCCAACTGCACTTTGCGGAACTCTTCTCTTTGGCCTAACGACGCCTCCCTCTCTTCATCAACTTGCGCATCTTCCCCGGAAACGTCTTTCTCCTCCAAGGTAAGATTGCAGACCACTACTTTTGGTTTCTCTACTACTTGTTCTGCCTCATGAGCAGGCTCGGCCGGTGCTCGACAGGGTGCCAGAGGGCTGCTGGCCTTCAACAAAAGTTTCCAATCTTCCTCGGTCAACAAACAATCTGTGCCCTCGACGAGCTCATCAGTTAACGCGCAGAGTAGGTCGACGCTCTGAGGCTCCGTAGCCTCTCGCGGGCTATTTAATTTGACCGGCAACGTAGCTAGCCTTGCCTCGATCGTTTTACCAAAAGCAGACACCAATCTCACCTTGCCACACGACTCTATTAGACTACGCGGAAGCAGACTCTCCCGAATGACGGTTATCTCACTCCCCGTATCCAAAATCGCATCTGCGGCTATACCTGCACATGATACAGGAATTAACTGCAGTTTATTTGTGCCTTGACCCTCGTGTTTCAGAGACTTCACCTTTGCGCTAAGTACTCCGTCAGGTATTTCAGTTTCCGTCTCGTGGGATAACGTTACCTTTTGTACCGTCCGCTTTGGCTCGATAGCCTTTTTGGGGTTGCTCTCCTGATCACTAGACTTCGGGCATTCTCTAGCGAAATGGCCTGAGACGTGACATAAGTGGCACTTCAGAGCCCCTTTCTCTACACGTGTCGCCGGCTTCTGCCCCATTTCTACACTTGGTTACTTTGAAGCACGCCCTTTCCCTTTCGCTTGTTCGAAAGTTTGGAGCACTTTAGCGATCTCAGTTGGCCTAAGCCATCCCTCGCCTTCCCTTAATCTCACATACTCTAGACCCTCCGTACTTAGTCCCGATTTTATACGGTCAGCAACCATGAGTTCGGCCATCACTTCTACCGTGTCGGCCTCTCTCACTTGGAAATAGTAGGAGAAATAAGTTTTCACCCGTGACGCGAACTGCGTCCACGTCTCTTCCTTCCGCTTTACTGCTCGTTCAAACCTCAGCAGATACTCTGCCGGAGAAAGCTTCAGTTCCGTCAGCACCGCTGCTTTAACTGCCTCGTAATCTGCACTCTCTTGAGGGTTGAGGTTACGCAGTAGGTAACGAACTCGTTCACTTAGTGCTGGTATAACCAAATGCACGCGACTATCATACGGTACTTGGTAAGTAGCAAACAGCTTTTCTACTTCCTCAAACCATAATGGCACATCCGCGTCACTCGGCAGGCGAAACCCTTTCAGCACTTTTGCACATTGCTGGACAGAATCGAAACACCGTCGCCTCTGATCACCCGTCTCCGACCCAGAGTTGGACAACGTGCCATTGAGACGTTCCGCGTTCATTCTACTTTGCAATAGCTTTTCGTACTCAATCTGGAGATTGAGCCTTTGGATTTCAAGTTCGAGCGTTCTCGTTTCACTTGAATTCGCCAAAACCTGAGATGCCTGCTGCATCGATTCTTGCCTCTGAGTACGCACTCTCGCCTCAGCTGATTTATCGGAATTTAGACTACCATCGTTTGATGGCTCTCGCCTCCGATCAATATCCGCTACACTCGCACCTTCATCTCCATTAGACTCCATTGTTTCAGCACCCCCGCGTGTTCTCACCATGTGCTCTACACATAAACTGCCATGCCAACTTGAGAAAGACGTAAGAAATCCTGCTCACCCTTTGCTGAATGCTTTGTCGTTCCTGGATCTCCTCCACGGCGCCGGAGTTGACTGCTGTGGGATCGTCTCGACGTTGCCGCTGGTGGCTGTTGGATGCCTTGCCCCTCGGGTCTTCTCAGCGCTGGTCCAGTTTATGATGCTGTAGAGCTCGCCGATCCCTGTCAGACTGCGCCAGTTATGTTTTTTTCTTTCGTTTTCTCCTTGATGTGGATTGAAGTCCCGTCAAGGAGATGATCGACGTCCATGAAGCAGGAGGCAGGTTGGAGGTAATAAAAACTTGAAGGTATATTGTAGCGAAATATTTACAGTCATATGTACATCTTGCCGAAGCACACTGATGATAACATAGACATCAACAGCATCTTACTCTTCTACTTAACTTTTCTTAAGTTAAAGCCTAGAACACTGTTACTACATACGAAGAACCGCGTCTCACTGTTCGACCACCAAGTGGTTACGGCCCAGACAGAAGTTGCATCGTACGGAGTCTTACTGATCTATCAGTTAAGTGATTACAGCCTAGACTGAAGGGAAACGAATTCCGTCCAGTCTTAAGTACCTTGCGGTAACAAAGAAAAGGGGAGGTGGCCACTACTGGTCCGCCTCGACATTCCCTTATCCAATCCGTTCATTCTCATATTAAGCCACTCCCTACTGGGCTGTCCTTAATCTCGACAGCAGTGTCTTTACAGCGCAGACAGGCGTTTTGGCACTCTTTCCCATCATGGCTCTCCCTCTCCTTCCCACGCTCTCAGGGATTCTCACGGTCGAAATACATCTGTATCTTAGCCCTGGTGCATTCACGCCATTTTCCCATACACATCGAGTTGAACTCGCGGAGCCAGTCGTTAAACCGTTCCGGGAAAGAAAAGGCGCCTGCGTGACCCTGCCTCCCACGCATTCGACCTTGCACTGTCGCCTCGAGCGACGGCTTAGAGCGGGGGATGTCCTCCTCATTTTCCCACACATTCAGGCCGCCGACCTCTGAGAACGGTCGCTTGACCGCAACCCATGCTGGCCATCGCTGCTCAAAGGAAGCCGTTTGCTTTCTCTTGATAATTGCACAGCCGAAGACCGGGCAGGGGGAGAGCCGAGAAAGAAGCTTTGTACGACGTACCGTGCCGCGCCATCCCGTCTGCAGGATCGACTTATGAGCGGCAAACATAACAACCCGGTATATAGACAACTTGGAGAGTGCATGCGCGCAAAGGTGCTGTTAATACTGAAAAATTCAGCAACAAAGATGAGTTATCAGTTTCTTTCCAGATAGCCAAGTTCCTTGTCAGAGAGAGCCACGGAGGGACGGCTGACAGAAGCGTCAGCTTCATTTTTAATGACCAAAGATTCGTAAATTTCCCTCTCCCCCTGCGTTGCGAATCTGCGCAGCACTGACGTTTTTTCATAGTACGGAGAGCAAGAACATCTCCTGCAATGGTCGGCAAGGTGCCCACCACCAGCCGTTGCATTAACGTAAGGCTGCGGGAGCACCGAACGGCAGTGAGAGCGCTGGCATGAGGTGGTCACCTTGCAGCCCATTGCAGATGTTCTTGCTCTCCGTACTATGAAAAAACGTCCGTGCTGCGCAGCTTCGCAACGCAGGGGGAGAGGGAAATTTACGAATCTTTGGTCATTAAAAAAGAAGCTGATGCGTGTGTCAGCAGTCCTTCCTTGGCTCTCTCTGACAAGGAATGTGGCTATCTGGAAAGAAACTGATAACTCATCTTTGTTGCTGAATTTTTCAGTATTAACAGGACTTTGCGCGCATGCGCTCTCCAAGTTGTCTATATATACCTGAATGTTATCTGTAATAAAGTTTAGTTGAAATCTAGCGTTGTCCTGTATTCCTTCTTCTCGTCCGCGTCTTTTTCGCTAGTAAAGATGTCATATTATTCAAGATACCAACTAGCCCCACTTTCCGCCTTAAATGTGTCACTTATCAATAGAATGAGCCCTGTCCTTCCACCCTTTTTATGTGGTAATCCTTCAATCACCTGCGTCAACCTATTAGCAATTTCTACGTTCAAGGCAAGGCTTTACACCTTTTCACTGAACAACCGCTTAGTGACCCCTGAAGTACAGGCGTTGTTCGGACCTTGCACAAACAACTGCAACGCGTATTATGCGGTCTATCCGTACGGAACTTTGTCGTCAGGAGCGATTCTATCAAGAGTGCATCAGAGTGCTTTCTGCTTCACTGGCCGTCGCAGACAACAGTGAGTGTGTGTTTTGAGCTCTCATGAGGGAGGTGTCAACGGTGACCGAGTTCTTGTGGACCAAGCAGCTTCCGTAGCTCTGCTTATGCAAGAAGTCCAGGAAGAAGCAGGCGGCGTCTTCAGCAAAGGTGACGCACCTCGGACAGTCCTCTACGCCTGACACCGTGGAGGCGGTCTTGCGTTGTGGACCGAAGTTTTGCACTGTTCCCAATGAGAACCCTGCAACCCTCCTGTCCGTGGTTAGAAAGGTAGCTTCTCGTGCCAAAGATAATGAATGTGATAGACTTGTGTCGGAAGGTGTTCATTGCCTTAATACCAAGAGGCTCAGGGCTAGGCAAAGCCTGTCGGCGAAGGAAACTATTGAGAGGTTGAAGAGTAATAAGGAAACTATTGAGAGGTTGAAGAGTAATGAGCAAGCGCTGTTAGTGTCTGATACGGAAGGTGGCTTTGTTGTGTTACCGGTCAGTCTTTATGAGAATAAGGCGCAAGAGGCAGTGTCCAAGAATTTTGTGGCTACACAGACTTCTTTGACAGGTCAGAAGAAAAGGGCATTACGTTTTTGTGATGATTTGAACCTTCCCAGCTTCAGGAAGAACCTTGTTGCAGCCAAAAAGAACACCTTAAGTCTGTTCTTCACAGCCAAAAGACACAAAGAAGGCGTGCAGTTAAGGGCTGTTGTCACTGAAAAAGGATCTTGGCAAGGTTTCTTATCAAGGTTCATTCAGAGGCAGCTGTCTCTAATGAAGCTGGATGATTTGATACGGAACTCGGGCGATGTCATTGAATTTTTATCGGCGCAGCCAGGGACGGGGACGCAGCTTGTTGGTTTTCCGTAGACGTTGTAGACTTGTTTTATTCTATTCCAAGAAGTGCCTTGTTTGCGCTGTCAGAAACAGCATTGATAGCTTTAGTGCAGTTGAATTGATGAACGCGGCGAGGCTTTCTGTTGACGATTTTTTAGAAATGCTTAGTTTTAACCTGTCATGTACAGTGGTAACCTTCGCCAATGACACCTTTGTGCAAAAAGATGGGGTGTGCTTTGGGTCATGTATAGCACCAATTTTAAGCGACATTTTCTTAACATACGTTGATAAGCGTATTGCCTCATCTGTTGACGCTGCAAGTGTTGCAAAGATTTTTAGGTACGTGGATGATTACCTTGTGCTGTTAAGAAACACGCCTCAAGGGGGAGCGGGGGCTACAGAGCAAGTCCTGCAGTTGTTTGAAAGATGCGGTGAGGGTCTCAGGTTCACGTCAGAGATGCCTATGAGAGATGTTTGCAATTTCTAGATCTGCGCATTAGCTCTAGTGGCCACATTTGCTGGGAATACCGACCTCGTTCCAAAAAATCGATCCTGGGATATAATTCGGCCCAATCAAAGATTGTAAACACAGGGATAGCAAAAAATCTGCTTGCGAGCTGCGCTTGCTAAGTCGTGCGAGCACCTTGTAGGAAACAGCGTGAAAGGCCAAGTTGAGCGCTTAAAATTGGCCGGCTTCCTGAACCACTGATTACGTCCGTGCTGCAGAGTCTAGTAAAGGAGGTGAAGGCTGGCGACCTAGCCGCCAGACAAAACGGGAGTGAACCACGGGAACGCCCTGTGCCTATCCCTTACGTACACCAGCTCTCGCACCGATTGAAGAAGGTGGCGGAAAAAATTCACAGCCTATCCACGGGTGAATGATGAAGAGCTTGGGCGAAGCTCCTGAAGCAATCATGGTTAAACCGTGAAATCTTGAGTGGTTTCGCCCTGCAGTAATCAAAGCGATAGCTCAGTACATCATCAAAGACGTGACAAACACTGTACATATTTATACAAGAAATTTTATTAATCGTAAGTGGTAGCTAGACGTGGCTTCCGTTCCCCCTTCATTATAACGGCTTTATGGTCGCTGAAGTCATGGATCGATGATGGGTCGTAGTGGGATGTTTACAAAGACGAAGTTGTGGGCAGTTTGAAAAGGTGGCTTCCGTTCCCCCTTCATTATAACGGATTTATGGTCGGTGAAGTAATGGATCGGTGATGGATCGTAGTGGGATGTTTGCAAAGACGATGTAGTGGGCAGTTTGCAAAGGATCGGTGATGGGTCGTAGTGGGATGATTGCAAAGACGAAGTAGTGGGCAGTTTGCAAAGGTGGTTACGCGGGACAACGGAGACGTGACATGGTTAGACTAAGGAGCTTCGCCCCTAAAATGCGGCGTACACGTCGTGTTTACGGCGCCGAATAAGGTAGTACGCATGCGTGTAGCGGTGAACGGGCTAAGCCAAGATAAGGCTTGTAAAGTGAGCCACGCCACTCGTTTTGTTCCGTGCAAAACCGCAGTGGTGTATAAGATTCCGCTGTCCTGTGGCCGGTGTTACGCAGGCCAAACCGGCCGTTGCATTAACGTAAGGCTGCGGGAGCACCGAGCGGCAGTGAAAGCGCTGGCCGGTGGTGCGCACCTTGTCGACTATTGCAGGAAATGCGCTTGCTCTCCGTACAATGAAAAAACGTCAGTGCTGCGCAGATTCGCAACGCAGGGGGAGAGGGAAATTTACGAAGCTTTGGTCATTAAAAAAGAAGCTGAAGCGTGTGTCAGCCGTCCCTCCGTGGCTCTCTCTGACAAGGAACTTGGCTATCTGGAAAGAAACTGATAACTCATCTTTGTTGCTGAATTTTTCATTATTAACAGGACCTTTGCGCACATGCGCTCTCCAAGTTCTCTATATATACCTGAATGTTATGTGTAATAAAGTTTAGTTGAAGTCTAGCGTTGTCCTCTATTCCTTCCTGTATTCCGTCCACGTCTTTTTCGCCAGTAAACATGTCATATTAGATGAACGAGACCGCGAAAAGCGGCTGTTGTAACTCCGGACGGCCTTTAGGAAGCTAGAGTGCTCCCTTTCTCCTTTGTTCCGCTTCGGCCACATTCCAGCAAATGATGGATACCGTCCTTGCTGACCTCAAGTGGAAAAGATGCCTCGTCTACCTCGGTGCCGTCGTTGTGTTTTCGGAAACGTTTGACGAGCATCTTCGTCGCCTTCGGAATGTGCTCGAAGCCATTCGAACGGCTGATCTCACACACAAGCCTGAGAATCGTCATTTCGGCTACGAAGAACTCAAGGGGGGGAGTGATTCTTGATAATAATAAAAAACAGGAAGTGAAGAAAAATGAGAGCCCCGCAATTGTCTATCTCAGGGGATGACACCTCAGCAGTAGCTCTCAGGGGGATGGGATAAGGAGGGATTAAAAGAGTAAAAGGAAAGAGTAGGAGTGGGGGATCCGGTCAGCGAAGTTCATGGACGGGGCACGATGAGCCGGTGCACGAGGACATCACGGAAAGGCGGGCCTTAATCGGTGAGAGGTGCTCGGCTTGGCTGACGTGGGAACCGTAACGGCACGACGATCGACCAGAGGCACGGACATCACAGAGTCGAAACTCCATCCGAGAGAGGTGCAGGGCGTAGCGGACGACGCAACCGTTCGCAGCGGCACGACGATCGGCGAGAGGCGGAGAAAACTCGGCATCGCGGACGACGCGACCACCACGCATGAAATCCACCGAGCGAATCCCGAAGAACTCAAGTTCCTCGGTACGTCGTGAGCGCCGCTGGTGTTCGGCCTGATCTCGACAAGACTGCTGCCGTGGTCGCTTTTTCAGCTCCAACTGACAAGAAAAGCCTTCGACGATTTCTCGGTCTGTGTGCCCATTACCGGCGGAATGGCTGACCATTGGGCATGTTGGCTCATGATCCAAAGTGTTGAATTGCGCAAATAGCGCAGGGAGTAAAGAAAGAAAATTTCTCCAAGATTGCAGAGCTGCTATTCCGCCTTACGCTGTTCCGCCTTGCACACCATTTCTCTGGGCTGACGAACAAGAGACTGCCTTTGGGGAACTAAAACGTCGGTTATCTTCTCCTCTGGCGCTTGGCCATTTCGATGAAGACGTTGACGCAGAAGTACGCACTGACGCCAGCAATATCGCACGAGAGCGATCTTGGTGCAAATGCAAGACGGGAGTGAACGCGTAATAGCCTATGCGAGCCGCACTCTGTCTCGCGCCGAAAACAACTATTACACATGAGACGAGTCTCTCACAGTGATTTGGACTATTACAAAGTTTAGGCCATGTTTATACGGAAGACCATTGAAAGTAGTGACTGATCATCACGCTTTGTGCTGGTTGGCCAATCTTTGAGATGCTTCAGGGCGATTTGCACGGTGGAGTCTGCGCCTTCAGGAATTGGATGTCACCATCGTGTACAACTCCGCCAAAAACATGAAGATGCTGACACGCCATCACGAGCGCCTCTTGAATCCGACAGTGCAGCCGCAGAAGAGGACGGCACCTTCGTGGGAACTCTCAGCGGGCCGGATCTGATCGCTAAACAGCGAAATCACGCTGATCATCAATCACTTAGAAGGTGGCACCGCGCCCATTCCTCGTCCGATTTCGCGAACGTTGCCGTTATTTTGCCTACAAGAGGGCATCTGCTACAAAAGAAACACCGGTGCCGGCGACAATCTCATCTTCTGGTTATGCCTCAAGCCCTCCGCGATGACATCCTATTAGCTTGCCATGACGAGCCGACATATGGCCATTTGGTCTACTCAAGAACTTTGAATCGGGTGCGACACCTCTTGCCTAAAATGGCTGCCTGCGTCAAATGTTACGTAAAGCGATGCCGTGAATGCTAGGCTTTCTACAACGGATCGATCCACCGCGTACGCCGTTTGAACAAGTGGATCATTGTCGCAACCGATTGCTTGACGCGTTACGTTGAGACGAAGACGCTCCCACGAGGGACAGCATCTGAAGTTGCCAGTTCTTAAGTGCGAAGCATTTCATAGCGAACCCTAAGCACTTTGAACGTTTCTACCTATCTATCTATCTATCTATCTATCTATCTATCTATCTATCTATCTATCTATCTATCTATCTATCTATCCGCCTACATCTGGGTGCTCTCGTGATCGCCTCCTTAATTTGGTGTAGACCAAACTTGGTATGGTAGGGTAAGAGGGTTTGACCGATATGACAGTCTGGTAATAACATGAATGACGTGAATATGCCGTCGCTTACGTCGTCTAGCCCTTTCGTCCAGACACGTGTGGCACATACTCGTATACCACGAGCCGCTGTATGCGGGTATGCGCCACAGGTGATTGACAGTTTATAGCTACCCAGGAACGGCGAGAACAGACATTGGTAATTTAAATACGAGAGCGTTAAGAAAAACTGACATCGGCAGCGTTTATGCCACGGATGCAAAGAATAAAAGTCAGGATCTCAGCTGGAATCGAACCCAAGCATTCTGCGTGGCAGTCAGGTATACTACCGCAGATCCATGCCAGGTCTCGAAAGTGCTTTGTAAAAAGAGCCTACGCAGCTGTAATGTCGGTGCAACGTCAATTGTGGTTGCAGTGCTGGCTATCTAATTTTATAACAAACCAATAAACATTACATATGTACTCCTATGTTACAGGCGTCATGTCGGGTTAACGTCAATTGTGATTCCAGCATAGGAGTCAATAGACATTGCATTTGTATTCCTATGATTCAGCAAGCTATACTAAAGCATTGCGCGACCCCGGAGAACCTACGCTAACGAAAGTTACGTGTGATATTCACATCATCGTACCGCAATGTGCACTTCGTTTCGATGTTACTGACGTCTGTGTTCTAACGTGAGTGCTGACATTACGTCAGACCAAAAGTTTCCCTTTAAACGCCAGTGTAGTCGACGTTCCTGGTAAGCCCACGATGTGCTCACAACTACTACACTTAGAAAAACACGACGATTCACCTCGTAACGCTTGGCTTCAAGCCAAAATATGCAGCATACACAATTACTCGCCGAGTGCTTCGCATGAAACCGATTCCCACAAGACGTGGGATCTGCCGAACAGTTTTTATGCACTACATTGTGCTTCGGCATGGCGCCTTGTCATTCATCATCACTGACCGAGGGACATCATTCACGGCAAAGCTTCTGGACGACGTCTTCAGGTTGAGTTACACAAGCCATCGAAAGACCTCAGAGCAACGGTTTGGCAGAAAGGCTAAACAAAACACTGGCAGACATGACCTTTGTGTACGTGGATGCGCAACATAAAACGTGGGACGAAATTATGCCGTACGTGACGTTTGTGTACAACACTGCGACGCACGAAACTACACGCTTCACACCGTTTCGGCTCGTTTACGGTCGAGATGTTCAAACCATGCTAGGCGCCACGATTACTTATAAGGACATCGACCAGCTCGACCACTTGGCCCCTGACGTGGATGAGTACATTAAGCGCGCAGAGGAATCGTGTCAACTGGCCCGTGTGCACATAAGAACAGAACAGTCTGCAGCTGCACGAAGGTACAATGTCCACTATCGACAAGTTACCTATGAACTTGGTGACAAAGTTCGAGTTTGGACTCCCATTAGACGGCGAGGTCTCAGCGAGAAACTCCTGAGTAAGTCCTTTGGGCCCTGTTGCAAACGCGGGCGGCTAGGCCGCTCCGCAGTGAACGGACAGGCGTCGACCAGCAAAAGACGTGCGTTTATTCGAAGCACGCTAACTTAAAGGAAACGGGGTGGGGGAGAAGGAAGACAGAAAGATACGAGGCATGCGCAGCGTTCGACTGCGCATCAGCAACTGGTGGCTTGCAAGTTGCAGCATTTCCATTTTCTTAGAATCCATAACGCTCCACGGGTTTTCTTTCACGAGTGGAACGACGTAGCTGGGGTTGAACATCTGCTGCGACGTCCGGCGGTGCTGACTGAAGGGTTGTAGTTCCGTCACTGGGCTGTGCACCAGTTCCCTCGGAGTCATTGTTTGACATTGTAGCGGATGGTCTGTCTGGCATTCGTTTGCGAACTTGGTCTGCGTGACGGTGCACGATACCATTGTCTGTCTCTACAGACACCACTCTTGAGCCCTCCGTTGACTTGACCTTGCCCGGGGTCCACTTGTCACCGGCACCGTAATTTCGAACATACACGGCATCACCTGGCGCGATCGTCCATTGCTCGCAGTCCACCACTGTCGTCCGAGATGCTGGCGGCTCCCTGGGAGGAAAACACATATCAAGCCTTGTTCGCACTTTGTAACCCAGAAGCATTTCAGAGGGGGAAAGTCCAGATTCTTGCGGCGCGTTCCGATAATGACATAACAGCCTCGCCAACGATTTGTGAATGTCTGTCGTACCCGCCTTCTTCAACCCGTCTTTTACAGTGCGCACCGCGCGCTCGGCCATACCGTTGCTCTGTGGGTGGTAGGGAGGGGTGCGAATGTGAATGATGCCATTTCGGTGCATAAATTCAACAAATTCCTGGCCGACGAATTGCGGACCGTTATCAGAGACAACTGTGCGTGGTAGCCCGAAACGGCTGAACAGGGTGCGCAGCGCATCGACAGTGCTCCGGGATGTTGCCTGCCCCAAAGGAATGGCCTCTAACCATTTACTGTGAGAGTCAACGACTATCAACAGCATCTTGCCCTGAACAGGTCCTGCGAAGTCGACGTGTAGCCTAGACCATCTCTCAAGCGTTTCAGGCCAGCTTACTGGCTTCTGTGCAGGTGGCATTGGTAACGCCTGAACGCAGCTTCTACAACTCGAGGCAACTCTCTGAATGTCGTCGTCTAGCCTGGGCCACCAGAACTTTGACCTCGCAACTGCTTTCATGGTAGAAACCCCCTGATGGGCAGCATGTAGCAATTTCAAAAGCCTCGTTCGGACAACTGAGGGCACTACCACCCGGTGGCCTCGGTACAGCAGCCCCCGATGAACCGAGAGCTCGTGCCGCTTTTTGTGGTATTCTGAAAGGACTCGCTCGTAGCTACTTGCACCTCTTGGCCAGCCATCGACGACATACCTGTAAACCGCAGCAAGCGTGACGTCCGCTGCCGTCGAGGCTTGTAGTTCCTTCACTGGAATAGCCGGTTCGTCCCACTGGTGTAGCAGGAGCACGCACTCAGTCGAGTCTTCCTCGGCACCGACTTCGTGCTGCAAAGGTTGAGGCAACCGACTCAGTGCATCAGCATTTACGAGCTGTTTACCGGGCTTGTATTGCAGGCGATACTTGTAAGCGCCTAGGAGGAGCGCCCACCTTTGAATTCTTGCCGCGGCCATTGCGGGTGTTTGACGATCTGGCCTTAGTAAGCCGAGCAGCGGCTGGTGATCAGTAACAAGAACAAATTCTCGTCCGAGCAGGTAATCTCGAAACCTTGTGACACCAAATACAAGTGCGAGTGCCTCTCGCTCAATTTGAGAGTAGTTTTTTTCGGCAGCTGTCAACGTTCGGGATCTGAATCCGATAGGCCGCTGCTCACCGTCAATGCGATGGAAGAGAACGGCACCAATGCCGTACGGCGACGCGTCGCATTCTAACAGAAGCTCCCGGTCAGGATCGAAATGGGCAAGCACAGGCGCTGAACAAAGCGAGTCTTTAGCACTCTTGAACGCAGTTTGTTCCTTCGCACCCCACACCCATTTGGCGGCTTTTTCCAGAAGCTTGTACAATGGTGCTAGCATCGTAGACAAGTTAGGCATGAACTTGTTGTAAAACGTTATCAAGCCTAGGAATGAACGAAGTTCACTGACGTTCCGCGGCTCCGGAGCTAATCTGATAGCCTCGACGTTTTTCTCGATTGGGTGTAAACCCTTCACATCGATACGATGGCCAAGATAAGCTACGGATGGCTCATGGAAACTGCACTTGTCTAAACGCAGCTTAATGCCATGTTCGCGGAAGCGCTGTAACACCGATCTTAAGTTTCTGTGCTCTCCATTCTTCTCGGACACGAGAACGTCGTCTAGGTATGCCTGCACTCCCGTTAGGCCTTGCAAGATGGTTTCTATGGTTTTCTGGAAAATTGCGGGAGCGGAAGAAATACCAAAAGGCAGCCGGTTGTATCGAAAAAGTCCTTTGTGAGTGTTGATAACTGCCAATTTACGGGAGTCTTCGTCCAAAGGTATTTGGTTGTATGCATCTCTCAAGTCCAAGATGCTGAACTACTCGCCACCACGCAAATTAGCAAACATGTCATCTATCACGGGCAGCGGATAGTGTTCTACATCACACGCGGGGTTTAACGTGACTTTAAAATCGCCACAAATTCTTACTGCCCCATTCTTTTTTAGCACCGGGACTTGACGAGCCCAAGGCCTTCTGTGAAGAGGTCTGCGAACTCTTCTTTGATGGTAGTGTCCGTGCTCTTCGGAAGGGTGAGTGCAGCAACATGACAGAGGGAGTGTCCTTCGGCATTCAGCTTCTGTAACAAGTCACGACCACAGAGATTAGGACCATGGCAGCCTAACACCACTAAACTGCACGGAACGGTTGCCGCCTTGTAGGAAACTTGCGGAGGCAGCACTCCGAGAATTGGAAGCTTCCCAAGATAACAAGACAGCTTGATCTTTGATGGCTGTAGCTGTGGCCACTGCTGACGGTGGGCTTCGTAGACGTTCTTCGGTACCACACAGACTGGAGAGCCAGTGTCTATGTCCATTTTTATTTCCACGCCATTCCACTTGAAAACTTCTTGAATGGGTGGTACCAGCGTGCTAGCAGTGGTTACGGACCAAATTTGCGACGCATCACTATCGCTTTCACCACTTGTGCCCGGTGCTATCACGGCCATCGTTCGGTTCGTTGGTTTGTGCTGTTCGCACATCCGTGCCAAATGCCCTTGTAGGCCGCATTTGAAGCACCTGCGCTTGCGAACCGGGCATGCCGTATCGCGGTGACTTGATCTACCACAGCATCTGCACTGTTTTTCATTGTTGTGACGTTCAAACTTCCGAGTTGCCGACTTCTGCTGTTGCTTTAACCTTAGAATCTTTTCTTGCTCTGCTGACGTCGTGCCCATAATTTCCGCATCTTGTTCTGCGCTTTCTGCTGCCAGCGCGAGTAAGTCCGCCTCCTTCAGAGTCAATTCTTTTTTCGACAACAACTGCCTTTGCAGATTCTTTGATTTCACTCCGCACACTATCCGGTCCCTTAACATCCTTTCCCTCATTGTGCCAAAATTGCAGTTTTGGGCCAGCTTCCGAATTTCTACTATGAATGCATGAACTGACTCGCCTTCCTGCTGACATCGGTTAAAGAACCTGAAGCTTTCTGCAATTTCATGCGGAGTGGGATCATAATAGTCATTCAGCACGTTCACCACTTGCTCATACGTTGCCTTGCTCGGCTTCTCTGGCGCAAGTCTTCCACACAGAATATCGACTGTTTTCGATCCTAGTGCGGCTACTAGCAGTGCTCTCTTCTTAGAATCATTAGTAATTTCATTCGCTTCGTAATAAGCTTCAGCTTTGATAAGGTAGGACGACCACTTATCTCTGTCTTCGTTGAACACCGGTAGCGCTTGACTCATGGTGCTCCGTGGGTCCTTTTGTCGTCTTGGTCATCCGTGAGAGAAGTTCTCGTCGCCACTGTTGCAAACGCGGGCGGCTAGGCCGCTCCGCAGTGAACGGACAGGCGTCGACCAGCAAAAGACGTGCGTTTATTCGAAGCACGCTAACTTAAAGGAAACGGGGTGGGGGAGAAGGAAGACAGAAAGATACGAGGCATGCGCAGCGTTCGACTGCGCATCAGCAACTGGTGGCTTGCAAGTTGCAGCAGGCCCTACAAGGTACTCGGGCGTGTGAGCGAGGTGAACAACGAAGTGATTCCAGGTGGAGGCTCGCCATCGTTCCAGCGCTGATTACTGCGCCCAGGATTGTACATGTCGTCCGCCTCAAGCCATACTTTACGCGGTGATGCTAATATTCTTCGTGTGCTAGCGAAGGCGATTTTGTTCCTTTTGTTCCTTCTACAAAGACCAGTGAATTTCGTTTATTTCATATCGCGGACCCCAGAACGCATTTTCTCTCGTGTGCAAGCTTGTTTCGTGCTATAGCGTGTTTCTTTTTGTTTGTTTTTATTGCCTCTTTTGACCCACTTTGGTGCGCGCTGTTTGAGCATCGAGTAGATGCTCCGCTGGGAGGAGTAATGCCACCTGGTGTTCCGTGCCATTCAAGCATGGCGCGTAAGAACAGCGACGAGCCCGCGCCAGCCGGAGAACGCTCTTTCGTGTCTGACATTTTGACAGTCGCGTATGCTTGTACCTTTGTTCTTGCCCTAGCGCGTGACATATAATGCTATTTGGGAAGTTTTCCTGTAGTATTTCTTCTGCGGCATAGAAATGGCATAACATTCGGCAGTGGAGATCGATGTGAATTGTCCAAGTCAGCGTTTCTTCCCGGTCTCCTTGTATGTCTGCTCTTCCAACACAGCCGGTCGTTTTCGAACCATCGGTATGAACGCTATTGCAGCTGCTCTATTTTTCCTCTAGTGCAATAAATTCCTCAATAATGTAATACGATTTGCTTTGTGCTTTACGGAAATATGAGAGTGTGGTCACAGGCTGTGGGAAAGTTGAACCTGGGGGCAGCGGATTATGTCTGTGGGCAATGCCAGGCAATATGTCCAGTAGTGGAAGATTCTCGCAAATCGCTTCAAAATGTGAAAGCATTGGCCTAATCGTTTGTGGTTTGTTGTTGAACAGTATTCTCGAAGGAGAGTTTGTTATTCGTGAGCAGGAGATTTGCTTTGGTATGGATCGTATGCTAAGAATATATGCACAGCTAAGGGCAGATCTACTTTCTAGCGAGGATTCATTTGTTTCTACATAAAGGCTAGCTATTGGAGATGTTCTGTGCGCCCTGCATAATAGACGCAGGCCTGAATTATGAATTGGGTCTAGCAGGCCCGTAGCTAGCAATTTTTTCCTTGGGGGGGGGGGGGGGGTAGTTTTTGAACAGTGTTCTCGAAGGACAGATTGTTACTAGTGGGTAGCAGATTTGCTTTGGTATGGATCGTTCCTTAAGAATATATATGCACAGGTAAGAGCAGATCTACTTTTTTGCGAGGGTTTAGTGGTTTCTACATAAAGACTACCTATAGGAGACCTTCTATACGCCCCCATATGATAGACACAGGCCTGAATTATGTATTGGGTCTAGCAGGCCCGTAGCCAGGAATCTTTTTCGGGTGGGGGGGAGGCGGGGGGGAGGGCGTTTGCTAAAGGTCTTGTTTATTTGAAAAACACCTATTTTCATTATTCATTTTCTGTAAAACCCCTCTCCATCAAAAACCCGGGGAAGGGGGGGTGCCTAGCCCTCCCCCCCCCCCCCTTTCTCACGGCTATTGGCCTGGCGTCTAGCCTTTTAGGTACGGTGGTCTTGCTGAACCATATACTATACATCCGTAGTCCAAGGAGGAGCGTACCAAAGAGCGGTAGGTGTGCAGAAGGCACGTTCCGTCAGACCCCAGTGTTTTCGTGACAGCACTTTAAGATTTAGAAGCTTTCTTTCTGAGGTTGTTTGTGCGTGGCAGAAATGTGATTTTTTTTATCAAAAGTTATACCTAAAAGCTTTTGCTCTTTCTATATGCACACTGGTGAATGTGAACAAGTTGAGTTTGTTTATGTGTGGCAGAAATGTTATTTTTTAATCAAAAGTTACGTCTAAAAATTCTTGCTCTTTCTATATCCACACTGGTGAATGTCAAAATGTTGACGTGTTTCAAGAATAAACATGAGCCTCATGTTTAGGACACTTTCGAATGATTTTGTGAGGCAACTTGGGAGAGATATACGCCTATAGCTACAGGGGTTGGTTGGTACAGAGTGGGGTCAACCTGTAAGCCTCTTTTCAGTGAGAAAAGAACAGCGACTGTTCTTTTTGTTTGTGTGGTGAGAACCTAAAACCATTTCTGTCCGCCCAGATCGCGAGTTTGTTTAAAGGGGCGACACAAATTAAGCATGTCGTTTTCATCTCTTGTTCTAGTAGTGTGTAATGCGCCGACATCGTTGCGCAAGTGGCAATGCCGAAAACAAAACCGAACGAAAGAAAAGATGTGAAATATACAGCAAGATGCTTGTGTTCTTCAACTGATAATAGCCTGGTTGAATCTCATGTACAGAACCACTCATGGGGTGTCTTTTCGCTAGTGAAACACATATGCACTGTTCTTAAAAAAAATAATATACATACGGCACTTTGCACACCATTTAGGGACGCTCTGCAGATTCTTTTGTAGTGCAGTGCAATCATGGGAACTATGTATAATTCTGTACAAAACACAATATTCAGCAAATACTTTCATTTGCAATGAAATACAGGAGCGAATTTCATTTATGTAGATGAGGAACAATAGAGGACCCAAGACGTTCATGTACCTTGGGGCACGCCAGAGGACACATCAACTTCCCGTGATGTCTTACCATTGATCACAACCTTTTGTCTCCTCAAATTTTGATACTCGTTTATCCATTTCACAACCGTATCGTTCACGTTATATATTTTTATTTTCCTATTCAATAATGAGTGGGGTACAGCGTCAAAGGCTTTCTTGAAAATCTAAGACCAAGTAGACAACGGAGAAACCGTTATCTAAAGCACACGATGAATCGTGTGTGAGTTCATGTAACTGTGTTGTACAGGAGAAAAAAGCCATGCTGTTGTGGATTAGGTAAGCAATGCGTGTTGATACGGCTCATAACATTGCTAAAGAGCGCATGCGCAAGTATTTTACATGCAGCACTTACGAGAGAAATGGGCCTATAGTTTAAAACACTACTTGGTAGTCCACTCTTATGTACAGTCTCTACGTTCTACTCCCTCAATTCGGCCCTTCTTTCTCCCCAAGCCCTGTTTTCGCACGAGTCCTCTTGATTGGGAGAGGGTACGAAGGATACATGTGCTAAGTTGCAGGCATGAAGAAGGCAAAAGCGCTTGTCGGAGTGTTGGCTCCAGTGACACCCCATGTTCAATAATGTTTCATTTCTTCAAGCTTCCCCTGAACTTCTGCCTTATTTCAGGAGTTATTTTAATTTGTAATTAGTCATTTAGCACACTTCCCAATAAGCATGCCAAAGTTCATTGCTCTACTACTATAAAAAATGAAGAGTTTTATTCCTTAACAAAACGGCACAAATAGAGCTTCTCTAAAACAAAGCCTTCACAAATGAGTCAGAACTTTTGCATTTCAAAAAAGTTCACTCACCTGCAGGGCATAGGCGAAACAAAGAAACAAACTGTCGCAAAGAAAACGCAGAGTTTGGCCAGTCTTCTAACTTTAGCACCCAGTTGCTACATTTTCACATCATAATATGAAAGCACAAGTTCCCGAATTTAAATAAAACTTATTTCTGTGTAATGCTAAGAAACATGGCGCTCATTTCGCGCTGTTTCAGTACACAGGGTTTCTACCAAGTTGACATTTCTGAATTCCCTGAGTGAAATTGAACTTTGTTTTATGTAAAGATGGGTAGACACCACGTCGCTCGATGATGTCACTCTCTAGTGCGCACGTTAAAAAAAAATAAAAATGACCTAATGCCATTTGAATGGTGCAGTTAAACCTAGAACAGTTAAACCTCAATATAGCGAAGTTGGTAAGAGCGGCAATTTAGTTCGTTATATCAAAACGTTATATCGTTAAACTGAAATTCGACCTATGCAAGGCATATTTACCGAAGGATCAATTTTAAACTGAAAATGCCACAAGAACGCTAGACTAATACGGCAACATCAAAAACCTTTTTTTTTTGCGTGAAAAAAATCCATTTTGTTGAGCCTGAGGTACAGCAATACAATTACATGCCTTGCCAGAGGGTCACGTGTAAAGACGAATCAAATGCAGATTTAACGCACTGTGGAATTGCACTTATTCTGCTGCTGCGGCTTGTTAAGTCCTCGCGCGTTGCCCAGAGCAGTGCGACGCCTTTGCTGTCATGTTGCCCAGCCGGGCCAATCGCTCTCCACGAAAGCGCAACATTGAAAACCATCGCACGTTAGAAAAAAATGTCGCAGTTTCACCGCGAGAGCGGAATTGTGAACCCGATAGCAACAAATAGGAATTTTGTACGAATAAAGGCTAGCAGCTCACTCCTTCGGGCAACGCAGCCGCTGAAGTAAGAGAAGTGACCTATCTATGGCTCAGGGGCGGATCCATGTGCCTATTTGGGGGGAGGGAGGGTATTCCATCATCCAATCGGGTAGAGGGGGGGGGGAGGTACAAAAGCTTAAGCCACCGCCTCAGCAGTGCATTTTGGTGGGTCACGCATATTTACAGCCCAGACAGGATTATGGCGGCGCCTAAGAAGCCTTCGTGGGAAATGTGCATGGGAACCAGGAGAGGGTAGAGCGATGATGAGAGAGGTAGAGTGGGGACAAAATTCTCTTTACCTCTTTTGGGAAGTGGTAGGCAAAGCAACCTGACAAAGGGGGTAAACTCAACAGGCAGCCTGACAAAGGAGGCGGACGACAGGCACTGAAGGGAGGGGACGGGGGCTGGCCTTGGGGTGGGGGTGCGATCGCCGCCTCCCCCCCCCTCTGGATCTGCCACTGCTATGGCTTCAACAGAAGTTTTGCAATTAGAGCACAACACCCACAAAGGTACGAACCGTCTGCTGATCCCCTTTAAGCATACTGCGGCAGTTGCGACCACACCCGCTGGTACAACGTACGCACTTCCTGTCGGACTCACGCAGCCCCCCCCCCCCTCACCAACCCTCCGGCTCCTATCTCAATGTGGCCACCGCGCGAAGGAGATGGTCGGCTCGTTTGATCTCTGTTTAAGCCCCGTTCTTCGGCAGCGCGCATGCACTTTCACTTGCACATAGAGTATACGACGTGCGGGGTAATGTAATCGCGATTTGGACTTGGCGAAGGCAAGAAAGTCGCCTGGAGCCCCGAAAAATATGAGTAGACTGCCTAAAACTTGTTTCAGCAGTTCCCTCACCGGAACAAAAAAAAAAAGAAGAAAAAAAATTCGGCAGATCCCACGCACTGTGGGAATCGATGTAATGCGAAGCACCCAGCAAAGAGCTGCATACATCGCCTTGTTTGTCTTTGAGCCAAATGAAATCATTCATGCCATGACATCTAGTCCACCATATATCGCATGTTTGCCATGCACGCATGCATGCACAATCTAGTATACACCAGGCCAATGAAACGCATATTCTGGTATATACAATGCATGACCTGTCACTTATGTTCATCACGCACTCGAGTCGTGCCATACCAATTCGGTATATATCCAGTTAACAAAACGGCCGGAAGCACACCATGACAGTGGCATGTAAATCATACCGTACATGACATGCATAACATGATTCGCATGTTAAACCTTTCATTGACGTTCGTCATTCAGTCGCATCGCGCAATATCAATTTTGGTGTATATCAAGCTAGGAAAACGGCCGCGAATGTATCATGAGTGTGGCTTGCAAATCATGTTGTACATGACCTGCATGTCATGCTTCCATGTTACCACCTCTCATTTACGTTGGTCATGCAGTCGCGTCGCGCAATACCAATTTTGGTGTATATCACGCATGCGAAACGGCCACGAATGGGCCATGACCATGACATGTAAATCATGTCGTACATGTCATGCATGTCACGGTTTTCATGTTACCACCTGTTATTCATGTTCGTCATACAGTCGCGTCGCGCAATACCAATTTTGGTATATATCAAGCTAGGAAAACGGCCGCGAATGTATCATGAGTGTGGCTTGCAAATCATGTTGTACATGACCTGCATGTCATGCTTCCATGTTACCACCTCTCATTTACGTTGGTCATGCAGTCGCGTCGCGCAATACCAATTTTGGTGTATATCACGCATGCGAAACGGCCACGAATGGGCCATGACCATGACATGTAAATCATGTCGTACATGTCATGCATGTCATGATTTTCATGTTACCATGTCTCATTTACGTTCGTCATACAGTCGCTGCGCGCAATACCAATTTTGGTGTACATCAAGCTAGCGAAGCGGCCACGAATGCATCATGAGCGTGGCATGTAAATCATGACATAAATGACATGCATGTCACGGTTTTCATCTTACCAAGTGTTATTCATGTTCTTCATACAGTCACTTAGCGCAATACCAATTTTGGTGTATATCAATCTACTGAAACGGCCGCTAGCGCACCATGAGCGTGGCATGTAAATCAGGTTGTACATGACTTGCATGTCATGATTTTCATGTTACCACCTCTCACTAACGTTCGTCATACGGTCGTGTCGCGCAATACCAATTTTGGTGCATATTATGCCAGCGAAACGGCCGCAAGTGCACCATGAGCGAGGCATGCTAATCATGACATACATGTCATATATGTCATGGTTTTCATGCCAGCACCTGTTATTCATGTTCTTCATACAGTCACGTAGCACAACACCAATTTTGGTGGATAACAAGCAAGCGAAACGGCCACGAGTGCGCCATAAGCGTGGCATGTAAATCATGTCGTACGTGTCATGCATGTCATAATTGTCATGTTACCACGTATCATTTACATTCGTCATACAGTCGCTGCGCGCAATACGAATTTTGGTATACATCAAGCTAGCGAAGCGGCCACGAATGCATCATGAGCGTGGCATGTAAATCATGACATACATGACATGCTTATCATGGTTTTCATCTTACCAACTGTTATTCATGTTCTTCATACAGTCACTTCGCGCAATACCAATTTTGGTGCATATCTATCTACTGAAACGGCCGCTAGCGCACCATGAGTGTGGCATGTAAATCAGGTTGTACATGACTTGCACGTCATGATTTTCATGTTACCACCTCTCACTTACGTTCTTCATACGGTCGTGTCGCGCAATACAAATTTTGGTGTATATCATGCAAGCGAAACGGCCGCAAATGCACCATGAGCGTGGCATGTAAATCATGACATACATGTCATGGATGTCATGGTTTTCATGCTATGACGTGTTATTCATGTTCTTCATACAGTCACATAGCACAAAACCAATTTTGGTGTATATCAATCTAGCGAAACGACCGCGAGTTCGCCATGAGCGTGGCTTGTAAATCATGTCATACATGACATGCATGTCATGATTTTCATGTTACCACGAGTCAGTTATGTTCTTCATAGAGAAATGTCTCGTCATACCAGTTTTCGTATATATCCCTTCATTTAAACGGCCGCGAGCGCTCAGAGACCATGTCATGTAAATCATGCTGCACATGACATGCGCGTCATGATTTGCATGTTAGGACCAGTCATTATGTTCGTCATGAATTCTTGTCACGTCGTACCAATTTTGGTGTATATGAAATCAACGGAACGGCCGCAAGAGCCTAAGGTCGTGGAATGTAAATCATGCTGTTCATGACATGCGTGTCATGATTTTCATGATATGACCTGCCATTTATGTTCGTAATAAGGCCATGTCATGACACACCAATTTTGGTATACATCCGATTAACGAAACGGCCAGGAGAGCACAAAGTCGTAGGCGGCTAGATAGATAGGTAGATAGATAGATACGCTCAAAGTCGCAGAAGTTCGCTGAGAAATGCTTCGCATTTAAAAGCTTTCAGTTGCTGTAAATGGGCCTGTTACGCTCGCTCTCGCCTGGAAATTTATTCTATTTTTCACAGAGTCCTAAATAGCATCATTGAAGCTCGGGATCAGAGCGAGTGAGCTCTCCGATAACCGCCATTCAGCGTCGTCCTCTTTTCTCTCGCCTATCGGGATCGCTTGCAAGATATCAGCCTTGTCGACGGCATCCGCTTCGTGAACAATCACGATCTTTTGCAAGATAACTCAAAGTCGTTACATCTACTGCTACCGCTTCTACAAGTAATCATGCTTGTTACTTGACAAGCGGCGTTAACAAGAACACCATATCGGGCGCTAACGCACAGCACGCGCGCCAAAGAACAGAACTACACCGCGTAGTCACAGAACACCCTGACAACATTGCGCGATACGATGTGCCGTGGTTCCCGTATGCCACGCATTAGCCGGATTCTCTCCCACTCCACCGCTCCGAAGGCGAGGAGAGCATCGAGGTGCGCCCTTTCCCCGCTGCGGCCGTTCGATTTGAAAAATGTTCACGAAATCTTGAGACCGCGTTACCGCGACTTTCGTTCCCTTTCAATAAAGGTACTGTGGATTTTCCCTGATGGGGGCAAAATTTCCCTGATTTTTCCCTGAGTATTTCCAGACTATCCAAAATCCCTGAGAATTCCCGGTTTTCCCGGTCGGTAGATAGCCTGAGTACAAAATTAACCATTGTGATGCATAGAACGCTTCTAAACAGACGCGTCTTCGCGGTGTCCAGGCTCTTCGTAAACGATGCCAATCCATATACTGCACATCCTAGAGTGTCACAGTGTCACATTGTTCTTGACGGATGGCGTCACTTGCTACGTGGTATTGTCTGGCAAACGCAATGCTACACATTCACCATCATGGCTACGAGCGATGCTGCTTAGCAGTGCCAATGTTACACAAACAGAAATAACCAACAAAGTGAATTGGGTAGCAGCCACCACCATGGCTCAATTGATATGAATCGCATTCATAATGTGAAGGTTAGGGTTCCGGTCAGGGCAAGCTGCTTTCTTTTGCCCACTTTCATTTCGCTTTATCTCACCATTACCACACTTCAAATAAAAACTACAAGTGTGATTTCCTGTACTTTCCTTGCCTTCATTAGTATTCCTTCTGTTCATATGGTTATGTCTAACAAAAAAAGCAGGCCCCTCAATTCATTCTCCTCCATTCAACAATTAGACCAGGAATGTAACTCCCGAATATTTCAGTTTGCTTATTTCTCTTACAAGAAAAGCATTGTTAGTGTAGGTGAAGTGAAAAGACTATTTTTGTTCATTGCATGTAGCATTTAAGAAGCGTCAGCTATGCTAAGTCTGATGCTTAAGTAGCACATATAATGTAGCACAGGATGCTTGCATTAGAGTTGCCTGCGCTCTCGCACATTGCATAGCTGAGCTTGCTGCTTCTTGCTGTTACAAAGCGCTCGCATACTGCGCCTTGTAACGGTGTTCTTAAACATACGAGGGCTGTTGACCCAGACGTCCTTGTGCTTGCATGTTTCAGGAGCTCCAAGCCTGCCATCTGAGCCGGAGATCTGGTAACAGTAGTCTTAGCGATTGTAAACCCTCTGCTGTGATCTGGAAGGAGCCTCTCCCGGATACAGTGACCTCAATATTTGGTCAGGTCTCTGTGGCGTGTTGTTCAGAAGTTATAAAACATGTTTTGTTCATGAACATTACAGCCACCCAGTCTCGTTCTTGCATCTTTCTGCAGAGCTGCTTGCTGTTCTGTGCGCGCTTATTGCATGTTTACCGATGCCTCGTGCCCTTACAGCAGTGCACCAGAATTCTCGAGCGATCACTTTCAGGGAGGTCCAAACAAAGGGCAGAGGGGATGATGGAAGCTTGAAGTGATGAAAAATTCGTGAAAATGGAGTGTCGCTTGAGTCGATGTGTCGACAAGCACACTTGTCTTCTTCAAGGATGGACCGGCCCTTTTGTAGCCTTGAAGACAAGTCCGCTTGTCGAAACGTCGGCTCCAGCGGCACCCTATGTTCACGAATCTGTCACCACGTTCTCGGTGGCAATATTGTGTGACTTGGCCTTGTGCCAAGCTCGCTCTCTTGCCAAGTGTCAAGAACTCTGTTGGTCCTCTACTCTGACATGCCTGACGTTAAGTCATGTGAAATCTCAGGAAAACGATTGCCCAAGAATACTGTAAGGCCCCTGGTGCATTGCAGGAGCTTAGGTAGGTTTTGTACGTCCTCGCGCTTTATTGCATTTGCCAGCGCCTGTCTTGGAAGAGCATTCAGTTCAACAACAAGCATCTAGCACAACTGTAGCAAATGTATGCTGATCTATTGCGCATAGTGCATGAAAAAATTACTGCACCCTCTTCATCATTGAATGTACTACTTTTCCATGCATTTTTCCCCGTAACATGGCTATATATATACGTGTATATATATATATATATATCTATATATATATATATATATATATATATATATATATATATATATATATATATATATATATATATATATATATATATATATATATATTGTAGAGAATGAGACAGAGACAGCACCCTTGCTGCAGGCCGGCTGTTCTATTCTGACTTCCTCTTTGTCTGCCTCGCGCTAGCCCAGCTCGCGCCAGTGCCTGAGCGCCGCTCTTGGATCCTTACACTCGGCCACGCTGCGAAATTGCATGGCGAGCTGCGAAATCGCCTCTGGAGGGCGTCCTTGGCTGTTGCGTGCTGGACGGTCTCGGCCACGCAGCAACTTTATTTCATGGGCTGTGAAACATGCTTCTGGTGGTCGGCTCTGGCTGTGTCGTGGAGGTAACGGCGAAGGCGGCATGCTCAAAGGAGGGTGCCGGAACAGCATCCGAGGAGGCATCGGTGTCTGCATGGCTTCTCGGTGCTTCTTTTCATCTTCTTTCAGGAATTCAGTCACATCCGCATTGCCAAAAACGAGAGGAGGAATATCGGGAGCTTCGTCAGAAAAATGAATAATTCGTGGCTTTGGGGAAACTGAGAAAACCTCTTCTGCAGTCACATTCTCCACGTCAATAACAGAGGGCTCATGGGGCACGTCAACGGGCCGTGGTAATAACGACTCAGCAACTTCCTTGCGCTTGCCAGGTAGATCCGCCTCGCTCAGCGGAACGTGGTCATGTACCATCGACAACTTTGTAGACGGCTCTTGAAGCTGCGGAAGAGGCTCCAGTTTGTCGGCGAGCACGGCGATGGACGCCGTAGGTTCTTTTGGTGCCTTCATTGGAAGCGTACCAAGCACGGCCGGAGTTTGCATCTGCTCGGGTCCAAGAGAAGGCGAATCTGGGGTCTGCGCCTCTAATTGCGCTGGATGAGTGGTCTCGGCCTTTCTTAGCGATGTCGTGGCGTCAAATGCCGGCGCAGACACACCGACCAGCACCGGAGTGCAGCACCTGCGTGCAACATCAGGGCAGCCACGGAACCTATCTGTGTTGGGGCTCGAGGGCATCGATGGGTCATCAAGGCGGTGCCCCACATGGGATCGATCTCCGACGGAGGGCAGGTTGGGGGATGCCCGAGATGCACCGTCGAGGTAGTGTGGTTCGCAGATGCCATGCGGGGTAGAGACTCGGTCGGCAGGCACGACGTCGCAGGCATGAAAAAGGGGTCGAAAGAGACATGTCAACCTCGCACACCATTGAGACCAGGACTGCTGCTTGACGCCTTCGTAGGCATGCCATGCCTTGGCGGCATCGCGAAGGCGGTCGATGGCCACCAGCCATTTGTGATTTTCCGGCCAGGCATGGCGAGAGCCAAGCGCATTGATGGTAGCCACCCACGCATAGACGTCATCTTGGAAACCCCGGAACACCGGTAGTTCCCATGAAGCCACTGATGGTAATGTGGCTTGCGAAGACCCGGAAGTTCTCGCGGCGAAACGGTGTAGCTCCTTAGCTAGGAGGTATGTCGCGCGCATGACGTCTGTGGGGTGGTCCAGCGAGGAGCTTGAAGAGCCAGATGCGGTGTTCGCGGAGATTACGGGGGCCTCGGCACTCATGGCGGTGGTCGAGAACCCGGGATGAGATGCCATGCCGTCGAGTCGCTGCGACAGGCTCGCAGCGGTGCAGATGATCTCCGCTGCATCGTCGGGTGAACCGCCCGGAGAACCAGTGGCGGCCACCGCGTAATATGTGGTCGTCGCAGCAATCAGCGCGGCGATATCGTGAATCACGGAAGCGTCGTCGACGCGATGAATGTAAGCGCCGGTATAGTGCCGTCGAGCCGCCGCGGAGGCCTGGACGCCTTCCCCGGACGGTGCTTGTAGCGCCGGCAGGTAAGTGGGTGCCGGGGAGGCTTGGACGCCGTCCCCGAACTGTCCTTCCTGCGGCGGCAGGTATGCGGTTTCCATGTCCTAGGAAGCGCGGACGGCGTTCCTTGACTGGCGAAGACGGACGAACAGAGGCGGCTTCTGCCCTAAGGCTTCGTTTCCGACGACTGCGCCATTGTAGAGAATGAGACAGAGACAGCACCCTTGCTGCAGGCCGGCTGTTCTATTCTGACTTCCTCTTTGTCTGCCTCGCGCTAGCCCAGCTCGCGCCAGTGCCTGAGCGCCGCTCTTGGATCCTTACAATATATATATATATATATATATATATATATATATATATATATATATATATATATATATCACATAGAAAATTATGTGTTCTGCGCATGGCTGGTGCAACAGCGTGTAACTGTATACAAAGCGAAGTCTTTCCAAAGAAATAAATTTTTAGAAGTTCAGCGCTCTGTGTCTTGTGACGCCTCTTGTCGTTTGCGCTGATATGCACTACTAATCATTTTGTACCAACACGCCCAATCCTACAGTCTGAGATGAGAGAGAGCACCGCATGGATGAATACCCTTGTCAGAAGCCGTGCAAAAATATGGCAATCACTGTTCACTTCTCTTAGCTTCTTCCATTTGTTATCATTAATCAATTAGCCCTGATGTAAAGTCTCACCACATATTATGAGTGCAGTGCTTGGGAACTCAAACGTGATAATCGGGCAGCATGGCGGTTGCCACTTTTTGTACTGCTGGAGAACAGTGAATGATCAATGGGGGCAGTCATAATGCACGACAAAGGCCTTTGTTGTATACTGCAGTGAATCGGCTCAGTGTCCCCAGTGGCCAGCGGTCATTGTAAAAGTGCCAGCAGCCACATGCTCCAAGTATTGCAGCTGAATCCCTTCGCACTGTACATTGTTCGAGAGTAAAAATTATGATGTATGTATAGTCGCTTGCATCTCTTGCGCTGTGCACATCAGAGTGTTGCAACCTTGGTTGTGGGAAAGCAGCATGTAACATTATATGGGTGGGTGCCATGTTGTTACTTCTCGTGGCAGTCTAGCTCGTATGTGAATAACGTAAAACACTATCCAAGTAGTGCTCCTTGCATGGTTTGCGAGTCGCTGCTTTCACAGCATGCACCTTCGGACACGCACGTTCGTTGTGTCCAAATAAAAAGAGTGCAAAAAAGACAGGATAAGGGAGACATGAAGACTAGCTGTTTCATTACGGAATATTGAGCGAAATATGCACTCGGTATGTCCCAAGCACGCCTGCACATTCATCGAAAGGCGAAGGCCTGCAACCGATTACGGCAAAGCAGCTCTGACGTCTGGCTGACACAATCTGCGCACTATTTCATCGGAAGCGCATCCAAAAGCTCGAATGCAACAGTTTCCGTACTGCGCCGCGGTACCCGCAGTTCAGAAAACAAAGGCATACAGCCACACACCGCGCACTGCGTCGGAAGATGCACGCTCTGATCATTAGTGAGCGTCGACTCATGCTCACAGGCCCGTTGGTTGACGCACCTTTCCGCTTAGCCAATATATGATTTACCGCAGCTCAGTAGCAACTCATACAGGGTCCATTATAAAAGCAAGGCGCATTTTCTGGGAAAAATAGATTTATTGATCGGACCTGCACAAATGGTTAAAATTCTTCAAAATATCTCCCCCTGCATCAGTACACTTGCGGAGTCGTGCCTGCCACGCCTGGAAGGCACCCTGAAAGTTTTCGACGGTAATGCCTCTTAGGAACGTTGTAACATGCTTTTAGATGCGTTCCATGGTCTCCCAATGCTTTCCTTTCAGCTCTCTCTTCACTCGAGGAAAAAAAAGGTCGCATGGAGCCAAGACGGCACTGTAAGAGCGTGGGGGACCACCGGGTTCCGGGCCAGGAAGTTGGTAACGATGAAGGACGTGTGACTGAAGGGTTTGTCATGGTGGAGCTTGACCTTGTGTTTGATACCAGCCCTTCTGCGCGCGACCTGGCGTTTCAATCTCGTGAGCGCCTCCAGGTAAAAGACTGAGTTGACAGTTTGTCCCTGCGGTACAAACCCAAAATGGACAATTCCTCGGGCGTCAAAGAAGACAATGAGCATCGTTTGGACGCGCGACTTGATCATTCGCGCTTTCTTGCGGCTGGGGAATGATTTATGCGCCACTCTCTGCTCTACTTTTTCGATTCTGGGTCGTACTCGAACATTCAGGATTCGTCTCTGGTTACAACAAAGAATGTCCGGCTCATTTTGAATAAAATCCAGCAATCCTTGACAGCGCGAAACTCGTCAAGTTCTTTTTGATCTTCGGTCAACACTTCCGGCACAAGCTTCGCGCAGACCTTGCGCATTTGGAGATCCTCGGTCACTATCCTATGTTTCACGCGGAGGCATTTCTTTCCGCTCACACTGCTCGGAGTAAGCTGGCGACCAGCTGCGTTCGAAGGACATTGCCCGACGGGTTTTACAGCGCTGCCATGGATAGTCGCCTCACAATAAAATCATGCGCATTACTTTCATAATGGACCCCGTACACAGCCCCCACCGCACAATCGCCATAGCACCTAGACTGCATGATTACACAAGACACCTCACTGGAGATGTGCGCACATAGCTTCGACAGCTTGCACGGTGCTGAAAAGACGATCAGCACATTGTACGTATTCGGCACTTTAGTTTATGCGCCACTTTAAGCATGTACGGTATCACCTTGGTCGTTGTGTGGCTTATGTGGGTTGCTTTTCCCCGGCTCTTCCGTTTACCATCTGGAGCAAAGACTCCACAATAGCAGCCATGACAGTGTTTGGATACCCTGACGGCCGCAGCCGTTGCACTTCACTCTTAAGAGAAATAAGAGTCAAAGGAGGGTCACGGCACCGTGACTCTCTTCGGGTGTCCATTTGACTACTTTCGAAAGGTATAAGTAGAAAAAGGGAGTTCGCGTTACGGCAGGAGCCACTCGACTATCCTGAAGCGCGTTTCGATTCGCTTCCGTGATGAAGGCGCCGTCGTATACGCCATACATATCGCGCGTTTGCCGTTCGGCGCCGTTGTGGCGCGATGACACGCCTCGCTCACCGACGGAGCCAGGGTGGCGCGCCGCCGCCTCTTTCGTCTCCTCGGTCTTTTGGAATGCTTTGCGCGCGTTGCGTGTCTTGAAGTTCTGTGTTCGAGCAAACATGCCATCTTCGGTGGCGTTGACGCCAGGCTCCGTGCTAGAAGTGACGCGTGGAGGGCGGAGTGTTGCGGACGACCAAGTCGAGATCAGACGCGCGCAAAGTAACTAGAAGGGCTGGGCGCACGCATCCTAACTGTTGCGAAACACGAGCGGGGCAACGACATTCGATGATGATGACATTTGTGGCCAATTACACTTTGTATCAAGTGGGCTCGCTATTGGTGTCCTAGCCTAATAAAAATAATTATAATAAGTATACATATAATCAGGAGGCACGTAACTCCAGCGCTGTGCGTGTCTCTCGTGTCCTTACACCACGTCTCGTTTCCACAACATCCGATGTATCTAGCATAGTAGCTACCGCCGCCGCGTCTAAAGCGCGCGATCTCGCGGGGGAGTCAACACGCTGAAGTACCTCTGAGCTCTGCGTGCTAGCAGCGGTAAATGGTGTATATTGTCGCAACGCGCAAAGAACAAGACACAGGACCACGGTGCGACAAGGAAAACAACGTCTGTATTGACAGATCAAAAGAGCAGACGCTTCCACGTCGTCTTCCTCAGAGAGAGACAGTGGTTGCTGCTCGTGCTCCTCACTTCGTTGTCCTCTGTCAATCTGCCGGCTTTTAGTCGTGACATCAGCCTCCCTTCCAAGAAAGCATCGTCCCGAGGCTTCATACCACAGGGTTTTGTACTCACTGGCAGCGTAGGATTTCATTCGGACAAATAGGGCTTCATCCGAACCACGTGTACGACTTCTGGTGCATGCCTTTGACGCCTTGAGCCATGAGCACTATCAAGAACAACCTCATAGTTGACGTCAGTGAGACGTCGGAGAACTTTATACGGCCCGAAGTACCGTCTTAACAGCTTTTCGGATAGGCCACGACGTCGAACTGGAGTCCAGACCCAAATTTTCTCTCCCGGCGTGTATGAGACTGGTCGGTGACGAAGATTATATCGCCTTGAATCGTAGTCCTGCTGGCGACGAATGCGTATGCGCGCAAGTTGTCGGGCTTCTTCAGCAAGCTGGGTGATGTAATCGGCATCCGTTTCAGCTCCTTTCCACTCATGTGGCTGCATAGCATCTAGCATAGTTGTCACTTCACGACCATGGAGAAGGCGGAACGGTGTCATTCGTGTTGTTTCTTGGTGAGCCGTGTTATATGCGAACGTTACAATATAAGTAGCTTGCCGTTAGTATGCTGGAGGACGTGTGGCGCGTGCAGAATCGTCTAACGCGGAGCGAGGGGTCGCTGGTTCGAAGATCTTTTTCTCCTGATTTATTTTTCTTTGTGTCTACACTTGCCTACATATATATAGATATATATATATACATACATATCCGGGACATGACAGCGACGGCAAAAACCCGCCGAGAGTGTCCTTATAATTGCTATCGCAGCAAGAGAAGGGCGCATATTGTGTCAGCCAAAGTGAGCTGCTTTGCCGTAATCTATTGCAGATGTTTTAATGGATGCGCCTTTTGATGCGTGAGCAGGCGTGCTTCTGACATACCGAGTGTATATTTTCCTCAATTTTTCGTAATACACGACCGAGTAGTGAGTGCCCGTCCTATCCTCTCTCTTGTCCTGCCTTTCTTGCGCTCTACTTTTACTTGAATACTGTGAACCAACTTTCCAAACAAAGCGTTCTATTACGTTTGTGACGTGTATCAAAAGCGTACGCCACAAAATTGGTAGAGCACTCAATGCGGGTGGTTGGTGGATGTTCACGATTGTATTGTAATTAGCGCTACACGAATGCAAAAACAAACAGTAACAACAAAAATGTAGACGTGTGGCGCAAGCTACCAACTCTTATGCTGTCAGTGAACACACTTGGTTAAGTGGGGAGGAGCTTGAAATATAAGTTAGGTGAAGACCCTCACATGTGACGATGCATGGAATGCACTAGCTGTGTGGTTGACCACATCCCACTAACATGCAGTAAAGTGTATACTATGTTACCTAACCTGCACGTTGTCTAAATGACAGATGACGGTAGAACAAATACACGTTCCAGCTTCTCGGAGCGCCTAGCAACTTCACGGCGCACTGAAAACACTATATGTTCTGCACAGCTAGATGGTACAGATGTCATAAATGCAGCAAGCGCAATAATGATTGAGAAATTTGGCAAGGCGTAGTGATCGCCAAAGAAAAAAGTCGGCAGATCCCACGCGTTGTCGGAGTCGGTTTCATGCGAAGCATTCAGCGAGTAATCTCTGTGCTGTATTTTCTGGCTTTGAGACAAACGTTATGAGGTGGATCGACGTGTTTTTGTTAGTGTAGTAGCTGTGTGCACATCGTGGACTCACCAGGAACGTCGACAACACTGGCGTTTAAAGGGTAACTTATGGTGCGACGTGACGTCAGCGCTCACCTTAGAGTACATACTACAGTATTATCGAAAGTAAGTGCACTTTATGGTGCAATCATGTGAATATCATACGTAACTTTCGTCAATGTATTTCTCCGGGGTCGAGCAATGTATCAATATAGCTTGCTGAACCATAGGAATACAAATGTAATGTTTATTAGACTGCTATAAAAGCGGAGCCAACACTCGAACCACAGAAGTTAATCTGATATGAGGCCTGTATCGTAGGAATACATATGTAGTGTTTATTGCTTTCTTGTAAACGTAGATAGCCAGCACCCCAATCACAATTGATGTCGCACCGACATTACGCCTGCATAGGCTGTTTTTCCAAACCAGTTTCTAGACCTGGCGTGGCTTTGCGGTAGAATACATGATTGCCGCGCAGAATGCTTGGGTTCAATTCTTGCCGGGATCCTAATTTTTACTATTTTGATTCGTCGGGTCAACGCTGCCGATGTCGGTTTTTCTTAACGCTGTCGCATGTAAATTACCAATGTCTGTTCGCGCCGTTCCTGGGTAGATATAAGCGGTCAGTCACCTTTGGCGCATACACGTACACCGCGGCACGTGGTAAACGAGTATGTGCCGCATGTGTCTGGAGGAAAGGGTTTGACGACGTACGCGACAGGATTTTAACGTTGGTGTGGGTGAATGCCATTGTTCTGGCCTATCACATCGACACGTCAAGATTTTGACATATCTTACATTTGAACCCTTTTCTCCATTACAATGTAAATAAGCATGTTCACTGACAGCATTAAAAGAGTTAGCACCACGTATGTCTAATTCTTGTTATATTTCGTTGGTCTTTTGTTGTTTCATTTATACAATCATGAGCAGAAAATTGGAATGGCAACGAATGCGGCACGTTTGGTCTCATATGCTGTAAAGGATTGCTTGTCGATGTGGTGTTGGCTTGTGCATACGAGAAGTGAATGAGTTTCCAGTTTTGTGTTTGTGCACCAAGCGTCAGCTATCGGACTGAAGCTGCACACGATCCCAGCTCTTGGAATGACAAGCTCTTGGAACAAAATGTGGTGTTGGTGCTGCTTCGCTTACTAGTTATACTTGCTAAATATTTGCACATCATACACCATTGCCAGCCTGCACTCGAAATGGGGGCATGCGTCAACATCATGTCACTCATCTCCAGCATCCTTCACTGCTTCCCCCCTCCATCCATTGCTGTCGGCATTCGATGAATGTGCCAGTTACCATCCCATCCCCATGGATGTGTTGAAATCGAGGATGGGTGTTGTCAAATGGTGCCTCCACACTCTTTTGCTGACGAGAGGATTACCATGGTTTGCTATCACATTGCAGGGTGCTCTCGAGGCCGTGGTGAAGGTGGCAGGCAATCCTTCCTCCAAAGCACCGCAGGTGGCCGGGGCAGCCCTGGTGACACAGATTTTGGTGGTGACGAGTGTTTTCGTGGAAAAACGAGGCACCGGGGTAGCAGCGCTGGTAAAAGTGCACTCGATGGCCAAGATGTTTCTCATCGCCGAGGCTCGAGGCAGAACCAGCGACGCCACAGTGCACGTTCAGATGTCTCGGAAGGCTCTACTTCTGATGATGGTACCCATCAACTACCACCACTATTGGCAGGTGGCACAACAGAGAGTGACCCGACTAGGGATACCGGTGAGCCAGCTGCAGCTGCTGAAACCACCGAACCGAAGTCTGATGATCTGTGGGAAAATTGAACCTGAGCTGCTGATGGACAATCAGCATTTGAACATCTCAGCCAAAGGCCAAGTCATCGGATGGCCCTAATGAACCGTGCCGGCACTTGCGGGCGTAGCAAGTGGTCCCATCAAAGTGCACAAATGCGCCCGACACTGACAGCACAGATGAGAATGAATGAGCAACAAATCTAGAGGATTTGCAGACAACATTGAAATAAACTGGCATGGAAGCCATAGTGTGTATTTATGCATTTTTGTTGCAGCAGTTTAACATTATCGAACCTGCATACACTGTAGTGCCAAAGGTTTCAGAAATGTGACAGTCATATTGTAGCTAGATACACGAAGCTTATGACACTGTATAGGGCTTTTTGGGGGCCTAGTTGGTGCATACTGAGAAAAATTAGTTAGCGCAATAAAAACACGGCACACGAGGGACGTACTCAAAGGACACGCGCTACTTTTAACTGCTTATTCCACAACGTCGTCATGAAGCATATGTATCTTTGGCACATGCGCAGATGCGTTCAGTGAAAAAAGAACAAGAAATGACGATAACGTAGATGCTAAAGGTGCTAAAGCAGGAACGCTCGAACAGATGCCCCCCGACAAACGAGGAAGGTAACGGGCGTGAACCCAAGAGAACTGCTGTAATACCTTACATACATCAGTTATCTCACAGTTTGAAGAAAATAGGAGGCCGAGAAAACAAACGTGATCTTTTCAGCTCCGAACAAGTTGAGCACCCTATGTAGAGCTACTAATCCGGTAATGACTACCAGGTCGGTATGTGATAAACACAATGATCAGTTTGTCCCATGCGCTGTTGGCGTTGTTTATCGCATTCCCCTCTCGTGCGGCATTTGTTGCATAGGCCAGACCGGAAGATGCATTAACGACCGGTTGAGGGAACACCGAAACAAAGTGAAAGGTGTGTCAGGTGAGGGTTTTTTAGCACTTCACTGCAAAAGGTGTGCATGCCACCCGGTACTAGAGAATATTGCCATTCTTTCAAGAAGTAAATCGGAGCCTGTAAGCCTGATAATAGAGACAGATCACATCCTTTCTGCCGGCGACCACTGTATCAGCAAGGTGTCACTGTAATTAGAGAGTTTTAGTTAAGCGCGCGCGCGCAACGGCCTTGCGCACGCAACGGGTGAGAGAGAGCAAGACTGCGCATGCGCTGAACCTAAGAGAGATGCGTGCGTTTGCGCGCGCAAGAGATGCGCACGCTAGATCTCGGCGCTTACGTTGCGCCCGCTACGGCCGTTGCGCACCTTACGGGCGCTTCTCTCGCGAGATCTTGACCGGTCGAGACAAGCAAAATGGCTGCGTCCGACAGCAGCACAAGCGGCACGGCGGTCATGTCAGCGAATAAATCCCTCGTCCATTTTGGAATTGCCCTCGATTTGGAGCTCCTTGCCTATGTCAGTAGCTTAAATCCGTTCGCGGACCCAGTGCAGTGGACAGTGATTGCTGCAAAGATGCAGGAGATATTCGATGTCGTCGAGACTGCAGTCGCCCTTCAAAAGCCACCGCTCTCGGTTTGTGAGCATCAAATCGTCTATCTCTTCCCATGAAAGAGTGGCCAAAAAGCGCCGATTCGAAAAGATGCTGGAAGGCATTTTTCCTCCCTCGCTGCTGCTCGCCTCGAAGTCGTACCAACCGTCACCGTTCACCACAGATCACCTCAACAAAATTTGCGCCATCGTAAAATCGTGTCTTGTCTCGTGCCTTGACTTGTGTCAACTATGATCGGCTATTGTAGTTTATTTCTTAGCCACTAGATGGCGCAGAAAAACACGCCGAGACGAAGGTGCTGACGCCTAGACACAGTCCACGTTTCGGTTGTTGCGTACGGTACACTAAAAATGGAGGAGACAGCCTCAACTCTAACGTACACAGCGTTGTGTACGTACAGGTTCGCGTGCGCTAAACTAAAACGCTCTATTATCCACCGAAGAAATGAATATTTACGCATGTCCAGTAGTTAAGGTTGGTTGCCATGTATAAGCTGCTGTATGACGGATAAGACTGAACGCCCTTTTCCATGTGCTATCAGTTGTAAACGAAAATATCTGACTCCTGTTGCGTGATTTCATGGGTTCTGTATATGACCGATCCTGAAAATAAAATTTTCGTTGTTGAAACTTAGCGATTGTGTTCGTCTCGTACTTCTTTGTCCTTGTGTCTTCCCGCGCTGTGCTACTAGCCAGTTTACGATTACTAGAGCATGTTTCTTTCGGGTGAAGTCACATGGCGACTGTGTTTATGCGTTGCTTGCACTTCTGCCACGTGAACTCTTGTGGTTCTTCGTGAGGAAATGCCAGCAGCACTTCTGCAACGTGAACTCTTGTGGTTCTTCGTGAGGAAATGCCAGCAGCACTTCCGCCACGTGAGCTCTTGTGATTCTTCGTGAGGAAATGCCAGCAGGACTTCTGCAACGTGAACTCTTGTGGTTGTTCTTGAGGAAATGCCAGCAGCACTTCTGCAACGTGAACTCTTGTGGTTCTTCATGAGAAAATGCCAGCAGCACTTCTGCCACGTGAACTGTTGTGGTTCTTCGTGAGGAAATGCCTGCAGCACTTATGCAACGTGAAGTCTTGTGATTCTTCGTGAGGAAATGCCAGCAGCACTTCTGCAACGTGAACTCTTGTGGTTCTTCGTGAGGAAATGCCAGCAGCACTTCTGCCACTTGAATTCTTGTGGTTCTTCGTGAGGAAATGCCAGCAGCACTTCTGCCACTTGAATTCTTGTGGTTCTTCGCGAGGAAATGCCAGCAGCACTTCTGCAACGTGAACTCTTGTGGTTCTTCGCGAGGAAATGCCAGCAGCACTTCTGCAACGTGAACTCTTGTGGTTCTTTGTGAGGAAATGCCAGCAGCACTTCTGCCACGTGAACTCTTCTGATTCTTCGTGAGGAAATGCCAGCAGGACTTCTGCAACGTGAACTCTTGTGGTTGTTCTTGAGGAAATGCCAGCAGCACTTCTGCAACGTGAACTCTTGTGGTTCTTCATGAGAAAATGCCAGCAGCACTTCTGCCACGTGAACTGTTGTGGTTCTTCGTGAGGAAATGCCTGCAGCACTTATGCAACGTGAAGTCTTGTGATTCTTCGTGAGGAAATGCCAGCAGCTCTTCTGCAACGTGAACTCTTGTGGTTCTTCGTGAGGAAATGCCAGCAGCACTTCTGCCACTTGAATTCTTGTGGTTCTTCGTGAGGAAATGCCAGCAGCACTTCTGCAACATGAACTCTTGTGGTTCTTCGCGAGGAAATGCCAGCAGCACTTCTGCAACGTGAACTCTTGTGGTTCTTCGTGAGGAAATGCCAGCAGCACTTCTGCCACGTGAACTCTTGTGATTCTTCGTGAGGAAATGCCAGCAGGACTTCTGCAACGTGAACTCTTGTGGTTGTTCGTGAGGAAATGCCAGCAGCACTTCTGCAACGTGAACTCTTGTGGTTCTTCATGAGAAAATGCCAGCAGCACTTCTGCCACGTGAACTGTTGTGGTTCTTCGTGAGGAAATGCCTGCAGCACTTATGCAACGTGAGGTCTTGTGATTCTTCGTGAGGAAATGCCAGCAGCACTTCTGCAACGTGAACTCTTGTGGTTCTTAGTGAGGAAATGCCAACAGCACTTCTGCCACTTGAATTCTTGTGGTTCTTCGTGAGGAAATGCCAGCAGCACTTCTGCAACATGAACTCTTGTGGTTCTTCGCGAGGAAATGCCAGCAGCACTTCTGCAACGTGAACTCTTGTGGTTCTCCGTGAGGAAATGCCAGCAGCACTTCTGCAACGTGAACTCTTGTGGTTCTTCGTGAGGAAATGCCAGCAGCACTTCTGCAACGTGAACTCTTGTGGTTCTTCGTGAGAAAATGCCAGCAGCACCAAAAGGAAGCAGAAGAAACTGAGCCAAGAAAAAAGACATCAAGCTAGCGAAGCGGCCGCGAATGCACCATGAGCGTGGCATGTAAATCATGACATACATGGCATGCATATCATAGTTTTCATGTTACCACCTGCTATTCATGTTCTTCATACAGTCACATCGCGCAATACCAATTTTGGTGCATATCAACCTAGTGAAACGGCCACGAGTACGTCATGAGCATGACATGTAAATCATGTCGTGCATGTCATGATTTTCATGATACCACGTCTCATTTACCTTCGTCATACAGTCGCTTTGCGCAATACCAATTTTGGTGTATATCAATCTACTGAAACTGCCGCTAGCTCATCATGAGCGTGGCATGTAAACCAGGTCGTACATGACTTGCATGTCATGATTTTCATGCTACCACGTCTCACTTACGGTCGTCATACTGTCGTGTCGCGTAACACCAATTTTGGTGTATATCAATCTAGCGAAACGGCCGCGAGTTCGCCATGAGCGTGGCATGCAAATCATGTCATACATGACATGCGTATCATGATTTTCATGTTACCACGTGTCAGTTATGTTCGTCATACAGAAATGTCTCGTCATACCAGTTTTCGTATGTATCCCTTCATTTAAACGGCCGCGAGCGCCCCGAGACCATGTCATGTAAACCATGCTGCACATGACATGCGCGTCATGATTTGCATGTTAGGACCTGTCATTATGTTCCTCATGAACTCTTGTCACGCCGTACCAATTTTGGCATATATGAAATTAACGGTACGGCCGCAAGAGCCCAAAGGCCGTGGAATGTAAATCATGCTGTTCATGACATGCGTGTCATGATTTTCATTATATGACCTGTCATTTATGTTCGTAATAAGGCCATGTTATGACACACCAATTTTGGTATACATCCGATTAACGAAACGGCCAGGAGAGCACAGAGTCGTAGGCGGCTAGATAGATAGATAGATAGATAGATAGATAGATAGATAGATAGATAGATAGATAGATAGATAGATAGATAGATAGATAGATAGATAGATAGATAGATAGATAGATACGCTCAAAGTCGCAGCAGTTCGCTAAGAAATGCTTCGCATTTAAAAGATTAATGAAAATCCTAATGGAATTATCAAGTGGTTCTTCATGAGCGAAACAGATTAGTGGAGCAAGACTGAAACACGTGCAAGATGTCACGGATGACACTAGTGAGGCAGTCACTTGGTCCAATATTTAAGACTTAGAAAGTCATTTACGTATCTGAACAGATGGGAGACTCGTCCATCATTTAAAATTGTACACAGAGGGTTGTCAAATTTTGCTAGTGAGACATTGTTGTGAGGCATTGTTTCACGAAGCAAAGATTCTTGGCAAAAGCCACAATGAACAAGCCCGCTTGTTACTGGAGGGATTTCTCATTAAGAAGAGGGGGGCGGGTGCGTTAGCGAACCTTCCGTCACTCTGCACTCGAATGAATATAGCTTCCTGGACACGTATAGGAGATAGAAAATATGTCATCTTCATTTCTTGTTTTCTTTTTCATTGAACGCGTCTGCGCATGTGCCAAAAGTATATATAGGTTTCATACCGACGTTGTGGAATGAGCAGTTGCAAGTGGCGCGTGTCCCTTGTGTACCTTCCCTGTGTGCCGTGTTTTTATTGCGCTAAAGAATTTTTATCACACTGTATTCTCAGCCGTCTGAGACATGTCTCGCCTAGAGCTTCCATGACGTTCTTCTGGGAAACATTGTCTCCCTTTTCTTGGTCAGATATAATTTGCCCAAGATACGGGTAGAATGTAGAACTTCTTGAGCAAGTCTTGATAATGCCAGGGCACTGATCAAAGCAGTACCGTAGTTCTACAAAGGTGTCTGATGTGCGTGCACCTGTTGCTCTATAGATTTGTGCAGTGCATCTTTCAGGACCAGATATTTGACCTCTTAAGGCTACTGTTTCTCAGTCTGTCATCATTACAAAACTACTGCAGTATGTGGGGCTGTTTGGTGAAAGGTTACAACTCACATAGACGGGGACGAATGAAGACATACACAAGACATACACAAGAATGAAGAACACAAGACATAGCGCTAGTGTTCGGTGGTACCAATTAAATGCACAGCAGCTAATCATTGGTGTAGATGTATGTGTTTGTCTGCGGTCATTTCTGAGTGTTCTGCTGTGTTGTAACAGTGATTGCAAATGTTCTGTGAAGTAGGGCATGCAATGGATTATGGTTGAAGGAATGCTGGTAGACATGCATCCCAAAGGGGTGCATTCATTTACATCTTTCGAGTGAGTAAAAGCTAGGCTGATTACGCCACTGTCCGTATTTTTCGAACTCTCACGTGCTTCTGTTCTCCACAAGCACAGGCGTGAGAAGTTGTTTTTGCTGACACAATTCTTTACAGATACTGAAAAACCAAAAAGACGCGTACCATCAAGGAAAAAAGTAAGGACAGGACAGAAAGGGCGTCACTCGCAACTAACTTTATTCCCAGAACATCAGCATCATATATAACCACAGCGACCCTGCGCGCGCACATAGCCTCACAAGCTCGTCAAAAACCCGCGATAACAAGATTAACTAATCGAAAAATGAATCGATGAAACTAAATTCACCCCCACGCAGAGCAACAGATGTATCACTAACACAGCATTCTTTCTTCTTTCTAATATAGTATGCTTCCATAATTTCACGCGCTAAGACATCGCTACTCTTTCCAAGAACGGAAACACTGGCAAACCCAGGCTCACACTTGCAGGAACCACAATGCACAGGCAAATGTGCTGAAAGTTTATTTTTCACCGAAAGTTCGTGCTCCCTTATCCTGTCGTTTATGCACCGGCCTGTTTGGCCGATATATACCCTACCGCAACTAAGCGGGATCTCGTACACCACGCCAACCGAGCAGGCGACAAAAGGCCTTGCGTGCCTCTTCCCACACGGGGAGGGCCTCGGTGCAGAAGAAATGCGTGGGCACAGGCTAGCCAACTTGCGGGGCGCCGAGAACACCAAGGGTACCTTGTACCTGTTGGCCACATTCTTAAGGTTGTGAGCAACCTTGTGCACATATGGCATAACCATGGGCCTTTTTTCCATAGGCTGCCTATTTCTTCTCGATCCCTTCAGTTTCTGAAGGAGGGTTTCCGAGACTGCAACAACGACAGAACCAGGGTAGCCGGCTGAATACAGCCTCGTGACCTGATTATTGAAACTTTCCTGCATTAGATGAGGACAAGATTTCACCAGCGCTCCTTCCAGGCACATGGAAGCAACGGCCCTCTTGACAAGTTTCGAATGCGAGGCATCATAAGGAAGAAGTGCCTTGCGTGAACGTGGGCAATATGCCCAACATATGTGCGTCTCCGAGAAAGTGAGACTCAGGTCTAAAAATTGCAGCACACCACCAACAGGAAGCTCATGCGTGAATAAAAGACCCTTGGCGTGTTGTCTAAAAACAGCTAAAACCTCATCCACTGAGTTAGTGGTTGTCAAAGAAGGGTTAGCTTTAAAAATGATTAAAAAGTCATCAACATACCTAAAAATCTTCACTTCAGCTTCGTCAATAACCTGAGCCACTTCTCTGTCAAAATCCGCTAAAAATATGTTACATAACGCAGGTGCCACGCATGAACCTATACAGATTCCTTTTCTTTGAATATAAAACTGATTATCGTGACACACGAACGTGGAACATAGATGTCCTGTCCTTACTTTTTTCCTTGATGGTACGCGTCTTTTTGGTTTTTTAGTAAGCATGTACCAACTAGCCCAACAAAAAGTTCTTTACAGATATTTTGTGGCTGCGTTAACTGGTATGTAAAGAGTGACACGACGGCGGCTGATGTGGTCATGCCGTCGTCGCTGCTTTTTTGAGGCAAACTGCTGAATCGAAAGAGCAGCAGCTGCGGTGTCCAACCAGCCGAGCATCACAGTGTTCTGTACTTTGCCTGTGGCTCGAGCCATCTTCCATTGCCGATGATTGCTGGACACAATTGACGCATTGCTACAGAGGCTCCTTTTCTAGCGTGCAATGCTATTGAAAAGATATAGATGTCAGACTCTGGAGCATCGCAAGACTCGTTGCGCCACCTGTATTGGGTAGTACAAAGTATTGGGTACTATTGGGTATTGGGTGCAAAGTATTGGGCAGTATTGGGTAGTACAAAGACCGACTCTCTCGCACACTTTGCTGTGCGACCAGTTCCTAGCGAGTGCGAAACAACGATTCAGCTTAATATTGCTTGTCTTTGCGCATTTAACACCCAGAAAGAGAGCTGTGAATTTCTCTCCGCTGGTCGGACGCGCCGTCGAACCGTCATGAAGTGCTTGCTGGATCAGTTGCCAGAACGACGGCGAGAACAATAGCAGACGACACCGCTCCGCACGCTACGAAGAAACGCCGCAATCGACGCTACTGCTGCATTGTGAATTGCCACGGACGTAAAGGACTTAATAACAACGTCCAGTTTTACCGATTTCCATAGTTGTCGTCAGGTTGTCGGAACGAAATGTTTTTCGTTTCGGTTTTAGTTTCCTTCCACCGTAAAAAGTTCCGTTCCGTTTCTGTTCCGGAACGAAAAAAAAATGTTCCGTAACGGTTCATAACGTTTTTTTTTGTATACAAAAATATGAAATTAGGTAATCATAAAAAAAACGTTGGACTTGTGATGTAGTTATTTGCCCTCATCTAATGAAAGTAGGGCAGGGGCAAAACACGTTCTTCCCACATTCTTCTGAAGTACCTTTACCACGAATTCCTACCAACTAGCACAAACCAGTATACCCTTTAAATTCATAGTATTTATTTTCTCAGAAGTCAATTACGTTTTTTTTATCGGGCTCATTGCTTTGTGTCAAAGAAGTGATCACGATCTTAAAAGCAGCGAGTCATTGAGTGTACTCTCTGATGTGCGAGACCGCTCTTCTGATTTAAAAAAGATGCCAGGCCTGCGCGGAACAGGCAGCACAGTCATAGCGAAAGCTGGAAGAGCGGCCTTTCTAGAGCCCGTTGTAGACCCTCTTGGGGCAACTCATACAAGTAGATATGCAAGGCACCCACTACGCCATAGATCACCGTAATTTTTCTGAAGTAGCGAAGCACCCACTATGCCATTTTTCGTCATTCCTCGGAGAATCGTGGTACCCGCTACACATCTGTAAGGCATTATTTGCACTTTGCAGGGAAGAGACGGCTGAAATTGATTTGGAGCACTTTTTAGAGCAGCACAATTTCGATTGTGGAGCAGAAGAAACCTGATTTGGAGCAGTCAGCGAAATTTTTGATGTCATCTCAGGAGCTTGAAAAACAGATTTGTAGCAACTTGGGGGTACAAGTACATATTTAAATTGGCCTAGGATAGACGTAACACTGAAGCAGCCTTTGTAGAAAGTATCGCCAGGTATGAACTATACTACCTATATATAAATACTATGCGACCTATCTAGCCCGAGTAAGATACGCATGAAATAATTGAAAAAAAGGTTCTGCAAAGTAGGTTCACTTCATAAAAATTTGAAAATAACAAGAAAAAGAATGGGGTTGCACATGAATTGCAATTACATAGGAGTAGGCCTTTTTAAGATCAGTGATATAATCTAGCAGATTACTGCTTTGTCTCTTATTGCGATGGCAATTATATGGACATTCTGAAAAATTTTTTGCTGTCGGCATCGCAGTCTTGTTTTGTATAAAGTCCAAATCGATAACATCCCCCGCGCATCATGTTTTACCCTTGGGTAAAAGCGCGGGAGCGAGGGCGACGAACGCGGCCGAGGCAGAGATGAGAGGAGCCGACCGATCCCCGTTGCACGGAGGGCGCATCAGTAATACCGCATCCCAGGCCTGCCGTTGCTTGCTACTCATGCAGAGAGGAAACGCGCCGCCCGTCTTGAAGTAGCGCGAAGTAACGCGAGGGGGGGGGGGGGTCGCTTGTGCAGCAACTGTGGACTTTGATTTTAAGGGCGCGGTCCCGACCGCTGGCGCGCGCTTTATCTCGGCTGGCATTACAAACGGCTCGTATACCCTTCTAAGTGCTGTGATCTCAATGCTTCTCTCCTTTGAGCAGCCGTATTCTCTTACACCAGCGTTTTGTGGTTACGCCAGATCCGAACCACAAGTGTTAGCTGCCAGCCTTACTTCATATAATATTATAATTTGATGCTATCGCATTCATTTCTTCACTTGCGGTGAAACTGATTTTTATGTAGATCTGCTTATTTAGCTTTTCAAGCTTCTCCAGAGCTTCCTGTAGGTCAGTGTTTGTGAGGAGGCCATCACAATAAGCGCCTTCAGCTCGGCCGCGCGGTTGGCGTAGCGTCAAACCTACTGCACGCTTTGAACAGGCGAGAACAAAGGCGCGCTACCGCCGTTTGCTGTACCCTCGTGCGGGATCGCCTTCGAGATCGCGGCGCGGGCGCCAGGATACCTAGCCGAATTGACTATCTCAAAAAGCTATCGCGCACTGACTATCGCGTACGGTGCTGTGAGCATAGCGCCGTTCTAAGCGTACTGCACGGTTTTATTGGAGAACGACACAAAGGCGCTTCGCATCAGTCCGCTGCCGGCTTCGGCGTGAAAAACTGCCAGAGCATCGCGGAGACGCACCGCATCCAGGAAGCTAGTTGTCGCCGCGATGCAACAAGGGTTATGCCTCTTTCGTGCACGGTATGTGTCGTAACGGCACAAACACTCCCACAGCAAACGCGCGCGTAGGTGACCACACGCAGCAGCGTCGACGCGAAAACCATTGCGACCGGAACACGCTATGCACAACGAAGAAGCTGAGAGCCATTCCCGCTACGCATGCCACTTGATAGCGCCAGAAGACACAGCCTACCGAGAAGCAACAGCACGCTCGGGGCACGGCATATTTACAACCCAGAGGAGGTTCTGGCGGCATCATTGGAGCCCTCATTTGAAAGGTGCATACAAACACAGTTGGGCGCGTCTACGCGTTTTGCGAACGTCTCATTTGGTATCCCAGGCGATGCTATAGGCGCAACTTGGAAAATCATGTTGTCAACTCAGCCTTTTTTTTCCCAACGAAGCTGACGTGCGCATCGAAATTCTGGCTTTCGAGGCTGTTTTGGAGCAGTTCGGCGCAATTTTTGCGAGTTTCATGCTTTTGGAGCAGCTTGGCGCAGGAAAACGGAATTGTATCAAAAATACGCAATATGTGCAGCTGTGTCACCCCTGACTTTGTGCTGTGGCTAATGACGATGAAGAATTATGCCTGAGCCCTTTGTAACTGGTTGGAAGCATTCAACGTCCGACTCGTTGCGCAATTCGCATTGTGTGGCGCCAGATTATTATTTTACTCTTCTGTCACGATATATTACATATTGCTACGGTATGAGCCGGGTCAGGGTATAAACCACGAGAGAAGAGGAAGAAGAGGTTCAGCTGCTTCTACTTATGGACGCCATCACCACCTATCATTGCCTGACTTCATCTGTAAATAAACACAGTTAATCTCAATCGAACCGTAACAGATTTGTGGTGGAGGTGCGGGGTATCGAATCAAGCAACACGGTTCTGCAACCGCCTGATCTACGCCGAAGCCGCCGCATTGCTGGACTTCCCCCGTTACCACTGGAGGTCGACATGTCTCGCGGTGAAGACGGAACCCGGAACTACGCAGCTGCAGTCACAGCACCAGTTCCAGCAGCACCTTTGCTACCTGCTTCGGTCGCAGCTGGCCCTTGGCAGCGTCAGCATCTGATAGAGCCTCGTACCTTCGGAGGCAAATCTGGCGAGGACGTGGACGAGTGGCTCACACACTACAAACGGGTGAGCAATTACTACCGTTGGGACGCGGCAACTCAGCTGACTAACGTGGTGTTTTTCTTGACGGACACGGCACTAACATGGTATGAGAACCATGAGGACATCCTCACGACGTGGGATCGCTTCGTGTCCGAAGTAAAGGAGTGTTTTGGGGACTCTGTGGCAAAGAGGAAGCAAGCTGAACAAACGCTGCTGCAAAGAGCCCAGGTACCAGGCGAAACATGCACGATGTACACTGAAGCAATATTGAAGCTGTGCAAGACCGTCAACCCTTGCATGTCCGAAGAGGACAAAGTCGGCCACCTGTTAAAAGGAATCGCAGAGGACGTTTATGAATTCCTCATCGGCAAAGACAGCATTGCTACAGTAGCCGACGTCATACGGCACTGTCGTACACTTGAGACACTGAAGATGCGGCGTATCGCTCCGAAATTTGGCCGACTGCCCAATGTGACCACAGTAGCGAGTGTTGACGACTACGCACCTTTTGATCTTGCGTCTACAATACGCGAGATCGTACGTGAAGAACTTAGTCGACACGCTCGCGCGACGGCTTGTGAAGCTGCACCTATGTCGGTTCCCGCTCAACATCATGTTTCCATTGCTGCAGCGGGCGTCGAGGAGCACAACTACGGTTCTGGCGCAGCACCGAGGCCGCAGCGCAATCACTACCAAGATTCAAGGTACGAGCGCCGCTTCAGTTACCCTCGTCAGCCGGCCGCCAGCTATCAGGGCTCGAATGAATATACACTTGTGCCACCGCGTCGGGACGATGCTTTCCAGCAGTATCGTGTATATCGCCAACCTCCTGTGTGCTATAATTGTGGTGCTTCCGGACACATCGCTCGATTCTGTCGTCGGCGGAGTGAAGTGACATCGCGATACGAGCCACCGTCAGCATTTCCTCGTGGCGACAACGCTTACAACGATCCCTGGTCCACCTATCCCAGGAGCACCCCGCGGCAGGAGAACCGGCGTGGTAGCTCTCCCGCTTCTGATCGCAGCTTGACACCTCCATCTGCCCGACCGCGTCGCTCGCCTTCACCTCGACGGCGGTTGTCGTCACCGCCACCGCAGGGAAACTAGCCGGCGCGACCGATGGAGGTGAGGTCGCACAAAAGGACTCGACTCATATGCCTCCACCAGTTACCATGTTTAAGAACAGGATACACGTTTCAATAGATGGACTAAGTGCAACAGCTTTAGTGGACACCGGTGCGACGATTTCAGTCATGAGTGTTTCGTTCAAAGGTCGCATTGGCCGCAAAGTTATGTTTCCCTGCCAGGATTCTACCAGATTTCGTGGCGTCGGCGGTGACGTACTTCAACCTGTAGGAGTCTGTACCGTTAACGTGCTGTTGGCAGGAACGGTGTTCCCAACTGAGTTTTTGGTTCTGCAGCGGTGTACGCACGATGTTATTCTCGGCATTGACTTCCTCCAAGAGTGTGGTGCTTTCGTCGACTGTGGTACCGGTGAGCTTTCCGTCAGTGGTGACATTGTTCCTGACCTCTTTGACGAGCCGACGCCTGCAGCAGACACACTGATTGTTTCCGAAGAGCTCACAGTACCACCATGGTCCATGAGGTCAATCACCGTATCTTCTTCAGTTGCGGCCGTGACATCCTTTGATGCCGTCGTTCAACCTCTTATGGCTACGTGTGCAAAGAAAGACATAATAGTACCTCGTTGTGTGGTATCGATTCATAACGGAACAACGTTTCTGTGGGTGTTTAACTGTTCGCCAGTGCCGGTTATTCTTCCTCGAGGAATGAAGCTCGCGCTGCTCGATGATGCCACGGAGAGTTCTATTGCTGCCATCGACGACGAAAAAAGTGACAAACACTTAGCGATTTCCAAACGCAGTTGCTCCTACGAGACGCACATTTTGAGCATGGTCAGCAAGACGCTACGGTCATATGAGCAACAAACGCTGGTTCAGCTAATAGAACGACATGCGTCCGTGTTTGACTTTGGCGAAAAGGAGGAGCGACTGTCCTTACCGTGTTCGCGAGCCCAACACAGGATTGATACAGGCTCTGCTCATCCGGTTCGGCAAAAACCTTACCGGGTGTCGTCATCGGAACGGAAAGTGATTGCTGACCAAGTTCAGGATATGCTGCACAAAGGCGTTATTGAAGAGTCGTGCAGCCCGTGGGCAGCGCCTGTTATTTTGGTTAAGAAGAAGGACGGCTCTTGGAGGTTCTGCGTCGATTATAGACGATTGAACGCCCTGACTAAAAAGGATGTGTATCCGCTGCCTCGGATCGACGACGTCATTGACTGCCTGCACTCAGCTTCTTACTTTTCGTCACTTGACCTAAGATCAGGGTATTGGCAGATCCCTATGCACCCTGCTGACAAGGAAAAGACCGCATTTGTGACGCCTGATGGACTGTATCAATTTAATGTTATGCCGTTTGGGCTTTGCAATGCTCCCGCAACTTTTGAAAGATTTATGGATTCGATTCTTCGCGGTCTTAAATGGGAAGTGTGTTTGTGCTGTTTGGACGACGTGGTTATTTTTGGACGCACATTCGACGAGCATAACGCCCGCTTAAGCCTCGCTCTGGACTGTGTCGAAAAGGCTGGCTTGGTTTTGAACTCGAAGGAGTGCCGCTTTGGTGAACGACAGGCATTGGTCCTCGGTCATCTGGTCGACAAAGATGGTGTCAGGCCCGACCCTCGAAAAATTGAAGCAGTCAGCACCTTTAAGCCACCCAAGTCTGTAAAGGAACTCCGCAGCTTTCTAGGGCTATGTTCTTACTTTCGACGCTTTGTGCCGAAATTTTCGGACATCGTGTATCCATTGAACAGCCTCTTGCGAAAAGACAGCCCATTCGAATGGACACCTGAATGTGATGCTGCATTCTCTCAACTAAAATTTATGCTGACGTCAGAACCTCTCCTTCGTCACTTTGATCCATCTGTGCCTACTGAAGTGCACTGTGACGCAAGCGGTATTGGCATCGGAGGCGTGCTCGTTCAGCGCCATAATGATGAAGAGCATGTGGTCGCCTATACGAGTCGTTCTCTGAGCAAGGCAGAAAGGAATTATACTGTGACAGAGCAAGAATGCTTGGCAGCTGTTTTTTCTGTTCAGAAGTTTCGTTGTTACCTGTATGGGCGTCCGTTCACGATTGTAACCGACCATCATTCCCTGTGTTGGCTCGTTACCCTCCGAGACCCTTCTGGACGCCTTGCGCGCTGGGCTTTGCGGCTCCAGGAATTTGACTTTAATGTTTGATACAAAAGTGGCAGGCGTCATTCCGATGCGGATTGCCTTTCTCGTCTTCCTTTGTCAACAACGGAAGATAATGCGGACACCTCCGACATCTGCTTTGCTGCTCTCTCTAACACGTTTCCTGACGCCACTATCTTCCAGCGGGAACAGCCCAATGATTTATGTTTGGACCCGTTGTTCGCCGACGCTCGCAGTCCTAAGGGCAGTGGTCGATTTTGCCTTCGAGATGGACTTTTATACAAGACAAATTACTCGGGTCATGGTGCGCGGTATTTATTGGTTGTTCCCGACAGTCTGAGACGCGACGTTCTCCGTGTCATGCATGGTGATCCGACGTCAGGCCATCTTGGATTCATTCGCACCTTACACCGAATGCAGGAGCGGTTTTACTGGCCTAAAATGCGAACATGTACGAAGAATTACGTCTCGAGCTGCGACAAGTGCCAGCGTCACAAGCGACCCACAAGCGCTCCACGAGGACTTCTTCATCCTGTAGCGCCGCCCACTACGCCTTTCGAGCAAGTTGGTATCGACCTGCTAGGACCGTTTCCGCAATCTTCGAACAACAACCGCTGGGTCATAGTGTGTGTCGATCACCTCACCCGATATGCGGAAACCGCTGCGATACCATCCTCTACAGCCGCGTCCGTAGCTTCCTTCTTGTTGCGCTCCGTTGTTCTTCGCCATGGACCGCCTCGTGTAATTATTAGTGACCGTGGTCGCCAATTCGTCGCCGACACTGTGGAAGAATTGCTTCGCCTTTGCACTTCGCAGTTCCGCCACTCATCGCCATATCATCCCCAGACGAACGGACTTGTTGAACGTACAAACCGCACACTAACTAACATGCTGGCTATGTACGTATCATCGAAACACAAGAACTGGGATGATGTCTTGCCATTTATAACCTATGCTTATAATACAGCGAAGCACGAAACCACAGACTTCACTCTTTTCTACCTGCTCTACGCTCGATCTCCGCGCAGTTGCCTCGACACAATACTCCCATTTGAGCTTCATACGGACGACTCAGTTGCCCAGACATTGTGCCGTGCTGAAGAAGCCCGCCAAATTGCTCGCCTGCGCACACTGGCATCGCAAGACCGATCCAAGCAGCGGTATGATCGACGCCGCGACGATGTTTCATTCGAAAAGGGTGACTTTGTGTGGTTGTGGACCCCCCAACGCAAACGTGGTTTATGCCAGAAGTTTCTATCCCAGTATGCTGGCCCATTCGTCGTAGTAGATCGCTTGAGTGACTTGACCTACGTGGTGGCACGTATGACGTCAGCTGGTCGTCGGTCTAGTCGGACCCAGTTGGCGCATGTTTCTCGCCTCAAGAAGTTCCATCCCGCACTTCGCCAGTGATTCTGACTCGCCCAGCGGGCTTCGTCTGTGAACCGGGGAGTGCTACGGTATGAGCCGGGTCAGGGTATGAGCCACGAGAGAAGAGGAAGAAGAGGTTCAGCTACTTCTACTTATGGACGCCATCACCACCTATCATTGCCTGACTTCATCTGTAAATAAACACAGTTAATCTCAATCGAACCGTAACAATATGTTAACACGATTGCTTGCCCAACATGACGTCTGTATAGAGTATTTTTGCGAAGGAGTTACAAGCACTAGCGTTGCACTGTCGTGGAATACTCGACTGCCACCCAGAGGGCCTGGGTTAAAATCCCATCCGATCCTAGGAATTTGTTTCTCATTTAATTTTAGATGCGGAGCATTTCTCAGCGAACTCAAGGCAGTTAGAGCATTTCTATCTATCTATCTAGCTGCCTACGTCTGGCTGCTCTCGATCGCGATCGCCTCTTTAGCTTGGTGTAGACCGAAATTGAGGATAAGATGGTTTGGTGAATATGACTGTCTGGTCATGACATGAATAATATGAAAATCCTGTCGCGTACGTCGTCAAACCCTTTCCTCCAGACACCTGTGGAACATATCCGTATACCATGGGCAACGGTAAGCGGGTATGCGCCACAGGTGATTGACAGTTTATCACTTCCCAAAAACAGCGAGAACAGAAATTGGTAATTTAAATGCCAGAGGGTAAAGAAAAACCGACATCGGCAGCGTTGACCTGACGAATGCAAAGAAGAAAAATCAGGATCCCAGCAGGAATCGAACCCAATCATTCTGAGTGGCAGTCAGGCATTTTACCACAGAACCACGCCACGTCTTGAAACTGCTTTGGGAAAAGACCCTATGCAGGGGTAATGTCGGAGCAGCGTCAATGCTCATTGCAGTGCTGGCTATCTAATTTTATACAAAATCAATAAACATTACATATGTACTCCTATGATACGGGCGTAATGCCGGGTTAACGTCAATTGTGGTTCCAGTGTTGGCTCCGCTTTCATAGAAGTGTAATGAACATTACATTTGCTTTCCTGTGATTCAGCAAGCTATATTCAAACGTTGCTCGACCCCGGAAAAATGCGCTAACAAAAGTTACGTATGATATTTACACCATCGCACCGTAAAGTGCCCTTCCTTTCGATAATACTCGCGTCTGTGCTTCTTGAGTTACCCTTTAAACACCAGTGTAGTTGACGTTCCTGGTAAGGCCACGATGTGCACACAACTACTACGCTTACAAAAACACGTCGATCCACCTCGTAACGCTTGGATCAAAGCCAAGAAATGCAGCATAGACAACTACTCGCCGATTGCTTCGCACGATAGCGATAGCGGTTACGGACACCGGCGGCGGCGGTCAACTATCGCTCCAAAATCGGTTGTTGTGATCTCATAACAGCTTTCGCTGAACAAACTTCAGTGCCGACAATGCCCTCTCCACGCTGGCCTGCGTGACAGGCGCGCGAAGGTCCACTTGCGTAAAGGGGTCATGAAGCACCCCTTGGGCTTGCTGAAAAAACACACCCTGCGGAAAGCTGACACCGCTATGAACTGCTCAGAAAAAATTTGCAGTGGCTTAGCTAGGCTATGCCAGGATATACGTAGCGTTAGTAAATGTTCAGCTGATTATTGTTAGCTTGCCAGATTGTCTAGTATTGTTAGCCTTCTGTTCATTCTTCGTACGCTGAACCGCTGATTGCCAGGCAACTACTTCGGGATCCGATGAGATAAGCTTCTCGCCTCTTCTGCGCCGTTGAGCAGCATTTGCGCTCTCCTTCTCCATGGCGTTACCCACCAGCAAACGCCAGTCAGGGCGCTATCACGCGGCTCCAGCACTGTGACAGACGGCGACTGCACAGCGAAGGCGAATAGCTGCGCGGGCGCTGGCGCAATGTGTCTACCATGGCAACGACGTCATTCCTCTCGAATGCGCAGACCACCAGCAGCTGGTCGCGCGGGGCGGTGGCGGAGAACGCCTGAGATCGCGGACGCGGAGAGCCAGCTGTGTGACATCACTGAACCTTGCGCATGCGCAGCACGGCTCATGAGGATCCACGCGATATCGGCTCCGGCTAGGCAAGTGTAGCTAACGCTACAAAATATTGCAGTCGTGCGCGCCGCGTAAACGCCACAAGGGGAGCGCGAAGTTGCCGTTTTCTGAGGCGCCCTTTTTTCAAACAGGCCGGTTCTCACTCGTCGGTGGGCGGGGCGTCTGCCGGTTGACGTGACGGATCTGCTTTTCCGCGTCGCAAGAGACATATCATCCTTATTGGCCAATAGCAGACATAAATCAAGAGCTTTGGATCAGATGCGCTTGTTCCTGTTGGCACTCTGTATGATAGTTGTTGTTAAATAAACAGGCTGAAATATGGAAAAACTTTGTTGCGAGTTTTCACAGAGATGACTCACTCCCGGTAAAGGCCAACAAGTACTCTTCTTAATAGAATTTTTGTTGGGCTAGTTGGTACATGCTTACTGAACAACCAAAAAGACGCGTACCATCAAGGAAAAAGTAAGGACAGGACAGAAAGGGCGTCACTCGCAACTAACGTTATTCCCAGAACATCAGCGTCACATATAACCACAGCGACCCTGCGCGCGCACATCGCCTCACACGCTCGTCAAAAACCCGCGATAACAAGATTAACTAATCGAAAAATGAATCGATGAAACTAAATTCACCCCCACGCAGAGCAACAGATGTGTCACTAACACAGCATTCTTTTTTCTTTCTAATATAGTATGCTTCCATAATTTCACGCGCTAAGACAACGTTACTTTTTCCAAGAATGGAAACACTGGCAAACCCAGGCTCACACTTGCAGGAACCAGAATGCACAGGCAAATGTGCTGAAAGTTTATTTTTCACCGAAAGTTCGTGCTCCCTCATCCTGTCGTTTATGCACCGACCTGTTTGGCCGATATATACCCTACCGCAACTAAGCGGGATCTCGTACACCACGCCAACCGAGCAGGCGACAAAGGGCCTTGCGTGCCTCTTCCCACACGGGGAGGGCCTCGGTGCAGAAGAAATTCGTGGGCACAGGCTAGCCAACTTGCGGGGCGCCGAGAACACCAAGGGTACCTTGTACCTGTTGGCCACGTTCTTAAGGTTGTGAGCAACCTTGTGCACATATGGCATAACCATGGGCCTTTTTTCCATCGGCTGCCTATTTCTTCTCGGTCCCTTCAGTTTCTGAAGGAGGGTTTCCGAGACTGCAACAACGACAGAACCAGGGTAGCCGGCTGAATACAGCCTCGTGACCTGATTATTGAAACTTTCCTGCATTCGATGAGCACAAGATTTCACCAGCGCTCCTTCCAGGCACATGGAAGCAACGGCCCTCTTGACAAGTTTCGAATGCGAGGCATCATCAGGAAGAAGTGCCTTGCGTGAACGTGGGCAATATGCCCAACATATGTGCGTCTCCGAGAAAGTGAGACTCAGGTCTAAATATTGCAGCACACCACCAACAGGAAGCTCATGCGTGAATAAAAGACCCTTGGCGTGTTGTCTAAAAACAGCTAAAACCTCATCCACTGAGTTAGTGTTTGTCAAAGAAGGGTTAGCTTTAAAAATGATTAAGAAGTCATCAACATACCTAAAAATCTTCACTTCAGCATCGTCAATAACCTGAGCCACTTCTCTGTCAAAATCTGCTAAAAACATGTTGCATAACACAGGTGCCACGCATGAACCTATGCAGATTCCTTTTCTTTGAATATGAAACTGATTATCGTGACACACGAACGTGGAACATAGATAAAATTCGAGCAACGTCATAAAGTTGTCAAGGGAAATGCCAGTGACGCGCTCAAAGGCAAGAACACCATTCTGCTCAATACAGCTTCTAACAACTAAAAACAACTCTGCGTGGGGAACCGAATAAAACAAATCTTCAACATCAATAGAAAAAGCATTGCCACCTTCGTTTAGGCCTATCAAGAACTGTGTAACATCATTTGACTTGTTAACAAGAAAAGGGTCATCCACAATAAGTGCATTAAGATGCTTCAGTAAATAGTTGCTCACATTTTGTTGCCAAGATTCCCGTTCGCTGACAATACACCTGAATGGCATGTCGACCTTATGAGTTTTTACACTGAAAAACACAGACAGCGCGGTTCGCTTCGAGGAACTGATGGCTTTTGAAAGAACGTGAAGCTGCAGATCCTTGCAGAGCAAGATCGCCTTAGCTTTTACCTTGTTTGGCTGTGTCTTCGTTCGGGCAAAGTTCTTGGCTATAGCTTGTGCAGCTTTTTCACGAAACGCCTCGGCCGACAGGACGACAAAGCCGCCCTCTTTGTCGGACTGCAGAAGTTGGAGGTTATTTGTCCTGAAGTATGTGACCACTTGCCCAGTGGTATCCTTGGGAAGAAGATGTGTACGCTGCACAGTCTTCAGCAGGCAATCAACACCCTCCAATAGGCATCTATCACGGTCGTCACCATCCGCACAATTGGCCACACGCCGATTCAAGGCCAGCAACTCGTGGACACGGAGACTTGGTGGCACGGAAAACTTGGGGCCTTTCTTGAGAGTCTTGGAAATACCCTCAGGAAGGTCTACGTTTCCTAAGACGTGTAGCAGGGTCGGCTGAGCAGTTTTCTTCATGGCACCCTTCGGGAGGTGATTCAGCGTACATCGCCACCAAAACTCAGTAGTCTGCGCTATGGCTCGCTGACAAAGCTTAAGCCTACGGTGCGCGAACCACCCAGTGTCCAACTCAAAGCACTTGACACGCAAACAGTCTTGAAGGAAGCGAATCTGGCTCCACAGCTCCGATTTCCAAATCCGGCATATCCTCCTCGAATGACTCAGTGAAGGCTTGACAGACCCAAACAGAGCTTGCACTTCCAGCGGCACCAACCCATTGTTGATGCAAAACGCCAAGTATCTTGCGCGGCACGTAGACGAGGCAATATGCGCGACCAGCAGCAGCGGCTCCGAATTAGAAAGAGGGGAACAGAAGGCAGGGCCCACTATAGAAGAAATGTAACTTAATAGAACTTTTTGTTGGGCTAGTTGGTACATGCTTACTGAAAAACCAAAAAGACGCGTACCATCAAGGAAAAAGTAAGGACAGGACAGAAAGGGCGTCACTCGCAACTAACTTTATTCCCAGAACATCAGCGTCATATATAACCACAGCGACCCTGCGCGCGCACATCGCCTCACACGCTCGTCAAAAACCCGCGATAACAAGATTAACTAATCGAAAAATGAATCGATGAAACTAAATTCACCCCCACGCAGAGCAACAGATGTGTCACTAACACAGCATTCTTTTTTCTTTCTAATATAGTATGCTTCCATAATTTCACGCGCTAAGACATCGTTACTTTTTCCAAGAACGGAAACACTGGCAAACCCAGGCTCACACTTGCAGGAACCACAATGCACAGGCAAATGTGCTGAAAGTTTATTTTTCACCGAAAGTTCGTGCTCCCTCATCCTGTCGTTCATGCACCGACCTGTTTGGCCGATATATACCCTACCGCAACTAAGCGGGATCTCGTACACCACGCCAACCGAGCAGGCGACAAAGGGCCTTGCGTGCCTCTTCCCACACGGGGAGGGCCTCGGTGCAGAAGAAATTCGTGGGCACAGGCTAGCCAACTTGCGGGGCGCCGAGAACACCAAGGGTACCTTGTACCTGTTGGCCACATTCTTAAGGTTGTGAGCAACCTTGTGCACATATGGCATAACCATGGGCCTTTTTTCCATCGGCTGCCTATTTCTTCTCGATCCCTTCAGTTTCTGAAGGAGGGTTTCCGAGACTGCAACAACGACAGAACCAGGGTAGCCGGCTGAATACAGCCTCGTGACCTGATTATTGAAACTTTCCTGCATTCGATGAGGACAAGATTTCACCAGCGCTCCTTCCAGGCACATGGAAGCAACGGCCCTCTTGACAAGTTTCGAATGCGAGGCATCATAAGGGAGCGTAACCTAAATTTGGCCACACTGCCTTTTCGGTATCGCAGCCTCTTGTGCCTCGCTTGTTTCGACTAGTTTTGAATGTCATAACTGGCCTCAAATCTTACAAAACTTGTCTGTGGCGTTGAGTTCTAACGCCACGGGTCTCACTGAGAGTACTTTTGCTTCCAGTCGTCTTCAAAGAACAACCATCGGCCTGTGTTTAAGCTTACGTAAGGGCACTACATAATTTGCGGGGGGTCATGCAGGCCGAAGTGAACACCTTCGGCTCCGATTTCGTCTGTTCGTGGTGTGCCGTTATAAAAATGATAAACGTGTCCCCTCTTGAGTGCTTCTCCATATTATTTTATTTATTCATACTGTTGGCCTGTCGGCCGTTACAGGGTGGTCAAAAGCAGCACTTTTGCATGTCGCTCACTACGTTAAAAAAATAATTCAATATACAAAAAAAACATGGCTGATCCCTCTGTCATAGGAATCGGTATAACAGGAAAGTGAAACGTGTCGTCACAGACGTAGTTGAGCGTTTGTTGTGCATTCTTTCGCCCCAAGGGAGAAGGACTGAATGCTACAGCAACAAATTGTGATGTCACGCGAAGAACGGCAAGCAGCTCGAAACTTGCAACGCGCTGCTCAAGGAGAAAGGACGCAAGGAACGAACATACACAGGATGAGCGCGAACTAACTGCCACATTTGTAACTTATTTCTGCGTGAGCACCGCGCTCCTTTCGCAAAAGCGGCCTTTGCAGTGACCCAAGTGACCTTCGTGCTCTCAACGCAAGACGTACAAACCACCCCGATCACGACATAATCGCGCGCACTAGCGACCACGCCCTGTAGACGCGGGCGCTCGTCGTAACGGCGACGACCTTTAAAGCGCGCTCTTCTAGAGTCACTAAAAAAATTTCAGAGTATCGCATCTGTTTTCCGCGCGCCGCCGCTGACGCGATTGGCTTACTCGCGCCATATGCCTTCCAAGCGCTTTGGGTGCAGGCGCGTTCAATGCAGAGCGTGGCCAGACATTTAGCAGTACCACGGTCCCCAGAAGTACTTCGTCGCTTTATTAAATGCGTCATGCAGACGGGCGTAAGCAGACATTTTTTTCAGAGGGGGTGGGGTGGCAGCTCGTTGATCTGAAGTGGGGGCCTGGCAGGCAGATGTGGTCGAGTGTCATATCGCGCTCAAATTTCGGGGGGGTGGGGGCACGGGCCCGGTGTACTACCCCCTGGCTACGCCACTACATGCAGATGCCAGAAGAGAGTAGCTCACCAGCAGTCGAACGTTACTGGTGAGCTACTCTGGGAATCTCGTTTATGTTTGCATGCCGTGTGGAAAAATTAATGTCAAAGAGTGCCGTTCTACGTGGCTACATAGTTGGCCGGAACTAATTCGCCCCCGTCGAATAACACTCCTTCCTGCAGTGAACTACACTAACTTTGCTGGAGAATATCTTATGCGACAGGATACTTCATATTTTCGGTTTGCTATGGTCAGCGATATTGAAACTACATACCATTCTATTTGTTCGGCTGTTTATATCTCGATCTTTTGAACAGATTACGCATGCTATCCGAGTTATAAGGGTGTCACGCATGAGAGCGAAATCAAAGATTTATTAAAATAATAACTGTTAACTGGTGTATACCTTGAACGCAATTGTGGCATGATCATTTGCCATTGCGCAAAACAGAAGGGTGGAACTCTCTTGATAAACTTGGTATAAGGCAATTTTATCAAGCGTATTTTTAAATTTGTTGCAAAAAAATGCTGCTAATGCTGCATTGCGCGGAGAGTACCTTTAAAATACTGTTTAGTGGGTGAGACATGGTCACAGAAAAAGAAGCCAGATCCCACGCATTGAGGGAGTCGATCTGCGAGCCCTAGGTCTATATACATACTGTGTTGCATAAGCATGCGCTTTAAAGTTTCCGAGATGTGCTATTTCTCATCAAAAGAACATAAAGCACCGTGCCGAGGAAGTTTTAATAAGAGTGCATTATGAAAAAGAAAAGTGCAGCAGTGCAGAAACCGAACCCTAGCTGTTTAGGCGCTGGCAACGCCAAAAAAAAACTGTCCGAACACAGCAAAATATTTGCAAATTCATTGCAACGTTGGGAATAATAAGGAGACAAGAAATAGGCAATGAAACAATTAAGTGGTGATGTCAGTCATTTTTGATGGCCTATTTTCTACGTATCGCAAGATAAGATGCACCTTACCTACCGCACGCCGATTCGCCCGTGCGTTCGGCTGCTGGCGTTCCGAATCAAGACAAATACGTCGCGCACAACTTCCAATTACCGTACACGCACAACTTGTATTACACATGTCAACCAGTTGAACAGCAAGCATGGTGCGCAAGCAAGCTATGCATCAGCGATCAGTCGAAGGACGCAATGATGAATGTTATCGCTGTTGTTCGATAACGTTCTCGAGTGCAGTGAACCTGAACACCGACTGCAAAGCTAGCGCAAACAGTCAAGATTCACCAAATGTCGAAGTAAATGGCATTTCGCACGATGTCACTGCGCTAATGCAGCTATGTTTACAGCTCCTGACCTAGCGAACACAACCGGGCGTGACACGAACAGAGACCGATGAAGCCATCAAGAGAGTTCGCGAGCACATGGAAACATTCGCCGTGCGTTTCATTAGCTACACCGCTAACCACGCAGTCGATCCATACCTGTCGATGACTCTAAATCACTTCTAATATCCTCTTGAGGAAACACACACACATAATGCCGTTACGCCGAGCGTAACACGGCACCGGTCACTTCTCAACACACGCTAGCAACGCGCCAGACGGTCTGGAAGGGAAATGGCCGCCGCCGCCCAACGTTGCCCGCGTGCAGCCTACCTTTGCGGTACTCTGATCTTCCAGTGACTCTACGCTCTTCGAGCCCTTCGCGCCATCTCGCTAGTGATAACGAAAATACGCTATGTAACACAGATATCTGTGTACCGCCACCGGCAAATGGTGTATATAAATAGCTCGCCGTTAGCATGGCGAAGAACGTGCCGTCCAAGGCCGAATCGTTTCGCGCTGCAGAGCGAGGGGTCGTAAGTTCGATTCCCGGTGGCGCAACTGTTTCATCTGGTTTTTTTCTTTGTCCACTGGTGGTCTTTATATTTTACAACGTCATATCCGTGACGGAAATACGTCAGTGGAGCCGTGGTGGACCCCGGCATAAAACACTTTCGTGTTAAAATACAGAAGAAACCGTACATAAAAGACTACACAAGAAAACATAAGCGTACGTATGCGACATAGTTCGTATATACCTTGATCAAATTATACAACGCCATAAATGCACAGTTAACGAGCGATGTTAGAAAATATAACCGACCACTACCGTACAAAAACACACAGCCGTACATAAGCGAAATAATCTGTACATACACCGATCAATGTAGTCAAGAGTCCGACGGAATCCCGAAACGTCGTCCTTTTAATTTTTGTGTATTTTACCTTGGTCGGCGTTTTTATTATATTTTTATTTATTTATTTATTTATTTACAGAATACTGTCAACCCTCCTTGAGGGTTATTACAGGAGTGGAAAAGATACAAACATTGTACAAACATACAAACATTATGCAAGCAAAGTAATGCAATGGCCAATACAAGAGTACAATAGAATAAAAAACGCATACAAGAGCAATGACATCATCACGTACAAGTGTCGCGGTCATCAACATACAAGCATAGCAATACATTGCCTGCAACCAAAAGATGAAGATAAAAATAAAACGTTCAAGTGTAAATGCCTTCACCCGTAAGCGAGTAGGTTAGCACATAGAACTCGGGAGCACCGACATGAGGTTTTCAACACTTTCTAGAAATTTATTAATTGTTGGCTGTGCTACAGTAGCGGAATCAAGCGCATTCCATTCTCTTATTACGCGAGGAAAAAATGAAAAACGGAAGGTATTGTTATGGCAGAAATATTCTTTGAAGATCAGGTCGTGTTTCTGGCGCACTTTCCCTTTTTCTTTTATAACAGTGAAAGCTGAGGCATTAGTTTTAAAGTGGCCGTTCAACAATTGGTAAAAAAACTTCAACCGGTGTATTTTTGCTCTATCGCGGAGCGTAGGTAGCTCTGCTCGGTGCAGAAGCTCGGAAGGGGAATCCGTTCGCTTATAGCGGTTAAAAATGAATCTTACGGCCTTGCGCTGTACGCTCTCGAGCATAGCTGTGTCAGTATTTGTTGAAGGAAACCACACTATATTCGCATATTCCAGCATCGGTCTTATAAAAGTAATGTAAGATAAGCGCTTCGTATCTGTGGTAGCGTAACGTAGTGTCCTTTTTAGGAAAAATAACTTGTTCATTGCCTTTTTCGTCACCTGTTGTACATGCGCAGTCCACTTGAGGTCAGATGATATTAAAAGCCCTAAATATTTATACTGAGTTGCTGTGCGAAGGGTGACACCATTAAGCGAGTACGGAAATAATAGTTTGCTTTTCTTTCTGCTTATGTTCATCACGACCGCTTTTTCAGAATTAATAACCATCTGCCAGTCTTGGCACCACTGGGCTACGTTGTTTAGGGAATTGTTAAGGGTAACCTGATCGCCAACGTCTTTGATTTCACTGTAAATCATGCAGTCATCTGCAAAAAGTCTAATTTTAACGTTTACTGTGTCAACAATGTCATCTATGAATAACAGGAACAAGAGCGGAGCAAGAACAGATCCCTGCGGAACGCCCGAGAGGACTTTAACCGTGTCAGAATTCTGTCCATTATAGTGCACAAACTGGTAGCGATCTGAAAGGTAATCACTAATCCATTCAACTATTGGACCATTGCCTAGTTTTTCTATGAGTTTAGTGATGAGTTTAGAGTGGGACACGCGGTCGAAGGCCTTAGAGAAGTCTAAAAAAATTACATCGATTTGCGATTGTTCGTTTATTGCCAGCCCAAAGTCATGTATAGCCTCTACGAGTTGAGTGACAGTAGATAGCCCACTTCTGAACCCATGCTGAGAAAGAGAGATGAGGTTGTTTTCTTCTACGTACTTAGTTATTAATTTTAAGATAATGTGCTCGAGAATTTTGCAACTAGTGCAAGTTAAAGAAATTGGCCGGTAGTTGGATGGGACAGAAGTATCACCAGATTTGTGCACTGGCACGACTTTCGCGATTTTCCAGTCGGCCGGAAGACGGCGATCGCTAATTGACTTTGTAAATATGAGATGAAGGTACCTGCTAATGGGTTCAGCATAGCGTTTAAGGAAGGTGTTTGGTATTTCGTCTGGGCCACTACATTTCTTTTCATCAAGTTCTAAGAGCAGTGAGAAAATGCCGGGTGCTGTCATATTCAACGATGGAAGTGACCTGCCTTGGCCAACGTGACGGGAACCCGGTGTAATATTTCGGAGGTTATCAGTGCTAAAAACTGAGTGAAAATACGAATTGAAATTATTCGCCTTTATCTTGCCCTCTTCAGGTGGGAACACTGATAATGTCGTTCGCTTTACGCTTATGTAGCGCCAGAATTTATCGGGTGCGCTTTTGATAAACTTTTGCAGGGTGTGTCCATAAAATTGCCGTTTTGCATCTCGTAACTTTCCTTTTAAGGTCGACGTTAGCGTTGCTATTTGAGAGCTAGCGCTTCCTAGCCTTTTTTAGTCTTCCTTACACGCTTGATTTTGCGCTTAAGGTGAATTATGTCGCGGGTAACCCATGGGTTGTGCTTTCTTGTAACCTGTTTTCGTTTGGGAATAAAGTTAGATATACAATGCATGATATGATGCTTAAACTGTGCCCACACATCATCTATGCTCGCGTTATTATCTGCACATAGCTCAGAAAACTCGGGATACTCGTGGGACAGGTAGGTCATTATTGCCGCATCATTAGCTTTATTAAAGGAGAGCACATATTTTACTGAGCCAGTTTGCCGTATTGGAGTCGCAAAAGACAAAGTACACAGAACTATTTTATGATCCGATATGCCGTCAATTGCTTCAACAGTTGCGCTGTCGGTGGAAAAGTGATCGCTTACAAATACAAGGTCTAGCACTGAGTGCGACTTTCCTTGCATTCGTGTATTTTCAACAACAAGCTGAGTTAGATTGAAAGCAAATAAGAAGTCGATGACTATATTGTTCGACAGAGGACCTGGACTTAATGATGACCAATTTACATCAGGTAGGTTGAAGTCACCCGCCATGATAATCCTGCCACCGAGCGTATGCAAATTCATGTAATCCAGGAGGGGATTTAGGTACTTCGCATCGGCATTCGGGGGCCTGTAAACGGCTCCAACGTACACGGAGCCGTCGTTCAGGAGAAGTTTACACCAAACTGCTTCGACACCATGCACCTCCGGCATGACCGTGTAAGCGATTCCCTGCCGCAAAGCAATTGCTACTCCTCCGCCTCTAGTGTCCCTATCTTTTCGGACAATTGTCTAACTCGGTGGCACGATTTCATGGTCACATATATTTGAATGTAGCCACGTTTCACTCACAGTTACAATATCAGGTTTTAGAGCCAATAAAACAGCTTCAAATTGTTCTACCTTATTCGCAAGACTTCGCGCGTTAACATTTAGAAGGGTTATGGGCGTTGTCGTCGAGTAGACTGCGCCGTTGATAGTTGCTCTTCGTTTTTTTTTTACTTCGATATTTTTACTGCCTTCATCCCAAGTAAAAAGACGACCGTTTATCTGAACTTTGTCAAAAATAAGCCTTACCCTCTCCCCTCTATCGCGGTTTTCTTTCGTGACATTCCACAGTTTTCTTCTAGTTTCACGCACGCCAAACGAGTAATCCTCGCTTATTGAAAAACCACTCCCTTTCAGTTTGGAACAAGACTGGAGTATTTTAACTTTGTCGCGATAATCAAGCAACTTAAGAATTATTGGCCTGTTTTTTGGTTCGCCTTCTCTAGTTCTACCAAGTCGGTGGATACGTTCAATACCTGCAGTCTTTATGTCTAGTGTATCTTCAAATATTTCCTTTGATACGAAGTCATGAAGCTTTTGAAAGGACTCGTTTTGTTGTTCCTCAACTCCGTACACAATCAGGTTTGACCTCCGACTTCTGTTCTCTAGTTCTTCGATTTTCCTGTTCATGCCTTTGATGTTGTTTTCTAGTTCCGCTATTCGTTTTACGCAGTCAGAAACCTGCTTTTCCAGTCCACTAATTTTTTCAAGTTTCTTATCGATTGCAGTTAGTTTCTGATTTGTGACGGATTTTTCTTTCTTGATTTCCTTTATGTCGTCCGCGATTGCCTTTAGTTGCTTTGACCAATCGCCATCTGTAGGCCCTGGGTTACTTTCGACGTCGCCACTAAGTAACAATAGGAAGCGAAGAGAACTAGTCACGTTAGTAAGCACTTCGCACATTGACCATGGGCATGGCAGCACGAATAAGCAAACGTTATTGCTACGGTAACACTTTCTGTATCGTTTGCTCACCTGTACGAAAAACATGATCGGGTTTGAGGACCGCATCATGGCATCGCCGCCATGCCCACTGTCGAGTGCCGCGCTGAAGAGCCGTTTTATAGTCCCGTTGACAGATGCATCCGTTAGCGCCCCTGGTGGATCCGATGACGTCATCTTTGCTCCTCCGGGAACGATGTTTAGCCGATGAAAGACCACGGGCATCGGCTTTTCTTGATCGGTGACCGAGAACATAGTCGGCGATGAAGGGGCGTTGTCAATCGGTGATAGCCGATTGACAACGCCCATTGCACCATACACCGATCAAACAATACAAAGCGAACAACACAAAGCTAAAAAATGAAAGACAACCACAAAATAGAAAGCGTGCGTGAATGTGTGCATATTTAATGGCCTGCTAGGTTATTTTCAAATTGATCTGCACTGATACTTTCTCGCGTTAGTAGTGGCAGTTGATTCCATTGTTTAATGGTTCTTGGGAAGAAAGAAAACCCATAACTGTTAATGTGCATCTGAGGTATTTCGAAAGAACCATCTTTGTTTCTTCGTAATGATCTACCTTGTCGTGATATCAAGTACTGACTGCTATTGAATTTAAATTTGTTTTTAGTGAGAAGGTAAAAAAAACTTTAATCTTGCTTGCCACTGCGTTCAGCAAGCGTGGGCAAGTTTAGCAAACTGAGCATTTCGGTGACGGAATCTGTACGAGAGTATCGCGCTAGACCTTGCTGCTCGACGTTGAACTCTTTCCAGTCTCTGAATTAACCCTGACTGATGAGGGTCCCAGATTATACTGGCATACTCTAGCGTGGTTCGAACGTAGGTCAAATAAGCTGTTAGTTTTACTGACTGTGAGGCTAAATGCAGTTTCCGTCGCAAGAACCAGAGCTTCTTTTCCGCATATATTGACAATGCTTCGCTCGCCCGAAATACCAGCGTGACAAAGGTATCTTCAGTTGGCCGAATGTATGTGCATTCCATGGGCGTATGCTGTGGGGCAATTTTAGTAATTTCTGCCGCGAGCTGCACGCGTCCAGTGGCAGCAGCGTCTTCTGAGCAGTTCTGAGACCGCATGTGTTTCCATTGGAGGGGTCTGGGCCAGCCGCCGCGCAGTACCCCTCAGAGACGAGGACGAGACAGTGAGAAACACGTCTTTATCATACAAAGACTCGGCCGCAGCTCACTGTCAACGGCCACTGAGCGCGAGCCTCGAGCGTGCCCCTGTCCATCGTTCTCTTCTACCGTCGGCGCGCTCGCGACTCCCGGTCCCATTGCATATAAAAGTTGCACACGCAGACGCCACAGTTGCTGTAACGCGCCTACATTAGGTGCATTTAAGCGCGCCTACTGTCGTGAGCTGCGTGCAGGGGCAACATGGCCTTCTGAGCAGCTGAACGATAATCTATTTCCGCAATTAGCACTTATTTGCAATTCGCGTTTTAGCGTTGCATACAGTGGTTCTCTATAGCTGATATTTTGTATTTAGTTGCTTTTATACTCGGAGACTACCAGCTAAGTTCAAATTTTCCAATTGATCTGCACTGATACTTTCTCGCGTTAGTAGTGGCAGTTGATTCCATTGTTTAATGGTTCTTGGGAAGAAAGAAAACCCATAACTGTTAATGTGCATCTGAGGTATTGCGAAAGTACCATCTTTGTTTCTTCGTAATGATCTACCTTATCGTGATATCAAGTACTGACTGCTATTGAATTTAAATTTGTTTTTAGTGAGAAGGTAAAAAAACTTTAATCTTGCGACTGCGTTCAGCAAGCGTTATTGTTAAGCATCACACCACCGCGTTAAAGCGAATGCCAAAAGCCTGCCACGATGTCAAGCTAATCTAGTAACGTTGGTCAAGTACGACATCCACAAATTTACCAGCAGATGTCTCCCGCAAAATAAAATTGTTAATGCACTTGTACTTCTCCCTTGTTAACGTCCATGTGTACTTGGCACTCCCCTTGCACAGATGACGCAGCATGAACTTACAAAAATATGAAACAGTTGTTCTGCACAAAATAATGGTTCGTTTGAATTGCTAGTATACTATATTCACAGTAGTAGACAGGTTGGCTTGTTCGCAATTGAGATTTTTACATACATAACACAGAAACACGGGGACTATAGCAAATAGGAACAAAACTGAAAGAACTCGGCCATATGTGTACTCCCTCGTCCACCTGCGCATTATGGTGAAGTTCACTTATACAACAGGCACTTTCAATTATGCTACGACTGATGAAATATCACCCAACCTACGTTAGAACACAGTGATGACTTGTTGCCTAACTGCCTGTCACGTATTTCTCTTTCACAATGTGTTCTAATGTGTAGGTCATCTGTTCTACACGTTTGGTAATAAAACACTGGCTGTTACATTGAGCGAGCAGTGTTTCACCGATTTATATTGCATGCATAAGTTCGTTTCTTACATTTGCATGCACGACAGATAGTGATACCTGAATTGATACAAGAAAGTGTTTGCACTATTTTATTCGAATCAAAACATTAGCAGTTCTCATGTCAGTGCAAGCATATGTATATTTCCATCTTTGTGCACACAACCTGCACCCAATACTGAACACATGGAACAACATATACAGTACATCTCAAGCACTATATATAATTCACAGCAGTAAAGCAACATAAAAGTAGGGTGTAAAACCTCCTCATAATGCCTACTGACATGTGCACTTCACAGTGCCAGTATCTAAGCACAATCCAAAGAAATGGGATGCACGAAGAACTTGGTGTCAGCCTACACATGAAGGCAACTAATTAGTACAATAAGGCTAGCTTTACTTTTGAGAAATATGCAACCATGCAGATAGGCATGTTCTAGTTTTTTTATTGCATGAGTTTCGACTATGGCATCAAAACATGTCGCACATGATCATACAGTTTTAATGAGAACTAACAGACAATAACGCCAAGGAAAGTATAGGGGGTGTTATCTGTAGTATTTAGAACATAAATGTGAAGAAAGTAAAGTGGACGAAAAGATAACTTGCCGCCGGCAGGGACCGAACCTGCGACCTTCGAATAACGCGTCCGATGCTCTACCACTGAGCTACGGCGGCGGACATCCTCCCGTCCACTTTATGAGGTATATATGTGCATTTGAACCTTGGAGTGTTAGTCAGCGCCAATCGCAGCCGTGGCGGCGAGTGTGGAACACTCTTTTTTCGCCTGTTGGCGTCACGTAGCACGTGATCTTTACGAGCTGGTAGCTGACCAATAATCCCTCGCATACTACCTGAAGGCATCAAGTCTGCCAGAGCGAGGCCCTCGCTATGAATGAAGGAAAGGAGATTACTCTTAAGAGCTCGTTTTCTTTGTTAGACACAATATTAATGAGAACTAACAGACACTAACGCCAAGGAAAGTATAGGGGGTGTTATCTGTATTATTTAGAATATAAATGTGAAGAAAGTAAAGTGGACGAAAAGATAACTTGCCGCCGGCAGGGACCGAACCTTAATGAGAACTAACAGACAATAACGCCAAGGAAAGTATAGGGGGTGTTATCTGTAGTATTTAGAACATAAATGTGAACAAAGTAAAGTGGACGAAAAGATAACTTGCCGCCGGCAGGGACCGCACCTGCGACCTTCGAATAACGCGTCCGATGCTCTACCACTGAGCTACGGCAGCGGTCATCCTCCCGTCCACTTTATAGGGTATATATGTGCATTTGAACCTTGGAGTGTTAGTCAGCGCCAATCGCAGCCATGGCGGCGAGTGTGGAATACTCTTTTTTCGCCTGTTGGCGTCACGTAGCACGTGCTTTTACGAGGTGGTAGCTGACCAATAATCCCTCGCATACTACCTGTAAGGCCGCTTATGGCTGCGAGCCGTTCAGGAGAGAGGGCAGGGGCTCTTTAGCACGCCGATGGTGGCCGCGGTTTGGCGCCAAGGAACGAACCGCGAGTTCGCGGAAGGCCGAGAGGGGTCGGCGCCGTCTCCCGCTGTGTTCGGGAACGTTCAGGACGGTCGAGCCGTCTGCGGTGGCGCCATGCGGGCAAGTGCGTGCTGCCTCCCGTTTGAATGTGACATCTGGCCCAGAGCCGTGGCGGTCTGGTTTTCGAGCTCCAGGAATTCCGGTCAAAACAGGGACTGGGTCTGGGGTGCTGGCCGCGCTGTTTGAAGGCATCTGCCGGCCACGGGGACACGCTGCAGAACACCCCCTGTGGAGTCATGTTCGCGCCGAGTCGCAGGCGACGGCCTGCATGCTGGCAGAAGAGTGGAATGTGTAAGCGATAAATTCCGCGCACGTGGTGTTGGCTCCTGACACCGTGAATGAACACGCGTGTAAGAGAAAGGAGGAAAGCAGTGTTTCTCGGAATATCTGGGCTTTCCGTTTAGGCCCGGCCCGGTGGGCGGGGGCCAAGAAATACGCTCTGGTTGGCCGCCGTGGTCAAGGGATGGACAAAGAGCGGCCACCGCCCATTTTCTTTTTTCTTGGCAGGAGATATTGAGCTGCACGAGTGCGGCACGACAGTCTGGGCTGTAATCAGCGTTGCTGACAGATCGGTGAGGCTCCGTACTATTACGTAAGGCTAGCCTGGGCTGAAATCATGTGTTGATAGATCAGTGAGGCTAGCGGCGAGCGCAACGTAAGACAGTCTGGGCTCTAACTTCTTCAATAAGTAGAAGAGTGAGACTGTGTGTTATTCCTGTTTAATCTCGTATATTTCTAGCTCAGTTGTATCCATTATTTTACGTTCACATAAACTACTAAATTCATCTAACCACCACTGCTGCCTACGTGTGAATGCATCATCGCTGCCGATCATCAACGAAGATCTCCGTGATCGACGACGACGAAGGACCATCGAAACTTTACTGGCGCAGCCCGACAGGATCGGCAAGCCACACGAAGAGCAACTGCAAGGTGTCCATCGAGCCAGAGACGCACCACTGCAAGGAGGTGCCAGCGAGTCCCATCGCCATCGAAAGTCGTCGGGAGCCGAACCACAGCGGAGGCTCCCAGCAGAAACGGGTGAGCGGGATTCCTTACGCTTTGTCTAAGTTGGCATGGCTGTTGCTCTGTGAGGCTAGAGATGATCACGCGCAGAATGGCAAGCGCTGTGGGGTCTAGTGTGGGCGAGGATGGTGCATCTGAGCAGAGGGAAGATCAGAGACAGCAGGAGCTTCCGAGCTTCAGAGAGACTGAGTCTGAGCAGTCGGTCACCGGAGGTGGTAGTGGGGCGCTAGGCGCTCTACAAGATCCGGATAGGTCAGATCCAGAGGGAATGGCAGTACGATGCCTGCAGCTCGAGCTCGAAAAAGTACGCCTACAGCTTGAATGTGAACGCGTAGCCCTACGCAGAGCAGAGATTGAGCAATCGAGTAGGTCGCCTTCGATGTCGGGAACGAACGACCGCCGCCATACCGGCATTGACGGAGTAGCACAATGCGCTAAGATGCTGAAGGCATACAGGTTGCCGTGCGACGCGGATGTCCCGATGTGGTTCGATGAGGTGGAAAAACTGTTTTCATCCTTCCAGGTACCGGAAGAGAACGGAGTACACTTGATAATGCCTGCGCTGTCTGAGCGAGTCCGCTATATGCTGTGTAGCTTGAGTGAAGAGGAGTGTGTGGAATATGAGATCGTGAAACGTGCGGTACTAAATGAACTTAAGCTCACCCCAGCTGAGTACTTAGACAGGTTTCAAAAGGTGACGAAGAAAAGAGAGGAAACATGGGCTCAGTTCGCTTCTCGGGCCAGAACGTACTTCGCGTATTACCTGCAATCTCGTAATGCCGATACTAAGGAAGCGGTTGCTGAGCTAATGGTCGCTGACCGAATGAAGGCGAGTTTGGGCCCGGAAGGTCTAGAGTATGTTCTTTTGCGGGAGGGCGAAAAGTGGTTCAAACCTGTAGAGGTTGCTAAAGTTCTCGAGACTTTTGAAGAGGCGAAAGGAAAGGGTCGAGCAACTAAGACGGTTGGAGTGCCAACTGCTCCGCCGTTAGCCAGGCAGACCGGCATAGAAAAGGCCAATGTAAGGTGCTACATTTGTCGCGGTCAGGGTCACGTGGCTAGGGATTGTCCTCAGGCCTCAAGTAAGGAGCAGCAGGCGAAGTTGACCACTGTGCCTAAACAGAGTCCACAATGTCGCCATTGTTGGTAAGTTACCGCCACCCGAGCAGGAAAGGGTGCTGAGTGCGAGGATGGAAGTATTCGAGCGAAGTGCTGGCTCGGGCCGGTCGAAACTGGAACTTATCCCGATCACGTGCGGTGGCATAACTACTGAAGCTGTGCTGGACACAGACAGTGAAATAACGGTGATACGTGAAGGGATACTTCCGCAAAGGGTAAAGGATTCATCGGGCGCAGTGAGGCTCCAGTCGGCGTTTGGAAAAACCATCCAAGCAACTTTGGCTACATTGCCAATAGCTTTAAACTACCCGGGAGGGGTGGGACAACCACAGAAGGTTGATCTGGTGTGTGCTATTACTGACCAGCTCGCGGATGGAGTTAACTGTCTGCTGTCAAAAGAGGATTGGGAGTTACTGCATGCACAGGAAGACAATGGGAGTGAACGGGAAAGTGTTACGCATGTCGTCAGTGCAGTGGGACTTCGATCAGGTGAAATGAAAGAGAGTGATACAGCAGTTTTAAACTGTGGCTACGGTGAAACGGTTGATGAGGTTCAAGAATCGGGAGAAGCTTTTGCCGATCAGGTCACTAATCAGCGAGAGCAATTTAGAGCTGAGCAGCTTTCAGATGATAGTCTTCGAAGGTCATGGGAGGATGCAAGAAAAAAGAAAGCTGGCATGTTTGTGGCAGAAGGGCTCTTATACCATCAGGACTCTTTAGCGGGAGTCAAGGTCAGACAGTTAGTCCTGCCGGTTGATTGAAAGGCGCAGCGAGGTGTTGGAGCTGGCGCATGAGTCCTTATGGGGTGGACACTTGGGGTCGAAAAAGACCAGGCAACGCATAAAGTATAGTTTCTTTTGGCCAGGAATGGAAAGGGATATTGTTGAGCATTGTAAGACATGCCATCAGTGCTAGGCGCGGTCTGATAGAAGGCAAAGTGACAAGATACCCATTACGCCACTCACGCGGCCGGAACACCCATTCCAGGTGGTTAATGTAGATGTCATCGGCCCTATCGATGTGCCGTCGGCGAGAGGCCACAGATATGCCCTGTGCCTCGTTGATCTTTGCACTAGATGGCCTGAGGTGGTGCCACTCCGATCGTTGACTGCAAGGGCCACATGCGAGGCATTACTGGAAATTTTTAGTCGCACCGGTGTTCCGGAAATGGTCTGTTCTGATCAGGGCACAAACTTTAAGTCACAAATGACACAGTTGATGTTGGAAAAATTGGGCTGTTCACCCAGGTTTTCCACCCCTGAACACCGCGAGAGCAATGGCGTGGTGGAAAGATGGAACAGGGTTCTCAAAAATATGCTGTATCATGTAATAGAACGTGACCAAAAGAATTGGGACAAGCTTGTCCCATTTGTGCTGTGGGCGTACCGCGAAGTGCCACATGACACCACAGGGGTGTCGCCATTCAGGCTGTTGTATGGCAGAAACCCGACCGGGCCTCTATCAATTTTGCAACAGACTTGGACGGGTGAAGTAATTGTGCCGGCAACTCTCAGAGAGAAACCATCGAAGTATTTGCAACAACTGCGTGAGCAACTAGATCTTGCCGCGAGCGTAGCGGAATTGACAAGCACTGCACACCAGGGCAGATACGCTGAAGTGTACAATAGGAGGGCGCGAAGTAAAGAATTTAATGTTGGAGACCAAGTGCTGCTGTTTGATACAGCTAGGGCAACAAAGATGGCGGCCAGGTGGTTGGGGCCGTTCGCGATAACAGGTAAAGAGCGGGAACACTCTTATCGCCTACAAATGAATGACGGAAAGTCCTCGGTGGTGCATGCAAATCGGCTCACGCCCTACTATGCTAGAGTAAGCCACGTTGGGGTAGTCTTCGAGGAGGACGAAGAGTTTGGTGACGTGGAGTACGCGCCACAGGCGGTGCCTACTGCAGATAGAGAGAGTGTGATACTCCCCGAAAAGCTGGATCACTTGCGTCCTGACGCGCGGAAGGAGATTGAGAGGGTATTTCAGAAACATCGCTGTGTTTTTGATGGAAAGCCTGGGATGGCTCAGGTAGGCCGGCATCGTATTGAGTTGGAGGAGAGTTGTAAGCCCAAAAGGACATTCCCTTACCGAGTTCCAGAGCTGTTAAAGAAAGAGGTTAGTCGTCAGGTTGGAGAACTTCTTGATCTGGGGCTTATATACCCAGTGGAAAGTGAATTCGCACACCCGGTTGTGTGTGTGGGTAAGAAAGACGGGACAATGCGCATGTGCATTGATTATAGGACGTTGAATGCTGTCACGCGCGTGGATGCCTTTCCAATGACTAATCCGCGAGAGCTAATTTTCAGAGTGGGTCGCGCAAATTTCATAACTGTAGTTGACCTCAGGAGAGGGTACTGGCAGATGCCAATGGATCCCCAAAGTGAATATCTCACGGCGTTCGTGACACACGATGGGCAGTACGCGTGGAGGGTAATGCCGTTCGGTTTGAAGAACTCAGCAGCTACCTTTCAGCGGATGGTTAATGCATTGCTGTCAGCACACCAGGCTTATGCATCAGCGTACCTTGATGATATAGCAATTTTTTCAGACACATGGGAGGAACACCTTCGCCATGTGCACACTGTGTTTAGGATTCTTGGTGATGCCGGTCTGAAGGCAAGCTCTGAAAAATGCCAGGTAGCGCAAACACATATCCGTTATCTCGGACATGTGGTTGGCTCGGGAACTCACGGCCCAGACCCAGAAAAGATAGCTGCTATCAAAGGTCTTGTACCGCCGCGCACAAAGAAGGAAGTGAGAAGCCTCTTGGGGCTTTGTGGGTATTACCGCGAGTATGTGTCGAACTACGCGGACGTCGCGGGCCCGCTCACAGCTTTACCTAGGCGGGGGGTGCCAAATGAAATCCCATGGGGAGAAGATGCTCAGGAGGCGTTCGATAGCTTAAAGACGTCCTTGTGCCAGGCTGTCGCCATGAACACTCCTGACCCTCATCAGCCATATTGGCTCTTCACGGATGCGTCAGCCACGGCAGCCGGAGCCTGTTTGGCTCAAATGTCGGCAGACGGGAAAGAAAAGCCGATAGCGTTCGCTAGCCATCGATTTAACCCGACACAGGGGCGCTGGTCAACGATAGAAAGGGAGGCATTTGCAATAATATGGGCGCTCAAGAAATTTGACTATTGGCTCTTTGGAGCAGTGGTGAATGTGGTCTCTGATCATAACCCTCTGTCCTACCTGACCACCAGCACTCCGCAGGCAGCAAAGCTAGCTAGGTGGGCACTTTCATTGCAGCGATACAATGTCACGGTGCGCCATCGGAAAGGCGCGCATAATGCCAATGCGGATGCACTGTCAAGGCTTCAGAATGGCTTATGGGAGCCAGCTCAATAACCAGCCATGCTAGCTTGGACGGGCGTGAATGTTCCCGTTCACCTCAAGTGTGGTGTATGCTGAACTATAGAACTGCACGGAACTCTTCGCGGTGCATTGGACTCTTTGTAGATATATATAGCTGTATCTAGAGCACTTGTGCCACATGCATACAATATTTCTTTTTGTTTCTTTGCAAGTGTCGTGCTTTATAGTGAAATGAAATATGTCATGTTGCCTTGCCTGTATAGCCCAATTTTACATGTATGCTTTATTGAGTGTATCATTCTCAGCGTTATTCTGCATGGAAAGGCTGCTTTTCGTTGATCTGTAAATAATTTTTCACAGAGCCCGGACGTAGTGATCCAGCGGCCTTTGTTTAATTTATAGTATAGCTGAGCACGTTTAGAGCCCAGTATACTCTTTAGGAGGGGCGTGTAAGGCCGCTTATGGCTGCGAGCCGTTCAGGAGAGAGGGCAGGGGCTCTTTAGCACGCCGATGGTGGCCGCGGTTTGGCGCCAAGGAACGAACCGCGAGTTCGCGGAAGGCCGAGAGGGGTCGGCGCCGTCTCCCGCTGTGTTCGGGAGCGTTCAGGACGGTCGAGCCGTCTGCGGTGGCGCCATGCGGGCAAGTGCGTGCTGCCTCCCGTTTGAATGTGACATCTGGCCCAGAGCCGTGGCGGTCTGGTTTTCGAGCTCCAGGAATTCCGGTCAAAACAGGGACTGGGTCTGGGGTGCTGGCCGCGCTGTTTGAAGGCATCTGCCGGCCACGGGGACACGCTGCAGAACACCCCCTGTGGAGTCATGTTCGCGCCGAGTCGCAGGCGACGGCCTGCTTGCTGGCCGAAGAGTGGAATGTGTAAGCGATAAACTCCGCGCACGTGGTGTTGGCTCCTGACACCGTGAATGAACACGCGTGTAAGAGAAAGGAGGAAAGCAGTGTTTCGCGGAATATCTGGGCTTTCCGTTTAGGCCCGGCCCGGTGGGCGGGGGCCAAGAAATACTTACGCTGTGGTTGGCCGCCGTGGTCAAGGGATGGACAAAGAGCGGCCACCGCCCATTTTCTTTGTTCTTGGCAGGAGATATTGAGCTGCACGAGTGCGGCACGACAGTCTGGGCTGTAATCAGCGTTGCTGATAGATCGGTGAGGCTCCGTACTATGTACGTAAGGCTAGCCTGGGCTGAAATCATGTGTTGATAGATCAGTGAGGCTAGCGGCGAGCGCAACGTAAGACAGTCTGGGCTCTAACTTCTTCAATAAGTAGAAGAGTGAGACTGTGTGTTATTCCTGTTTAATCTCTTTTATATTTCTAGCTCAGTTGTATCCATTATTTTACGTTCACATAAACTACTAAATTCATCTAACCACCACTGCTGCCTACGTGTGAATGCATCATCGCTGCCGATCATCAACGAAGATCTCCGTAATCGACGACGACGAAGGACCATCGAAACTTTACCTGAAGTGGACGGCAGGATGACCGCCGCCGTAGCTCAGTGGTAGAGCATCGGACGCGTTATTCGAAGGTCGCAGGTTCGGTCCCTGTCGGCGGCAAGTTCTGTTTTCGTCCACTTTACTTTCTTCACATTTATGTTCTAAATACTACAGATAACACCCCCTATACTTTCCTTGGCGTTATTCTCTGTTAGTTCTCATTAATATTGTGTCTAACAAAGAAAACGAGCCCTTAAGAGTAATATCCTTTCCTTCATGATCATACAGTTGAGATTCCTGCAGAAAAGTTTAAAATTGATTGTAGATCCACTTACCACGATTTATAAAAGCATTCGACAATTCTCACAAAATTACAACGCTGCCTTTATATATTGCTGCACATTTTTGCTCACAGACATCTGAAAACTAACGTAAATTTCTGGAATTATGCTTCGGAACTTGTTGGCGTTATCACATGACTACAAAGTACTAATACTTGTATTATGCATAATTAGTACATATATGTTTACAATATATCCATGCCAGCTAGTACCATCTGCAACTTAAAGTTCTTCATCTTTAATTGCTCACTTCTTGGCTTATGCATAATTACCACATTGAAAATTAAGCCCAGCATTATGGCTGCAAGGTCAGCTTGAAATTAGGCAATCACATGCTTAAAATTAGAAATTTCCTATAAATAGTGGCTGGTGTCTTGGCACATTGGATCCTAGGACTTGATATGCCATGAGGTTGAATAAAATTTGGCCATGCACGTATGGAGGCTGTAAAGCAGTCAGGAGTTAAGTTCATTGTTAAAGAAAGCAGGAAACAAAACCACAACACACAGAAATGAAGGGGACGGGACGACGCGCTACTAGCAACTGTAGTTTAACACGTGCTTGGCTCTTTAGACATGTTTTTAGTCTTTCTGCGACTGCGTGATTCTTTAATGTTGTAGTTTTTCATACTCTGTGTGTATATCTTTCTGTGCTTTGCATTAAACTTCAGTTGCTAGTATTGCATCGCCCTGTGCCTTTCATTTTCATCTGTCTGTGCTGTGGGGTTTTTCTTTCGCACTTTCTTTAACTTTGAATACAAATCAGCTCGCTCAACTATCCATTTGAGGATAAAGTTTGCTGAATAAAGCGGGTTCTACTAAGTGTCATTTTGAACGATGCGAAATTTTCAGATGCACATGCTACTGGAAAGGTTGCACACAGTGTCATGCATAACACTCTGCATCAATCCCAGTATTTGCCCAAATGCTGTAAGATGTACGAAATGTTCGAGATAGTGTACAGTGAGGCACAGTGGAGTGTTCCTACAATACACTGTCTCGTACACAAGCAGTGGGCGAGCAACTCTTGCTGCTTTGCCAGAAATGTCTTCCTGAAAATGATACAAAAAAGAAGTTCATTAAGCCTTCTGTGTTCATAAAAATGAATTTCTTGCCAAGGACTCACACTTCACTATACTTATTGCAGACTTTTTAACAAAGGATGAAACAACTGCATATTGTGAGGCTGCTACGTAGTTCCTTGTGGACCTTTCACTTAAAGTAGACAAGGCGAAAATACACGAAGATAAAGAAATGCGCTACAACACCAGAAGTGTTACTCTTGTCCTCTGTACCACCATTCGGGTATATTTCGATGTCAGTCAAGTTAGCATTATAGTGTAAAGGGGTGTAAATAAGGGAAATCTGGGCTAGTTGGTTATAGTTCATTTTCGATCAGCTCACAGCGCAAAAAAGACGAGGACACAGACCAAGAATGCGACGACACGAGCTTGTTAGTGAAGTTCACTTTGTATTTAAACACGTTGGACACTAGATTCTTGATCAACCACAGCTGCTCTGTTTAGAACTGAAGATTAGGCGACTTGGTGTCGATTCATGGCAAAAATTAACAGCGTACCTGTAATGAAAACACGAGAAGACCTGGACACAATACCAGCGTTTTTACCTTGTCAGAAATTGTGTCAACAGTAGGAATACTGTTGTGGTGGTTCTTGGGCCTTCAGACACAAACAACCAACTCAAGGACAAGAAAGCCATTTATGCACTTCACAAAATAACAATTACATACACTTTCACTGGCCAAACAATACAATAGTTCTTCCTCAAGTCCTAACGTTACGGTCCCCAACCACGCATACGCGAGCTCTCGGCGCGTCCTCACAGTCGGGCGTCACTGACGGTACCGTCGAAGGGCAACGACGCAGTCGGGAAAGATGCACGAGCACGGTGTACGAGGGCGCACGAGCAGACCAGGCACTGCTCGCTCAGGAATACGAACGCCCACGCTCCGCCCGACGTAGCACCAAGGGGTCACGCCCTCGGCGACTGGTTGTGCCGGACCCGAATCTGGAACAGGCTCAGCTGCTCGCCTTGGCCCGCACGCTCGTTCAGCATCAGGTGTCCCCCAAGGATCTGTTCGCGGGCCGCTTCTTTTTTTAATATTTATTAATGATATTGGTGAAGAGGTAACTGGCCATCTCAGATTGTATGCCGAGGACTGTTGTCTTTACCGTGAAATTCATTCCTTAAATGATAGTGTCCAATTACGAAGTGACCTTGACAAGATATTACTGTGGTGCAATACATGGAAAATGACGCTGAATTCTGCTAAGTGTAACATAGTCCAGTTTACTAACAAATGTCACATTTTTAATAATACATACTCTCTTGATTACGAAAATCTGTTGATTGTGTCAAATTACAATATTTAGGCGTTTTATATAAGAATGACCTCTTATGGAACGACCACATTAACTATATAGCAGCTAAGGCTGGTCGAGTCCTGAACTTCCTAAAGCGCAACTTCAAAAAAGCTCTTCCTAACCTGCAGCAAACTCTTTATTTTTCAAACCAGCGCACTATCAGAGTACGGGTGCTCCGCTTGGGACCCAGGTACAAAACATGCATTTTCCTAATTAGAACGTATTCAAAAGCGTGCAGCACGATTTGTCTCCTCGAACTACGACTTTACGATAAGCTCCTCAAACATAAGAATTGACCTTGGATGGCCATCCTTGCAAGATAGACGAAAATAGATGCGTCTAAAATTGTTTCACAACATTTTTATTGGAGCAACAGGCCTAAGGAAAGAAACATATATCCTTGATCCTACCTACAGGTCAGCCCGTCTGGATCATTCTTTAAAGGTACAGTTTCTCGTTAAAGGTACAGTTAAAGGTACAGTTCTCGTATCAACGTATTTAAGCATTCGTTTTTTTCCCAGAACATGCCATGATTGGAATGGTTTACCGGAGGACGTTGTCTTGTCGCCAGCCAATTCATTTGACGGTGCCCTTGCTGAACTTTTGTTTCAATAGATATCGCACGACCTTTATGCAGCATTCAACGATTGTCTATTCTATGTGTAATTTAATTTTTTGTTTCTTTTTTCACCTTTATAGTAATGTCCTGTTCATGGCATCCGCCTTTTTATGAAACTTTGGAGTGTTATGTTTTGTTCAGCATGTAGATATGTCATGTTATCTGTTTTCTTTACCGAATTATTGACATTGATGTTTTGCTCTTGATGTTGTATTATACTACCCGTATGTATTCCTTTATTTTTGTTTTCCCCCTACAATAATGCCCATCGGGCGCTGTAGGTATCTGAATAAATAAAGAAAATAATAAAATAGGAACAGCACCACAGGCCTGGTCCGGAGCACCCACTTGTCTCAGGGACTCGCCAAGCTCGTCCCGGCTGGTTGCTGATTTGCCAGTAGATTTTCTTATATTTAAAATTTTCTGTTGGTTCAATGATAAGGCATCTGATTCTACTGCTGTTTGGTCTTTATACGAAAACGAAAGTAACTTCTACCTTTTTTTGTTGCCAAGTTTATGTGGCACCACCAGCCAAACAAGATGAAACAAACTGTATTTTAAAGGCGACCTTCTGATGGGTATATGTGTTTTACGGGAAATAATGAAAATGGGTGTTTTTGAAGGCCTTCAGTAAGTGCCACCCCCACCCCCCTCGAAAAAAATTTCTGGCTGTGAGCTTGGTGAATGCATACCGCACCCCCAAAGCTACGAAGCTATTCACGAATCAATAAATCCATTTATGTTGTACGGGCGTCCTGCCCGTGCTAAGAGGTGCGGGGCACCGGCTGGAGAGCAATGGAACGAAGTAACTTTTATTAATGTCCGGCAAGAAGCGCGCGAACGCGCTTGGGGAGCTTCCACGTTGGGACTGATAGGGCTAGCCTACAGCCGCATCGCTGTCTTGCTGGTCGGCCCATTTCTGGTCAGCTAGGCTGGAGCACGGCCGCTCGATGGAAAAGTGGCCGTGGCTGGAGCTACGCAAGGCAGCCGCCCACCTTGCCGACGTGTCTAAGGTTTGGGCCGGAGCACGTTCACGCTCGGGGCCCCCGTTCTGCCACATACGTGGTTTCAGCAGTCTAGCCGTGCACATGGTCATCACGGGGTAAAGGTCGAAATTTTTACGTTGTCGCTGCCTCTGTGTCCCATATGAGAGCCTCAGCCGGCCACTGGCACTAAAGCTTTGGCCTGAGCCCACAAAGGGAGCAGGAACTTCGTAGAAACAGCGACATGCTTACTGCTGGTTATGAAGGTTGAGGGCAGTAAAAAATGCAGGACAAGGTATTTCGGCCTTCCGAGCATGACACCTGAATACTACTGCAAGGATGTCACAGATTCAGCATATGTACCGGTAACTGATAAGGTGTATGAACAGTTTTAATTAGCACAATGGTCAGCATAAAGGCCTTGAATGTGGTGTTGCTGGTGCAGCCACTTCTGGAACTTAACGGCACGCGTGGTTACACCTTTAAAAAAATTAGCGCAACTTTGATTTCCCACAACACACTCCCAGATTCACACACGCTTACACTCAAGAAACACGTACCACACACAGCACTTACACAGCGCTTAGTGGTTACACCAGTTGCAAAGTTCGTTTGGGGAAGCCCAGGTGGGGAACATGTTTTATTTCATTTCTGGCATGAGTGATTTCTGTAATAAATACGCCACGATATGGCTTTCGGTACCCGCGTGTCCGTTGTGTACGTCACTAATCTCGGGAACTTAAGTACAATACTGCATTGACGACCATTATACGCGCTGAATTTGCTATTACAAAAGCAAGCTCAAATATCAACATTAGATATATATATCGGCTGATTTTTCACAAAGATATTTCCAACATTTTTTTCTGTATTGTGGCCTTGTGGCAACACTGTTCGGAAGGTTCACTCGTCCACGCACGGCTCGTTTTTCGGTCATCGCTGTTCGTTGCAGCCGGCTCAGTTTTCTGTTAACGCGCTACGCCGATGATTTCGAAATGACTTCGAAGTGGTCGAAGTATCGCGCCGTTAAGAGAGATTATGAGCTTGTCCTGCACGGGCTCGACACCTCCAAGCTTGCATTCGTTAATGTGTCCTCGCCGCTGAATAATGAAGCCAAGAAAAGGCCGGCCAGCGATGCTTTTTCGGATGATTATGCCGCGCAATCGCACTCGCTTCCCTCGACCGTCCTCGGAAAGGGATCGACGAGCGACGTTTCGCCAAGCTATGTTTGTGCCAGTGGCAGCAGAGCTTCGGCGCAACAAACAGAGCTGGTACAACCCGTTGCATATCTGTCCGAGGACGTCGAAGAACATACACAATCTCTCGTGCCTCGGATCGATGACGCCGAAGTACATGCCCAGATATCACCAGTTGGCTTTCTTACAGCCAAAGCTGATTCAGGGAGCAGCTCAGACGACGAAGCCGCAGAAGCCACTTACGTAGGCAGAAGTGCTTCAGACAGCTCCTCTTGCTCAGATGAGCTGTCTGACGAAGAGGCGGAAGCAGTTGAAGCTGCAGGCTGCTCTGGTAGCCAATGGGTGTCATCCCATGATGCGCCTGCAGAGGAGCTGACAGCAGCTGAAGAACTTGCTGTCATTGCAAGCCGGCACAACATGACTCATTTCAACATCAACGATATTCTGGATTTTTGTCGGCGCCGAGGCATTCCTGACCTACCAAAGGATGCTCGAACCGTGATGCGGACGGAGCGTAAGGCACAGCTTGACCAAAGTGGAAGTTTTGTGCATTTTGGTCTGGCTGAAGGCATACGGCAAGCAATTGGACCAGGGCACTTGCCACGAGATGTCAAGCTGCAAGCGAACATTGACGGCGTGCCACTCTTCAAGAGCAGCCAGACATCTTTTTGGCCAATTCTTTGCCGATGTACCAATATAAAGGCTTCCACACCGTTTGTGGTGAGCGTTTATTGTGGACCTGGCAAGCCACCGGACCTCCAGAATTACCTTGCCCCTTTTGTAAAGGAAGTTCTGGACATTACTTCTAACGGGATGGTTATAAAGGGCACCCATATTGGCATGACACTGACAGCAGTTGTGTGTGATGCACCTGCTAGAAGCTTCATTAAAGCTGTAGCTGGCCATAGTGGCTATCATGCATGTGAGATGTGTACCCAAAAGGGCCAGTACATGGAAGGAAGAGTCACGTTTCCTAACCTACATGCACCCCTGCGTACGAATGACTCCTTTCGCTCGCAAGAGGACAAACATCACCACAATGGCCTCTCACCATTCCTGCCATTGAGCTTAAATATGGTGATGTCTTTCCCGACAGAGTATATGCATTTGGTCTGCCTGGGTGTGATGCGGCGGATGCTCAGAAACTGGGTGAGCAGAGGCCAGGGTCCTAGGGCAAGCAGGTTGGGCAGATTTGAGCGCTGCAAACTTAACGATTGTTTGCGAGAATGCGCAAATGTCTTTCCCAGCTGCTTCCAAAGAAAGCCAAGGGGAACAGAAGAACTGGACCGCTGGAAGGCATCAGAATTCCGTACATTCCTTCTCTACGTGGGGCCTGTGGTGCTTAAATCTGTGCTTCCAGCGTCACAGTACCAGCACTTTCTGTTGTTCCACGTGGCAATCAGAATACTGGTTTCTCCACAATACCATCTGGAATACAACCAGTTTGCCCGTGACCTGCTGCGATACTTTGTTCAGGAATTTGGCAAACTGTATGGCAGTAAGCAGCTCGTGTACAACGTGCACACCCTCAGCCATCTTGCGGAACAGTGCTTGGTCCATGGGCCCCTTGATGAATTCAGCGCCTTCCCTTTTGAGAACCACTTGGGGAAAATGAAGAAGCTGCTGCGCTCCTCTAACAAGCCACTCGCTCAACTCAGCAGGAGGCTGTCAGAGATGAGGCATCTGACTCCGAAGGCACAGAAGCAAGGGCCCTGTCAACTAAAGGCAGGAGACTGTCTTTTGCTGGATGATGGACCGGCTGTTGTGTTGGAGGTGAATGACAGCAGTTTTAAAGCCGCAGCCCTACAAAATCCAAGGGACTTTTACAAAGTACCACTCCAGTCATCCTGGCTTTGCATATATAAATGTGATGCCGCTAGTGGTGATGTGAAAACTTGGCGGCTTGAAGACCTTCGTGGCAAAACACAGTGCCTTAAACTGAGGCGCAAGCGCAACTACATAGTTTTCCCTTTGTTGCACCTGCAGTGAGAAGCTGCAACCATCCATTTTGAAGCAAAGTGAATTTCTTGGTTGACAGATCATGCAACATTATGAGAAGGTTATTGCAGTGCACAGAGGAAAACTGTCTATGCCTGTGCATTACCTAGACAACTCCCACAGGTGATTCTGTGAGGATTTTAAAGCTGTTTAGCAAACCATCACTTGTATCTCGTATTACGAAACTATCATCATATACGGTATGTGCCACGAAAATTGGGTAAATGCCACTACTCACCACTGGTCCACTAAAAATGAAGAAGGCAACAGTTCACCCAAAAAATGGCTGCAAATGAACTCGTGCCTAACCATATGCAGTCATAAGTTGCTCGAAGATAAAGCGCACTCCCAAGGAAGAAGCTGCAGTTTGTGAAGCGAGGCTTGTCACTATGCGTGAACGTCAGTGGCAGCGCCGAGAAGATCCACAGTATATGGCCAGGGAATTGTAACGGAAGAGACTGCAGTGGCAAGAAGATCCCGATTACAGGGAGCCCAAACATGCGGCAAATGCTCTTCATGTGTGTTCCCCGTAGCAAAGCCCAGCCCACTGAGAAGTGTTGAAAACCCGTGCCTCTACCAGTGGTGCCGACACAAGCTTTCAGTGTGAGTTCCTTTCGTTGGAATTCGGACATTCCTATGAAGTGTGTGATCGTCTTCGGTTCAACACAAACAACCTGTCTACTCTCAGGACTGTGCGATAAGTGGAGTAGAGCGACTTGGCTTGCGTATGCTGCAGGAGCTCTTCCCTGACGCTATGACCGAGCTGGAAGATGTGTGGCTGAGTAAAACTTGTTACAAGACCGTTCTTCGAGGGAGAGGGCCACAGTGCTGCTTGAGCAACGGTTTCTCATCAAAAATCAGATGTCTAAGATAAGGGAGGCAGTTCACTACATACCCACTCGCTTTTCGCCAGTCAAGCCAAGTTCAACCTTGTTACAGCCAAGTTCTGCCTAAGTACAGTAATAAGTAAGCAAGAGACCGATCAGCTTCACAGTGTATCTTGCTATGCGTCGCTTAGTGCAAGCTTCGAGCCATTTTTTTTGCAATTTTGTATCTCTTGATATACAGCAAGTGCAACATGTTTTTCAACCTCAAGCTCTGTAGCCGCTAGTCCACCATAACGCAGGCTGAACCTCTTCCTTTGCATCACTCCCCTCAACATTCACCCACCACATTGACAGCACCTGCCAGTCAGATCACTGAAGTGCTCTCTCACTATGCCACAATTACCATGTGCACCCTTTTTTGAAGCAAGAGGATGCAGGATCACTGACAAATGATTCTAGTCACAAGCCTACTTGGTGTCAACAACAGCCTCGCAAAGCCAAATCATTGCAGTGATGATCAGCCTAGCGGCCACCTACCAATAATGAGCCGCCACACGCTGCTGACCTGTTTCCACTGACGCGTCTCCCCGACAACTCACCCACCACCTTTGACAGCACACTGTACATGCCGAGCCACAACTGTGGTGCTCAACACTCGATTCAGTGGGAATAGTTGGAGGGGTACTTGACTTCACTCATGTGTTACATTCCAAATTGTGTTTTGGAAGGACTGTTTCTGCCATCATACAGCCTACAAGGACAATTTCAACGGCACTATAACTTCATTGCGATGCCAAACGAGTCAAGCCACCCATGTTGTCGTGTTTGTGTCTCTCTTTTGTGTGTGGTTTTTAGTAGCGGCAGAATGTCATTCAGTGAGTCAAGTCAAGGTGTTAGATGCTGTGAATGTTCATGATCAAGCAACTTTTTTTTGTGGAGAAGTCCAGTTGTTTTCAACTAATTTTGTGACCTCTGGTGCTGGCCTTCTCGCTACCTGCAAGCTTTCCATGATGTTCATGTGCACACTGGTTGAAATTTAAGCCTTTTAACTGTCGCCAGGATATAAGCTAATGCTTTGTGTTCCTTGATCTTCTTAGCTTGTTTTCTATCTCCATGTTACACCTCTTTTTTTATTGCAATGCACACTGCATGGTCTTTGATTACGAGTTTTTTTGTTATTCTCCAAGTTTGTGCAGTGTGTGTTAGTACTTTGTTAGAATGCAGTAGTGGTATACTTTTCACTTTAAGGATAGCGGCAAGTTTTTTGTCATGATTATGTAATGTTTGCTGCGAGTGCTCGAGCACATTTTTGTTCTTTGCTGAATTTTCTTTTCACGTGTATGCACCCATCTTAGTAATTGTTCTATGTATGCAATTTAAGCTTGTACTCATTCTAAAGGCTAGCTGCTAATTTTAAACCCATTATCTTTAACTAGGATATTGAGCTTGTATGAGCTTAGTCTTTATAGATGATTTATTTTTAGTCCTACTTCAATTACTCCGGTACTTTCTTGGTATAGATCATCAGTATTAGTTGCAGTTAGTTCCTATCATTGCTGAAAAGCATGATGCCCGTAAACAGCAGATTACCCAGGTATTCTCCATAAATTCCTCATTAGTTCCTCTTTGTTCCCAATCTAGCTCTTCAAACAGTCTTTGTAGGCATGTAGTAAAGAACACATTCCTTTTTTTTTACCAAAAATGTTTTGCTCTTCATGTGCAGAAGCAGCTGTAGAATTATTGTAGATGATAGTTATTGTCTTGGGTACTCCGTGGCGATGCAAAGCCTCGAAGCACTAGTATTTCTGCTGAATCGAATGCTTTTTCATAGTCTATGGAAGCCACATAAAGGAGTTTGCACACTTGGAAAATATCAATTACTAGATAGACATCATGGCTGTGATCCGATGTGGAATGTTTTTTCCTGAAGTCCACTTCCTCTATATTGGGTGGGCAAAGTAGGGTGTTTCTCTTATCCTATTTGAGATTGATTTCAGGAGTGCTTTGTATATTGTGTCAGCTATAGGCTGATTGGACTATATCATTTAACTTTTATAGATGTCTCCTTTTTTGTATATTAAGATTACATTAATAGTTTATAAGCTTAGTGGAACATTTGGTCTTCAGACATTTTATCCATCTTTGAACAAATGTACTGCTATGCCATCTGGCTGATTTTTTATGGGACATGCCTAATATGGCCTTTCTGACTTTGTCAGGAGCATTGAAACTCGATTTAATGAAGCGATGACCAGACCATTATTATTCCGTAAGGAAGGCATTTTTCAGTCGTTCGAAACCTATAAACTGTTATGGGTGGTCGTCAATTTTCCCTTTCTTAAGCTTTCCGCCACCTTGCGGGATTCCGCAGAACTCATTTGCATTGCACTATAACTTATGTAGCGACACCCAAAAACTACTGCGGCATTTTATTAGCCACTAACAGATGCCTGCGCATGTGGACAGTCCACGAGGGCAGCCCAGACATGGAGCCTTCCTTGTCCGGGTGATACTAGTAAGGTGTATGGTTACATGAAGCTATGGCGACATGCTGAAATGCAAAGAGGGCGTGAGCAAATGCCGTGGTTGTGCGAGCAGGCAGATCAAGGTATTTGCAAGGAGACAACACCAACTGTCACATAAGGCCTTTAATAATGGAAGCAACCACCATGTTCTTGAGGGAGCATTTACAAGAACAAGGAACCATCACCGCTCTTTCGACCCTTCGATGAGAAAAAAAGACAAGGTTAAGCACATCCTGAAGCGGATAGACGGCGCCTTTCAGATGTTGCTGGCCAAGGACCTGCGGACCGTGTATGAACTTGCCACCCTGTGCCAGAGCTTTGACGAACTGTGGAAACAATGGGTCTTAGCGTGGCAACCAGCAGCGACCGACGAGACTCTTGTGGCGGCGACAGATGATAGTCTCGCACTGTTGATGAACGGTGGTGAGCATAACATGCTGCTGTTGGAAATCAAAGGATATATGCATGACAAAGTGGCTCGACAAATTTTGTGCCTGTCATATTTACAGACAACAAAACACACTACTTCAGATCTTGTGCCCATTATCACACAAGTGATAGAGGAGCACGTCTCCAAGGTAGTTTGCCTCTCTGCCAATACCTGTCAATGTCCCACTGACTTATGTGGCTGTCGGTGCAAATATACTGCGAACCCTACGTGTGTCGACTTCTCGACATGTGTGAGCACCAATGATTCCATTTCCTACTGCACGGCAGTGCTACGGAAACCCCAGGCACCCAGCTGACAATTCCCCATCTGCTACACTTGTGAGCATTCAGGCCATGTCATGTGCATATGTTGTCAATTCTTTGCAGCAGGGGCGTAGGCAGAAATTTTTTTCGGGTCGGGGGGGGGGGCACCTCCTTCACCTGAAGTGGGGGCCGGGCCAGAACTTGTGCTCGAGTGTCATTTTATGCCCTGTATATCATGGCGAAAGAAAATTTCTAGGTGGTCACGGGCCCGTAGTGCCACCCCCTGACTATGCCCCTGCTTTGCAGCGACTCTGGTTGCACTTAGATACCCTGACTACTTTTTTAAGACCAGTATGACATGCAATGGGAACCACCACCTCAGCATGACCTGCTACCAGCTGAATGAGACCACCAACCTGCTTCTGAGTAGACTCTTCGCGTCCCGTCACTCACCCTTACCACGGCGCCATTCACTGTTGGCCCTGCGTTGGCCACCGAACCTTCTTGAGATTGAAAACTGACTTCCGCAGCTCCAGAGGCACGATTTGCGTCATTGTCCTACTGTGCAAGTCCTTGCCTGTCCCCCGCCAATGTTATTGAAGTATTTGTCGAGCTTTTGTGAGCTCTCGTACTTGTTGGTACCAGTGTTGCTATATCTGTGATGAGCTAAAAACTTTGCTGCTGCATACAAAAGGTAATGATGCCACCTTCTGGATTTTGGTGGAGTACAGTGAGCATCGAAGGAACTGAACCGATCGGATGAGCATGTACGGCCAGAATCATCACTTAGGATGTTCTCTACTTCGTAGAGTTTCTCATGTCGCCCTTGTGTTCCCATGATGTGACTGCCTTGAAAGTGAAGTAAGAAGGTATAGGAAGAGGGGAGAGAGTAAAGTATAGTGTAGAGATTAAGAAAGGACGTAAGATGGAGAGAGAGACAGAAATATGTAGACAGAAAGAGTAAAAGATACAAAGAAACACGTAACAAAGGCCAAGTTAGTGCATGCAAAAGTAAGCCCCCACTCAACTAACCACGTAACACCTTGTTCAAGATGTAAGACATGCAAACACCTTCAAGATGACGTTATAGTTAAAAGCACCGAAAGTGATTACGTCCATCATATAAAATCTAGTTTCATCTGCACTTGTCCAAACGTAATCTTTATGATGGAATGTTCACATTGTCAGAAACGGTACATTGGCAGAATGGGACAGGCTGTTAATGTTGGATCGAGCGGACATCGCGCAAACACGGTGAAGGAATTATCGAAAGCAGTGGAACAGCATTTTAATGTAACAGGTCACAGCTTCGACGATCTCAAACTTTACACACTTCAAACTTCCAGTATGCAAGAGACAAAACATATACAGTCATGCCTTAATCACAAGTTCAACACACTTCAGCCAGCTGGTATTAACATTTCTAAGGGGCTCTGGAATCCATCCGATATGGTACATGCACAACGAAACCCAATGAGAGTTAAGCATTTTTCCTAGGAATTTCTAACCTACCGTTGTTAAGCTGTACTCCTCGGACAGCCATGATTCAGTGCAACGTCTACCCCCACCCTCGCTTTTCTTCTTTTCTTCCACAGAATAACTCTTTCCTTTTGACTTGCTTCATTTTTCATGGCGGTCTCTCCTCCCCCCCTTTTTCAGCTACCTTGTACTCCTCTGTTTGGATTGGAGGAGAGAGTAAGCAGCATATAGGCACAAGTGCTAAAGAAAATGAGTTCTAGCCCTGAAGAAAAGTTTATTTGTCGAAACTTTGGCTTGAGCACACACCCCTGTTTATAGATATTTTCATTGCAAGCTTCCATCTTCCCTTTCCTGCCGTTTTTTGCATATATAGAGGAAGAAAGAAATAAACAGAGACAAAGACAGAAAACATAGAGAGAAGAGAGAAAAAGAAATAAAAAAAACACGAGTAGTTTCACCCTGGATAATATTTTGAGACTTCCTGAGTTTTATCTTGAATCAATATATGTTACTTTTGGTAACCAGCTCCTTGTTCAATGGGAGGATAGGGTCGTGCATAGCACTTGTACTAGCTGATATCGTTTTAGTCAGCATTGATCGTGATGTGGTCTGTGGTCTGCTGTTTTGACCATGACATTGTGCTATAGTTTTCAGATACATAGATGACTACCCAGTACTTTTTAAAGAAGAAACTGGATTGACACGCACTAATTCTGTGCAAAATATTCTAGCGGTCTTTGAATGACACAGGAGAGGCTTAACCGTCACCTACAAATTATCTGACCAGAACAGAATTCAGTTTGCAGATATTACCCTTTCTTTGACACCAGATCGCACATGCTGGATGTACTAGCAGAGAGCTAGAAAAGACCTGTTGTATGATTCTGCACATTCAAAGACTGTTAAACGGGCCATTGACATGCTTTGCTAGAAGGGAGCCTTGGAGAAGTCCTGTGTTCACCTGGTCCATGACAGCCTAAAAAATTAGGTTTTTAGGTTGGTGAAGGCCTGTTTTTCTATGTCAGTTGTGGTTGCTGTGGCAGAGAAGCTCCTGCAGAGGTTGAAGGCTAGTGCAACTCCGGCATGTCAAGGTCGTAAAATACGACCGGTGGTTGTCCCCTATATCCATAGAAATGAAGAATGATGCCAATTGCCATACTGTGCCGATGGTATTTTCTGCCCCATGCAAATTGGCCTCGCTATGCCCCCGCATTGCCTCTGCAAGTAGGAGTGTGCAAGATTGCACTAAGAGCCATGCCATTCAGTTCGTCGAGTGCTCGACGAGGGTTGCACACGAAATCCTCTGACATGCAGGATCGGCCAAATGGGTCTATGTTTAAAAAATGACGTAGGGAGGGAGCACCAGCTTTCGATTAAGAACGGACAAGGCTCTAATCTGCCCCTTCACTGCAGTGTATGCCTGTTGGCTGAGTGTGGTAAACTGCGCCAGTGTTTTCTGGTGAGAACAAAAATTTTGAGACGCTGTCATGACCAGTTGCCATGTGGGCTTGCCGAGGTTTTCTTCATCATAGAAAAAAGAAAGATGTTTTTGTGAGTGCTACATTAATCAGATTGTATCACAATAAAAGCAGGTTCCTCGCATGTGCTTAGTTTAATCAGCGATTTGTGATGAATAATTATGCGTTTTCTTCTAAATAAAAACCAGTCACGAGTCTGTGCCCATCCTCATTCTCTTCTTGTCAATGTTTATTTTGCGCGGTACCTTGTTTAATGATATACAACAGACTATCCCGGCAATGCTTTATTGAAGAGAAAGCAGGCCACCAAGCTCCGCACTTCCTTCAAGCTTAGCACCGCTAGAGCGACACTGTCTCAATTTTCTTTCCTGCATCGCTGAGCTCGGACAGATTAATGAAACCAGAGGAGAGAAGAGTTGCATGTATTAAAGCTTTGCGTGTTTAAAGCAGTGAATCATAAGAACTTTGCTTTCTTCAGTTGTTCTCATATAGACAAGTAATCAATAATCACTGAGCTGAAATACATCAGCAAGGCAACAATACTGTGAGTGAAAATAACAAGAGCTATGGAGAATGTTGCCTTTTGCCAACATATATACCATACAGGTTACCTTTCACTGAAAACACAATTTGTATATTTAAACATACATTACTACAGAATTGTAAAACATCCATAATGTACTTATACAGCAACCGAGCCTCTTAGCCAATTCCATATTCACATTTATTAACTACAATAAATTATATGCTACCCACTGCATTGAATAATCGAGACCAGCTGAATTTGACTCACGTATTTAGTACAAAACACTGGTTTAGAGCTTTTCATTGCACAGTGTGTGCCTGGATGTGAACTGGCTTGAGCATTCATGCTGATGAAAAACTTTTATAATAAGGCCATTGCACCAATTTAGCTTTATGTTTTTATGTATATTCTGCTGGAGGTGAATTGAAATTTCTATATTTGTGCAATAAGCATGGGCTAAATCTTGTATTTGTATGCTTATTTTGTATTTTGTTTGCTGTAACATCATCTTCTGGAGAAATGCACCCGTTTTGAAAGTTAACATGAACTTGCTACTGTTTTGGGGGTGCACATTGGTTCTCTATCATGATGATAATAAAGACACTGAATGTTTGTTTTTATTGACCTATTCAATTGTTATTTTACATCATGTGATGATACTACCTACACACATTGCAGTAGTGTGTGCATATTAACCGCAGGAGAACAAGGTTAGTGAGAAGTTAACCTTTTAATATTAATTCTCCGACAATGTTAGCAGCAACAAATGAAACTTTAATTGAACTTAAACCTTATCTGCTACACCTATTATACTACCGAGGTGAGTGAAGTTGTGTGAAAAACCGTGCAAAAAGCATAACATTCCAGTGAATGTGCAACACCAGCAGTCAACACCAGAGAAATGGCTTTTAAACAATGTAGATGATGCGTAGGACGCCATGCAGGTTTTATCACTGTCAAGGTTTAAATAAAGTGCGAGTCATAACCAAAGTTTCTCTTCAAATTTGTTTGTTTGAATAGGTAGCTGCCTCTTCTTGCGATGCTTAATGCTACGAAAGGAGTACTGGCACGAAAATTTTCAGTTGTCGTTTTATTGTGTCCAATCAATCCATCAAAATCTTTTATTTTCACCATTTGATACATAAGGTGAAAAGGGGAAACTGGAGAAAAAGCCGAAATTTCTTCGGCTTGACAGAGATCCGGTCCCCCAGGCAGACAGTGGTGCAGTTGGTCTCAGCACAATAGTAAAAGATCATGTTACAAAGTATACAATAGTACATAGCATTTCGGCTGCATATGAATAACATAGGAATGAAAATGTAATGAATAAGAATAAATACATAGCATACACAGCACAAATACTGCAAAATACAACCGAAAAACAGAAATGAAAGGCCAAGCCCTCAAGAGCCTAGAAAACTTGGTGTTAAGCACGAGAACACCGTGAAAAAGTTATTACAGCATGTTTGTAAGAGCTAGTTTCGGTTCCTACTGTACCCTGACATCACGACACGGCATGCACTCCTCGTCGCATGTTTCCACGGCCACACCGCTGTTCATGATACACAAGAGGCCATCTCGGAAGTTGTCGTACCTGACGTCGTCAGAACTAGCCAGACTGGTGCGTGAAGTCACCAGAATTAGTACTGTACCCTGACGTCAAGCTAGTAATTTACTTTAATATCGAATTAAAGTATCTTATCAGCATTTTCTGAGCTTCACGTTCGCTCAGAGCTGTCTCTGTATACAGGAGGTTTGTATGACGGAGTAAACTAGTCGTCGAAAAAAGGCGTCAGTGCTCCTTTAATTCATATGCTGGCCCAACCTTCGCTTGTTTTCACCTCTCGCTGCATTCTCACCAGTGCTTTCCTACTCTGGCTCACATATTTTAGACAGCCATAATTCCAGGCCTGCCAATGTAATTACTCCCAGTGCTTGCTTTCATTTTGGTAATAAACACTTTTTTATCTTCCTTAGAGAGAGAGAGAGCTCTTTGTCTTCCTTAAATTTGTGACACACCCATAGGTCAGCAAAAAAAAATGTGGAGCTCACTCAGACTTACTCAAGAAGTATGTTTTGCGCTTAGGCCTCCCCTCAGCCTCACTAAAAGTTTCCCCAACTGAATTCATTTGAACTCAGACTCACCAAAAGTTTTCTCACTTGCAATGCACTCAAACTCAGACTAAAAAACTTTTTTCTCAGCCAGATGCACTCAGACCTACCTGACTAAAATTTTTCTCTACTGTACTCACATAGACACATGGCTTGATCTCAGTATGAGTGAACCTGAGTGAGTCGACTCGTGTAGCAATGTGCAATTAGCTTTTTCAATCATTGTGTCAATACTCTAACGCCAATATTTTATATAACTCGTGCTCTACGAGACGCGTTTTCATCTTGTAGCATCAAATACGAGTCATCAGTGGTTCCAACCCAGCAAGAGAATTTTCCTGAAAGATGCAACTCATATGAAATATTTTTATCAAGAACTTCTTGTTAGAAAGTATGTGATGGGCAATCAAGGAGCCCTGTTTACCCTCTGTGGCTCTTGTGTCTGATGAATGAATATCGTGGAGGTGTACCAACGCCAGTGTGTTGCAATATGTGAGTAGACGTGAGTATAAACATGAGCTGACGTAAGGCTTATAGCAATGCTGAACATGAGTAGATAGGACCATAGGCCGGCAGAAAAAGCAGCCTCACTCACACTCTGACTCACTACCCAATTCGAATCTGAGCAAGTTTGCTCACAGATTTGCTCACAGACAGCTAAAATCTAGCTCACTGTGAACAGCTACAATAGTGTGCACCTTGCACACGGTGGCACTCAAATAGCATGCAAAAGGGAAGCTTTCTTCAGACAACCTGTGCACCAACTGGAGCACTGTTATAGCAGGTATAACAAAAGCACATTGTAATGACGAGAAGCATAATTTTGGTTTCAACACCAAAGCTTTGAAAATGTTGACACAAATCACGGTAATAAATACCACTAAATAGCCAACAGTACATCTCACAGTTGTAAAGTTGTAGTTTCCACAAGTCCGAATTTTACATTTTGAACTTTTACACCGCACAATAGCACTGAAGCTTTCATGTAAAAGCCTGTTTTTATGATGTATCCACCAATAATCTTTCAGTGCAAAATAATATTACTCGAATCATTGTATGCTGAGAGCTTCTCTTCATGGCATGAACTTAAGTGATACAAAATAAGATGTGATGATTGTGTGTTACTCCAGTTTCATTGATGTTTCTTTTGTAAAAACGAACAATAAGCAGGTGCTTCTTTTTGTTAGCGGGTGAACATCCCATGTTGTGCACCTCTTGCTCGAGGTGACTCTTTCATGGCAAAAGCAATATTGCTTGTTGGCCCCTTCCCCAGCACAGAGCAGTCAAGCCATGCTGCTTAAAGGTACACGGGACACATATGTCCCCATAACAAAGTCAGTTGTAGCTAAAAAAAAACTGCTTCGTTGATAGACATACAACTAGCACATTCAACACGCTTAAGGTGGCTTTAGCTGAAAATTATATTTAAGTCGGCATCAGTACCTTGCAAATCCCACCAAAGCACCATTTGTGACGCCAAAAAGCAGCGTTTTTTGCCTGGCAAAGTAATTGCAATTTTTTAATATTGCAGTGTGGTTATCGGTAAGAAACTCAAAGCAGTAGTTTCGATAGGGTTCGAAACAACCAGGACAGCAGAATCAGTGGTTAAATCAGCCTGTGTCCTACCTTTCCTGGCGAAAAACTTGTTTAGGACACATGTGTCCCCATGTACCATGATAGAACTTTGGTTCTATATTGAATAAGTGGATGTGAATGCAAGTGGTGCCATCCTGCCTTGGAAAATGTCATGAGAAAAAATGTTGTGATGCTTTCGTGTTTCCATTTGTTTGTGAGCTATACTTTAAAATTTGACTAACCTGCAGCTTCTTGCCTAGTAGGAGGAAGGCTGGAAAGTGGCATAAACTTCCTGTGTCATAATAAGAATACCAGTAATTCTTTGCCGATAACAGCTATGAAGAAACTGCATTTCATCCTGATGTTGCAAGGGCACTGGCTGCAGCCAGATAGAATAAGGAGGAATAAAGAGCAGCCTGGGGCACGCACACGCTCAGCGTGTTCGCATCGCCTGGACAGCTGATATTCTGGGTGTGGCTTCCGACTAGTTAAAGGTTTCTGTTCTGGTTGGCCTCCATGTTCTCTCAGAAGGCTCTGGATGACCGGCGTCCCTGAGCCAACAACATTGACGGTTTGGAACTCGCAGACAATGACATGCTTAAAGGAGTACTGACACGAATTTTATATGTTATATATACTCCCGCTGGTTTAGCCCTGAACTCAAGAGGCTCAAAAACAAAAAGAAACGGCAATTTCGCTCCGCAAAAAACACTAACAATTCTGTGGCGTGGCAAAAATACCAGGCCACCATGAAACTCTTCTGCTCTGCCGTCAATAAAGCGAAGCGGCTGTTTAATAATACCACGTTGCCCAACTTACTCCGCACTAACCCAAAACAATTCTGGAGAGTGATTAACCCACAGAACGAAAACAGATGCATATCAATAATGGATCATACCGGACAACCTATCCCGAATAACGCAGTAGTAGAAGCACTAAACCTTACCTTTTCTTCCGTTTTTATCAGAGAACCCATTGAAAACCTCCCTGATGTCTCCCCCCACAACTACCCCACCATGCCAGACGTCATTTTTTCACCTCAGGGCATCCAGAAAATCATCGAATCGTTAAAACTTACATCATCCTGTGGCATCGATGGTATTAATGCTAAGGTGCTGAAAAACACCAAAGAAATTACCAGTGTTATTCTTTCTCATATTTTTCAGCAATCACTCTCATCTGGCATCGTTCCTCACGACTGGAAAGTGGGCAAGATCGTTCCGGTTCCAAAGCCAGGTTCATCTAGTTACAGGCCCATATCCCTAATCAGCATCTGTTAAAAAATTATGGAACATATAATTCACTCGCAAATTGCTAAGTTCCTTACCTCAGTTAAATTTTTTCATCCTAACCAACATGGATTCCAAAAGGGACTTTCATGCGATACTCAGCTTGCACTATTCATCCATGACCTAAGCGCCAGCGTAGACCTTAACATACCAGTTGACGCCCTTTTTATTGACTTTGAGAAAGCCTTTGACAAAGTTCCCCACAACCGCCTACTACTAAAGCTCTCTCAATTAAACCTTAACCAACTTGTCTACAATTGGATTCAGGACTTCCTCACTAACCGTCAGCAATTTGTAGAAGCTAACGACACGCCCTCATCCCTCTCTAACGTAATCTCCTGTGTGCCTCAAGGTACATTTCTAGGCCCCCTCCTCTTTTTAATTTACATCAATGACTTACCCGATAATATTTCGTCTAACATCCGCCTCTTTGCTGACGACTGTGTAATCTACCGACCAATTACTAACATTTCAGATACAATTACTCTCCAGCATATGACCTACTAAAACTCGACGAGTGGTGTCGCAAATGGCTCATGGTCCTAAATACTAATAAAACTGCACTTATTTCATTTCACAGACGCCATAACTTACCTGCCGCTAACTATAATATTAATGGCTCCATAGTTTCTTCCCTAAGTTCCATTAAATATCTTGGTGTTAACATCTCACAGAATCTAAACTGGTCTTCTCACGTAAGTAAAATAGTTAACAATGCTAACAGAGCTCTCGGTTACTTTCGTCGTAACTTACATCTTGCACCTCCATCAGTCAAATTACTAGCCTGCAGAACACTCATTTGCCCAAAACTAGAGTACGCATTCGCCATTTGGGACCCACCTCAAATTAACCTATGTAAGTCCATCGAAGTAATTCAAAACCGCACAGTTAGATTCATCTACTCAGATTACTCATATCATACCAGTGTTACTAATTAACCTTAAAAGAAAAGCAGGTCTACCTAACCTTGAACTACGCCGTAAGATTTCTAGACTATCATTGTATCACAAAATGTGTCATACGTTTCATTATAACTCTCCCATTCAATCAGCCCATCGCACTTCAGCCCGCACAAGTCACCTCAAGGCCGTCTACCCACCTCCTGCTTGCACCACAGCCCACCATCACTCCTTTTTCGCCCAAGCAGCCAGGGACTGGATCGATCTTCCCCCAAGTGTCATCCATCATTCCAACCCTGATAACTTTCGAAATGCCATAGAATCATTGTTTTATTAACCGTACATTGTTTGCCCACATCCTCATGTAAAGCCCTCTGTTGGGGGGCCTTTGAGGTATAATAAATAAATAAATAAATAAATATTTTCGGTTTATTGCTCTAAATGAAAACGCGTGTCGAGAAACCTGTTAAGAGTGTCGTGGTGCCTAGGACTGCATTGATTAGATATTTAACACCACTACTTTAATACAGTAGTTTCAGTTTTGATATCGAGAGGGCACCTTCGCAGTGATGTGTCAAGTCCGCTCGTGACGTCACGGGCAAACTGCAACTTGCAAAACATGTACCTGCTATCCTTTGCTGTCAGTTGCACATGGTTCATGATGAGTGAACTGTTGTCCAGCGCCTCCGACAGCGATTTCTGTGATTTAGGCTGCATGCAAGATGCAGATTTCGTAAACCCAGTAAGCTGTCTTGAAACGTCATAGCATAGTGCATGGCGGTTGAGCTAGCTGCCTTGCAGATGCTGGAAGATGAAAAACTTTAAACTGAAACTAAAATATTTCATGTGTGCTTCCCGGCTCCGGTGGGGGGAGAGCGTTAACACTACATCCCAAGGAAACGAAAAACGTCCATTTTGCTGAACGTCGAAATCATGTCAGTACTCCTTTAACATTAGGGCAGAAATTTACACTAAGCACTCTAACAAACTGGGGCCCACAAATCCCCCCCCCCCAATGCATAAGGCGAGCTGCCTCTCTCCCATCACCTATTACCCAGCTTTTCCGACTCGAGTACCACGTAAGCTGCACAAGAAGTAAATAAGTACACGTCCAAAAGATTAACAGATCATTCGGAGATGGGGCTAGTGCGATGCATATCGGCTGGTGAAGATGGGATTGCTCACTCCACTTAAGATTTTTTCGGCAGTCATAAACTTGAATATAGTGGTCTCAAGCAAGTACCCCTTACATGAGAGAAAATGGAATTGTTTTCACAACCAACAAAGAAATGAAGGTGTTTCTGAGAGTGAACATATATGGGTTGCTGCGTTGTGCAAGCACTCAAAGTATTGGTCAACCTAACCTTTTTCTGCCTTTTATTGCAAGTCTGATACCTCTTCATTGCTTCGGGCAGCTTCGAAGTGCTTTACATTTTGCAGAAGACGAGTTTCAGTCGAGTAGAGGGAAGACTAACTTTAACTCAGCCTACAAAGTGCGGCCTCTTAGCATGTATTGCAGTGGTCAAAGAGAACTGTTGGAAACATAAATTGCACAATGTGTAAATTGGAAACCATGCAATAAGTTTTCACACAGTCTGTGGAATGTCTTCGAGCTTTGCAGTGGCGAGACATTGTTTTCTAGAGTTCCATAAGGGAAAGAACTATCAACTACTACTTTAGCGTGTTCTTTCCCTTCAGGTACATATAGGACATAAGTGTCCCATCCTATAACTTTCTTAGAAATACAGCTTTCTCAACTACTTTTCTAGCTTTTTGTAATGTCAATACAAACAAAATACATCATTTTATCATGTTTCCGGGGTTTAACGTCAGCCGTCGTGAAATCCAGCACTCTATCTAGTATAGCATTAACTGATGGTTGATGTGTAAGCAAACTCAAAGGACGCATAGATGGAGGTTGCAGGGAAAAAAATCAATAAAAAAAAAGCACCATTGCACCGCGTGTTGCGAAATCACTTAGTTAATTGTGTCTGTGTGCAGGAAATAACAGCATGTTAAAGGGAATGCACGACAGTTTGCATGACCAATTTCATATCTTATCTCACTATAGTGCGCACCATGATACAGATAGTGCCAAACTTCATGTAGTTTGAAGAACATGCACAGTTTCAAAAACGGCACACATCTATTGCCAAGAAAGACCGTATGGCTGATGGTGTATTAAGGCATTAAGTCTGGAATGAGTTCGGTCGATGCAGGGCAGAAAGGCCAAGCCACAACAGTTTGACTGTGATCCTACGCTATCTGATAATTGGTTTCATTCCAGTCAAAAGAATGCACTGAAATGCATAAGCTTTTAGAAAAAAGGAGATAAAGAAAATGAAAGACAAAATGGGATTTGACTTTCTGATATCTGCAACCCTACTACAGATACACGAGACTAGGCGCTTTCAACACTTCACCACCCACCACTGCGAAAGACTCGATTCAAAGAGGCAATATGTATTTGCATACTTACAAGACCCAATTTAATTTGTGGTTCATAGGTGTGTGATCTATGTTTGTACATGCTCAGCGTATTGCTCCAGCTAAGACACAAGTCTCTAGAAGCATCGGTGGAAGTGCGAACAGGTAAACCATCCAGGGAATCTAGCTAGACAGTGTAATCCATGCTCATGCATGCACGCCTAAATTTGTAAAAACAAAAACCATAAAACAAGTGGAAGATGACAAAGAGAGATTGGTTCGTGAAGTAGCTATCATGACTTCTCTGGGTGATGAAAATTGCATTAACATGCCATCCATACATTTATCTTCTGCAGAAGTGAATTTCATGGTGAAAACACAACAGGTGGGTGTCATATCACTCTGGCATGTGCCTTTTACTCAATATATATATATGTGAGCAACACGAAATAAAACAGTCGAAAGATACACTTTGTCCCGTTTACCTCTGTCTGTCTTCTTTGTCAATAATGTGTAAAACAACGCTTATATGAGACTTCAACATGGATGAACCATCCTCATTCATCGCCTTACTTTTACTCGTCAAATGCCCGTAGTATAGTGCCGAAATCGAGATATATTCCCTTCAACATACCAGTGCATACACATTTCTTAATATGTCAATTGTGAGCATGGCCATAGAGGGTCACAAATTTCTCATGAGATTTTTTGCCGATACGCACTATGACAATCTTCAAGTGTCCTTGCCTTTAGGCTTTTGGCTGATATGCAATTGCGCCTGGTCTTCTTTTTCACAAAACCTGTACCAAACAACATATATATTGTATCCCGTGTTCATGATCAAACGAAAAGTACGCCAACAAAGCTGCTCAAAAATGCGCATGCACATTGTTTTCACCATGAAACATGTGTCTGTCTTTGAGCATATCATAAAATCAATATATGAACATGATTTCAGTCATGCCTGACTCAATCAGATTTTATTAACATCACATCAAGAGCACATGGGCTCTCCTATGATTAAGCGAATCTTTCATAATTCGTGAGAGGACATGAAATTGATCAGACACCATTAACATTGGTCATTGATTTGATAAAAATATGTTTTCTGAGACTTGTAACAAACAACTGAAATAACATCATCACCGTATGAGTATGATGTACAAGCAATAACATAAAACAACGTACTGTAACAGCTCGTTAATTCGATGTCGAAGGATACTTGAAAATTGTTCGAATAAAGCAGAGTTTGAAATACAGGGCAGGCACTAGAATGAATGGATATCGAGCCACACTGCGCAGGCAGAACCCAAGGAAGACACCTCTGGACTTATTATCACAAATTAGGCGCTACTACAAGTTTATAGCAGGTCAAGTTGCAAATTAGATTTGTTGAGCTCTAACAGCATTGAATACTGTAGCGCGAACTCAGAACAAAGACAAAGGCACACGAAGACAGGGGCGAACTTCCAACTGAGTGTATTGTGCAAGCGCTTGAAAATATATAGGCGACAAACACGTGAAAAAAGATGAGCTAAGCAGTAAACTCAAACTAAATAAATAAATGAATGAAACAACCAAGACACCAGTCCAGCGCTTTGTCGTGTGTCCTTCTTAAATCTCCGTTTCCTTTAGCACTTCACCATACATGAACCAAGACAGAATTACTATTCAGTGCGCGCGCAGACGCTTTTTAGAAATCTTAATCCTTTATCAGAGAGGGACAAAGAAGGCATGCTCACGCATGAGTCATGCTCTCCAGCCACCTGCGCAGCCTCAACAATGATTCGTGTGCGGTCATCCCTGTACCTGTACAGTCTCACACTATGTCCCCGAATAGAGGCGCGCAGTGACAAGTAGTGCAATGCTGAGCTTCGTGTGCCTTTGTCGTTGTTCTGAGTTTGCATTATAGTATTCAACATGTCCTACTAACTAGCCCAATCCACCGCCCTCTAACTGCGAAAAGAAATTAACTCATCAGTCAGTGATAAGGTAGCAGAAAGTACCGACATGCATTCATATGGGCACTGAGCCTTAATGTCGAATATATGATGCTATCTCTGCTCCGAAACACATTTATTTACTTGGCAGAATTAATGCAATCATAATTAAAAGTAATCAGTAATTTGCATTTGCTTGTGTTTGTTCTGTGGTGACAACATGGGCATCGTCTGCAGCTTCTCCAAGAGTTCCAGTGCAGCCTCCGAATTCTTATCTGTTGAGAAATGCTATTGCTTTATTGTTTTGCATCTCAAGGAAATTTGTTTTGGTTTGGTTTTGCAACACAATGCCATTACATGGGGCCGACTTCTGCAAGGAGCGATGAAAACCAGAGGCGCACAGTTCCTGGTGCGGATACCGATGCATTTGATTTATCGAGAGATTTCCCCCATAGAATACACAGGGCTGTGCCGGGACCAGGGCGTCAGTTCGAATTATGAGTAAGTTTGAATTAACTGAATTCAAATTAACGAGACTTTACTGTATAATGATGTAATATTTGTCACATGATGGTGACGAAGAAAGCAGCGGTCAGTGTGTTGAAGACAAAACCCTTTATTCGGGCAAAGTACATTGTTCTGAGGAATGATTTAAAGTTAAAGTGTATGTGAGCAATACACGCTGATCGCAGCCATCAGTAACTTCATTATCGGTGGAACACATAGTTTATTACACACCATTTATCGAACCTTTCGGCGTTGTTGCTGGTGCTTGTGTAATCTTAATAGAATGATCTCAAACAATCATGAAGCTTTTCAAACTTGCAGCCGGAGGTGTAGCCCGATTTTTTTTTTTTTCTTTTGGGGGGGGGGGGGGGCACCTCCTTGATTTGAAGTGGGGACCAGGCCGGCAGATATATGGTCGAGTGTCATTTTTTGCTCCACATGACACGGAAAAAAAAAATTCGGGGGTGGGCACGGGCCCGGTGTGCCACCCCCTGGCTACGCCACTGATTGCGGCGCCAACTGCATCACCCCAAGCTAAACACAAAACATGGAAGTGAAAAAAATGCATGCAGTACGAGAGAACTACAATTAAGCAAACAAAGGCTAGGCGCATGACATGAACGACTCGGTGCGCCGAGACATCGATAGTACCTTAATGTAAGGGCCAAAGTGTCGGCGAAGAAGCACGCCAACTCTGCGTCGGCGTATCGGCGTCCAACACACACACGGTCACCGGGCTGTATTCCATATATGCCTTCGTCACAGCATGTAACGGCAGCTGTCGATCATCTGCCGATTCTGATGCGTGCGCGGCGAGCTGCCGGGCATCTTCGGTGCGCTGAAGCTTGTAGAGCGTCCAGGTTGTCCTCGTCACTACGACCGGCAACAGGACGTCAAGGTCGAGGCGCTGAGGGGCTCCATAAACTAGTTTGAACTAGTTGATGTGCGGAAGCTTCCATGTGTCTTGTGTTCGACGTTGACATACGTATAATTGTCAGCATGTTGGCGCAGCAGGGGCGTAGCCAGAAATTTTTTTCGGGGGGGGGTTCAACCATACTTTATATGCATGTTCGTGCGTGTGTTTGTATGTGTGCGTGTATATATACGCAAGCAAAACTGAAAAATTTCGGGGGGGGTTTGAACCCCCCCAACCCCCCCCTTGGCTATGCCACTGTGGCGCAGGTCTTATTTATAGCCGCTCGGTGAGGCCATTCGTCTGCGGGTGACAGATGCAGTTCTGTCGGGGACTTGTATGGTTGCATTTCAAGACAACGTTGGCTTGCGTTAGGTCCGTCGCAAAAGCCGTACCTCGGTCAGTGAAGGGCTTCTGGAGCGCCGTGACACAGGACGACGTTTCCAGAGGGGCGCAGTACAATTGTCTGAAGGGAGACAAGGGTCCAACATCGCCGGTGAAAGCCAGCAACTCAGCCAAAATTGATGCGCGTGCGGAAAAAACGCGAAACAAACCGTCGGCTTCTAGGCTAGGCGATATCGGCGAAAGTACGGCAAAACCGGCACAATGTTGCCGGTGAAAGTCATCGGCTAAGCCGATATCGGCAGAATGGCGGCAAACTCGGCCCAACGTTGCCGATAAATGCCATGGATAAGCCGATATCGGCGAAATAGCGGCGAAACATTGGCAAAATCGGCCCAATGTTGCCGGCGAAAGTCATCGGCTAAGCCGATAAGGGCTGAAAGGCGGCAAGCTCGGCCCAATGTTGCCGGTGAAAGGCCGACATCGGCTGAAGGGCGGCAAAGCCGGCCCAATGTTGCCAGTGAAAGTCAACGGCTCCGCCGATATCGGCACCATGCCGGCAACGCTGGCCCGTGCTTGGGCCGTGCTCAGCCGCCGTAAAACCAATATAGGCCCGGCGTTGTGTGCCGCCTGGGTTGTGTCAACTTGTGAATTTTCATCTCCCGACCGTTCTCTCCTTCCCTGCAAACCCTGCAAACCTGACGCCACGGTAGTGTTTACGCCATCTCCATTGTTTACTGAACGCAAGGGCATCGTTCTCCCATTTGCCGTTCTCACAATTGCGTCTGGGTCAACGGTAATGCTGATTACAAACCACTGCAACTACCCCATTGCCTTACTCCGTGGTGAAAGTTTAGGATCCGTACAACCTGTCGACCACATCGATGATCTTGATCTTCCCGATGACACCACATGTTGTCACATCGCCACAATCGCTCCCGCATCTCAGCCATCAAGTTCGTCAGCGTTCGACAACGCCATTGACGCAAACCTCTCCCCCTCTCATCGCCGCCAACTTGTTGATCTCCTTAACAAGTTTATCTCTTCTTTCGACTGTCAACAACCTTCGTTAGGCCGCACCACGACTATCAGTCATACTATCGACACCGGCTCCCTCTCGCCCCTGCGACAGCGGCCTTACCGCGTTTCCGCCGAAGAGCGCCGCGTCATTACGGAGCAAGTGGATGACATGCTTCAACGTGGAGTGATACAGCCTTCTCAAAGTCCTTGGTCATCACCTGTGGTGTTGGTCAAGAAAAAAGATGGCACCATTCGATTTTGCGTTGACTATCGCCGCTTAAACAAGATTACGAAAAAAGACGTCTACCCGCTACCGCGAATAGACGATGCTCTTGACTGTTTACAAGGCGCCGAGTACTTTACATCCTTGGATCTGCGTTCTGGGTATTGGCAGGTGCCCATGGCTGAGTGTGATCGCCCTAAAACAGCCTTTGTAACACCCGATGGCCTATATGAGTTCAATGTCATGCCATTTGGGCTCTGCAACGCGCCTGCAACATTTGAGCGCATGATCGATACCATCCTTCGAGGCCACAAGTGGAAGACTTGCTTGTGTTACCTGGACGACATAGTAGTCTTTTCAGCAGATTTCCCGACACACCTTGCTCGTCTGCACGAAATTCTCACGTGCCTAACTTCTGCGGGCCTACAACTTAACACCAAGAAGTGCCACTTCGCAGCACGGAAACTAACCATCTTGAGACATGTGATCTCAAAAGACGGCGTTCTTCCGGATCCCGATAAGCTTCGAGCTGTCGCCGAATTCCCAAAGCCCACATCGATGAAAGCCCTCAGAAGTTTTGTCGGCCTCTGCTCCTATTTTCGCCGCAACTTCGCCTATTTTCGCCGCAACTTATTTCGTGCGCAACTTCGCGTCCATCATCGCACCTTTGACGAGTCTGCTTGCCAACAGCAAAGGTATCTCTGCCTGGTCAACTGCATGTGATGACGCATTTCGCCAGTTGCGCCGCCTGTTGACCTCACCACCTATCCTTCGTCACTACGACCCCACTGCTCCCACAGAAATTCACACCGATGCAAGTGGCGTCGGTCTTGGTGCAGTTTTGGCACAACGGAAAGGCACCAAAGGTGAATACGTTGTCGCTTATGCAAGTCGTGCCCTCAAGAAGGCTGAATTGAACTACTCCGTGACAGAGAAGGAGTGCTTGGCGATAATCTGGGCATTGACGAAGTTTCGCCCGTACCTTTACGGCCGTCCTTTCGACGTGGTTACAGACCACCACGCTCTCTGTTGGCTTTCCACCTTGAAAGACCCGTCGGGACGCCTGGGCCGTTGGGCACTTCGATTGCAGGAATACGACATTCGTGTCGTATATCGTTCCGGTCGCAAGCATGCGGATGCTGATGCACTCTCCCGCTCGCCAATAACACCAGATGTGGCTTCTCTGTCACCCCTCTTTAACACCTGGTCACCACTCGACACAACTGACATGCTTTCGGAGCAGCGTAAAGACGCATACCTTGCCTTGTTGCTCGACTACTTTACCGATCCGTCTGCTGTCCCTTCGACGAGAGCGCTACGCCGTCAAGCAGTCCACTTTTCCGTGCGAGACAACATTCTGTACCGCCGCAACTACATGCCAGGTGGTCGGAAGTGGCTCCTTGCTGTCCCTAGTCATATGCGCTCTGACATCTGCGCGAATTTCCATGAAGATCCCCAAAGTGCTCACGCCGGCGTCTTGAAAACCTACGAAAGGCTGCGTCAGCGATATTACTGGCGAGGAATGTATCGCTTTGTGCAGAAATACGTTCAGTCTTGCCCTACATGCCAACAAAGCAAGACACCTCCGCGACACCTTACTGGCACGTTGCAGCCGCTCCCGTGCCCGGCTCGCCCATTTGACCGCGTGGGCATCGACCTCTACGGCCCCCTCCCGTATAGTGGCTCTGGAAACCGGTGGATTATTGTCGGCGTCGATCATCTCACGCGCTACGCTGAGACTGCAGCTCTCCCGGCAGCGACCGCCCGCGAAGTTGCACTTTTCATTCTCCGCAGCTTCATTCTACGCCATGGTGCTCCGCGGGAACTACTCAGTGATAGGGGTCGCGTGTTCTTGTCAGAGGTCATCCAAGCCCTCCTCGCTGAATGCAACATCATTCACCGGAAATCCACCGCCTACCATCCACAGACAAATGGTCTCACCGAGCGGTTCAAACGCACACTCGGCGACATGTTGAGGATGTAAATCTCCTCCGACCACACCAATTGGGACACTACTACCTTTTGTTACGTTCGCTTACAACACCGCGACGCAAGCGACTACCGGCTTTTCCCCGTTCTTTCTCTTGTACGGCCGCGAACCTTCCCACCTACTGGACACCATACTCCCGTACCGCCCTGATGCCTCTGAGTGCACTCCAGTTTCTGAAGTCGCCAGATACGCCGAAGACTGCCGTCAGTTGGCTCGTTCCCTTACAGCGGAAGCTCAAGGTCGACAAAAGACGCAATATGACGACGTTCATCACCCAGCTCCTACGTTTCCTGCTGGCTCCCTTGTTTGGCTTTGGGTACCCCCCCCACGTCCCTGGCCTTTCCTCTAAACTTCTGGCGCGGTACCATGGTCCGTACCGTGTCATTCATGCCACCTCGCCGGTGAACTACATCGTCGAGCCCCTCACACAGTCGCCAGATTTGCGCTGTCGAGGGCGCGAGACTGTACACATCGACCGTCTCAAGCCCTACTACGACCCCCTCATTCTACGTACTCCATGAGTCGCCAGGATGGCTACGCTTCACCCCGGGGGTATTGTAGTGGAGCAGATGCACGAACGAGGATGCGCCTGTGAAAGAGGACGAAAGAGGACCCGCGCTCTGATAGCACGAGAGCCTGTACCGCCTCCGTCAGCCTTGCACTGCGTTGCCGTACGGTCCTTTTTCGTTGCGACCTCGTTGCAACTTCATTACTCCAATAAACCTCATCACAATTGTCGAGGTCTTCTGAGGAAGAAGACGTAAGGTGAGCGGGAGCCTTTGAAGCGGTGGTGGTCTCGCTGGTAGAAGTCGAAGGCGTCGGTACGCTTCCCTGTCCCTCGGAGCTCTATGAAGAGTGGTCTTCATCAGAGGAGGTCGACAAGGTGGTGGCTGGCTGCTTCCGCGGTGCGGGTTCGTCCTCATCACTGCTGTCATCTCGCGTCCGCTTACGTGAGGCAGTCACGTCCATGTCTTCCTCGTAAGAACTGACAGGAAGGGGGGCACTGCCAGGCTGGATGGATGGATGCTATGAGCGTCCCCTTTATAACGGGGCGGTGACAAATGTGCCACCTGGCTCGAAAAAAAAAACAAAAAAAACAACCTTTACTCTTTTTTTTTAGCGTTGGCCTAGTGTCTTTACTTCAATTAAAACTATTTTACTCCAGAAGAAAAAAAGACGACGTTAAGTTTTCAGCTCCGTTCTGTGCCCTTTACGGCAGAATGTCCTTATTTTTTCCCATTATTTATTTTTGTCCTTTCTCTCTAGTTTTCTGCCACCAATACTCTAACCGTCTCTTACTTATTTCAATCGCGGGTGTGTTCAGCTTTCCATTGTCTCTAAAACCCAAGGCGTCATGTAGGCTCGTGCCCAAACGTACACCTGGGTGGATGTCTACACATTCAATCAGAACATGCTCCGCCGTTTCCTTATCTTCCCCGCAGCACGTGCATTGTTCTCTTCTTTACTGAATCTCGCTTTATAACTACCCGTTCTAAGGCAACCCGATCTCGCTTCAAACAGTAAAGCGCTTCCCATTGAATTGTCGTAAAATGCCTCCCTCCTTATTTCATTTTTGCCCTTTCGGTAGTTACTCAAAGCCGGTTTCTTCTCCATAGCTGCCATCCAGTAAATCCTCTCCGCCTCTCTGACTTTTCGCTTAACGCTCTTTGTTGACATACTGCTTACACTACCAGCCGTATATTTACTAGTGAGCCTCCTAGTTCTTTTTCTCCACTGTGTGTCCACGCTCTTTCTATACAAGTAACAGAACACCTTCTCTGCCCATCTACTCTCCTACATATTCCTTAGCCTTTCTTCGAACCTTATTTTGCTCTGAGCCTCCCTCGCCTCAAAACCTGCCCATCCCATATCGCCCTTTACAGCCTCATTTGTCGTCTTCCCGTGAGCACCCAACGCGAGGCGTCCCACAGTCCTTTGATTTATATCCATTCCCGATTGCACCTCTGCCCTCATGCAGACCACTGAGTTCCCAAAAGTAAGCCCCGGAACCATTACACCTTTCCACAGACCTCGAAGCACCTCGTACCTATTGTATCCCCACAATGCTCTGTGCTTCATTATTGCAGCATTCCTCTTTCCTTTTGCTGCTGAGGCTTTTTCCTGTACCTCCATGTACCTGTCACCCTCATTTATCCATACTCCGAGGTACTTGTATTCGCTCACCCTCGGTATTTCTTGGCCCTGTATTGACACCGCCTGATCACAAGGGTCATTGAATACCATCAATCCACATTTTTTTACACTAAATCCTAGTCCTAGAGCTTCCCCTTCCCTTCCGCATATATCCGCCAGCTGCTGTATATCCTCTCGACTGTCAGCAAATAAGGCAATATCGTCAGCATAAAATAATCCTGGAAGCTTCTGCTCAATCATCACGCCGCCCTGTTTGTGTGACAGATTAAAACCAAAGTTGCTACCTTCTAGCGCTTTTTCCATATTCACCATGTACAGCATGAATAACAGCGGGGACAAAGGACATCCCTGTCTCAGCCCCTTGCTAATCTCAACGTTCTCTTTGCTACTCATTCCTTCCCATTCTATGCAAACTGTATTTTCTCGGTATATCTCCCTCAAAAGCTGTATACAGTCGTCGCCTATGCCCATTCCTTTCAATATACCCCACAAAATTTCCTGATTAACGTTGTCGTACGCCCCAGTGATGTCTAGAAAAGCCATGTACAAGGGCCTATTTTCTATTTTCGATATTTCTATACACTGAGTGAGAACAAACAGGTTATCGTCTAACCGCCTGTCGACTCGAAATCCATTCTGGAGTTGTCCCAAAATATCGTTGTGTTCTGCCCACTTTTCTATTTTCATTTTTACTGCTTGCATCGCCAACCTGTATAGTACCGATGTAATGGTTAGTGGTCTATACGAGCGAATGTTATCCTTTTCTCCCTTGCCTTTATAGATTAAGTTCATTCTACCTTTTCGCCAACTATCCGGTATTTGCCTGTCCTTTACGCATTTTTCTACAGCTTTCAGCAGTGCTTCTTTAGTGCTATTTCCTAGTTCGTTAATGAGGCTAACGGGAATCCCATCTAAACCCGCGGCAGTGCGCTTTGGAATTTTTCCTTCAGCCTTTTTCCAATTGAAATTCTCCAGCACTAGCTCTTCCTCGGTTGCTCTCTCCGCCACACTTTTACTCACCGGGGAAATCCCCTGGACGCTCTTTTTAAACGAATCGGCTGTTACCTTTCGAATGTAACCTAGCGCTTCGTACCCTTCCAATTGATTTCCTCCTTCATCGAGAATATGTTGTTGCGTTGTGACAGACTTCCTACCTAGCGCCTTTATGTGGCTCCAAAATATCCTAGGTGCGGCCTCCTTTTTTTCGTGAATCTCTGTCACCCACCGTTCACTTTCGCCTTTAATTTTTGCCTCGACCAATTTCTGTACAATGGATTTTTTCTCTAGATATATTTCCCATATTTCGTTGACTTCGTCCTGCGGTCGCTTGTCCTTTTTTGCCCTTCTATGATTCCGTGATGCTTCACGCCGCTTCTCGATCGCTTCCCGGATTTCCTTGTTCCACCAACTTTTTGGCTTCCTCTTTCCTTTCCAGCAAATAGTTTTCTTCTCTCTCCCTATCTCTTTCGTCATTAGATCTAATAGCTCACTGTACTCCCAGTCCTTGCCTGGTATTTTGTCTACTTCTTCCTCGACTCTTGTGGCTATATTTAATATTTGTTTGTCATTTAAATACGAGGTGCCAGACTTTGATTCTATGCTCTCATTTCCAGTTTTATATCCCATTTGTAATGTTATTCGTTTATGATCACTACCCAAGCTTTTAATCCCTTCCTTGTCTATTCTCATTTCTCTCAGTTTGTGATAAATTCCTTCAGACATGAGACAATAATCAATACTTGACTGTTTGTTTCCGACTTCCCACGTGATCTGGCCGTCACATTTAGGCCCCGTGTTAACTATCTCCAGACTATGTTGCTCGCAGAGATCTAGTAATAACTTCCCATTGGTGTCTGAATATCCGTCAAGGTCGTGTATGTGGGCATTCATGTCCCCTAGAAGGATGATTTCGGCCCCATTACCAAATTCCTTAATATCCTCACTCATGCAATCCACTATCTCCTGATTCATTTCTCTGCAGTTATTTCCCGTCCACAAGTAGGCAACCCCTAGCCACGTTTTCTTTCCACTTACTGTGCCCAAAACCCAGAGGTGCTCTGAACACGTCTGTTTCACTCTAACCCATTTGGCGCCGCGGTGAATTAGCATTCCTACACCCCCACCTTTCCTTTCTGATATGATTCTGTTGCACCCTTCCCAAACATAATTTTCAATATGTGGTGGCTCTTCCAAGTCTCTAAGGTGTGTTTCTGTGACTGCATAAACGCCTATCTGTTCTTTGTTTAACTGCTCCTCAATCTCTAACCATTCTGCCTTTTTTCCGCCACCCTGCATGTTTATGTAACTAATTGCAACACGCGCCTTATCCCTTTTTCTTTTACATTTTTTCTGGTTTTTCCAAATACTACCTGTCAAAGAGTCCTGGTTGTTTTCCCTGTTACTAGCTACCCCGGACTCTGAAGGGCCCGCGTGCCCCCCAAAAAAGCTATTGCGCGTCCTGCCAGCCGCCAGCCCACCTCATGACCAAGCCTCTTATCGAAGTGAATTCTGTCTCGTTGGAAACCGCCCCACCTGTGCACCTCCCTGTTTATATCCACTACCTCAAAACCCTTCTCTCGACTAATTCGCCATACCTCTTTGTTTGCGTCGACAACCGCTCTTTGCAAGTTGATATTGCGCACAGGTACTTCTGGTATCGTGCATACTACAATTTGCGCCTGGGGGGACACGGTGCGCATGTTATCGACCCCTTTCACCAAGGTCGTCGCTAGTCCTGACGATTTTTCATTCAACACGTCATTTAGCCCTGCCGCAATTACCACGAGGTTACGTCTGTTAGCTTTAGCTGCGAGTTCTTGACTCGCTTGCCTCATGACTGTCCCCAGCGTATGTCCTGGGAATGTCCCTATCGAGACTCTCTTATCTCCTTTCACCCTTTCTTTGATTGCCTCTGCGCATCGGGCTAAATTTGAGTCACCGGCAATAATGACCCGCTCAGACATTCCTTCTGTATCCTGCATCTGGCTGCTGTCTGGGTGACTAGCGTGAGTCACGGCTGCGGCTTTGTTCCCTCCCTCCCTCAAAACTACTTCTCGGAAGGTGGGCCCTGTAACCACTGCACCTGCATTTGCCATGCCCGCTGTTCCCTTCGCCTCTCCCGCACGGGGGGTCGTCGCCCTAATCCTTCCACCGTCACCTGCGTCTTCTTTGTTGCCTTTGACGACCTTCGACAGGCCCTCCTCGGCTGACCGGAGCCTTTCTCCCATGGCCTTCGTCTTTTCTCGCTCTGTCGCCAACGCATTCTCCAGCTCCGAGATTCTCGTCATGAGCCCACTCTGGACAGCCATCATGTTCGCCATTTTCTCCTCGAATTCGCATTGTCTGCACTTGGCGTCAGCTTCTTCTGCCTTCTCGTCCAAACAAACTTCCATCTTCCAACCTACCCCGCACCCTGAACATTTTACGGTCTTTTTGACCATCGCTAGATCTGTTCACTGATACCCACGGATTAGAAAACTGTCACAAATAATCACGGCGTACTAAATACACTACCCTAAGTCAAAAGGAACCACAAAATCAATGAACACGCTACACTTCAAGGCACTTGTGCGTGCACGTGCTCAGTCTACGCGGACCTCAGCCACGTGGTGGCAGAAAAAAAAACCACAGTAGAAAGTAATACACAAAAAATATATAAAGTAATAAAAAGAATATATACAAACTAATAAACCCAATCAGGCTTTACGCTAACGCCTTATAGAAAGCTACAGACAGAGGCAAGCTCAAATCATGCAAATACACTTATCTGTCGCTGTCGTTCCGGAGCTCTCGAAAAACACGTCCATCCTGCCTGACAGCCACCAACCGTAATCCCCTTCCTTCCGCAGAGAGCTCCCTCTTGTGGAGCTCTCTGCACTGGGAGAATTTCTGTCTCGGTTCGCCACTTCTCAATTGAAGCCATGGCGTTCTGTGGTGTCTCCAGTGTCTGCTGGAGTTCTAATGGTATGGTCCTGCATTCTGCCAGTGACATGAATGAGACGAGGAAGCCGCCGAAGCTTGCGGTCAGCTTGTGAGAGTAGTGTCCCACAACACGATGGGGTCGCGCACTTGGTGCCGCTGGCGGTGGCATTAAGGCTGCTGCGAGTTCTTTAGCTTCTTCGAAAGGTTTGTACATGTCCGTGTCGTCCATGGTCGTACGTGGGGCTTAGTGAAGGTTGGGCTGCCCGCACACAGTGGAGGGCCTCACACAAACACACACACACACACGAGCGCAGGGTGAGACTGACGGGAACACCAGGAACACCGAAGAACAGCACGATCAAGTTGCGAAAAACTAGCGGTAGGAAGCGCGGTAGGGAGTGAAAAACAATAATAAGGCACTTCAGAAGAAAGCAACCGCCGGTGAATCGAATAGAGTACGAGTGTTCGCGGTAAGTCAAATCCGCGCGGCACACACTGTAAGAACAAAACGATGAAGGGGCGAAAACAGAGCGGAAGGAAACGTCATGAGGATAAGAAAAACAACACGGTGAAAAGAAAATATGACACTTCAAAAACAACCGCCCGATATTCGCGTAGAGTACGAGTGTTCGCGGAGAGTCAGAGACGCGCGACACACGCTGTAGTTCAGCTACACTAACGAGGCTGATCCCTGACAGCAGGGATAATAAAATAACGATTAAAAAGAAAGGGGCTGTCGGGGAGAAATAGCAAGCGCTGGTGCGCTACGCGCACTTAGATAAGGTTCCCGCGCCTAAGGCACCGGTGAAGGACCGTGTCCCCACGCCACAACGCACGCCGATCGACCACGTAAACACGCGGAAAAAGAAGACTAAACTCACCGACCGGCAGTGTGAAGAGCGAGGGCGCAGGCGGTATCCATGGGCAGGTAATCCAAAAGGCACAAGAGCGCACAGGTCCCTCACATGCGCCGAGGCGCGCGCGCCGCCACGGCGGCTGGGCGGACGAGTACGGGAGCCGTACTCCTGAGGAACGCGGCGCGCGAGCAACCGCACTCGACGGGAGTCAGAGAGAGAGTGACGCGAGTAAGAGACCGCGAAAAATCGCGGAGCGCGGCCGCGTGACCTTCCTCTACGGCTGCCAAAACTGCTCTCAGGTGGTGGTAGTCGTTTAAAGAGGAAAAGGCGCCTAATTTCTGCAGCCCGGTCGGGAGCACGGTGCAGCGCCTGCGGGAAAGGTAGATGAGATGACAGTGGATAGTCGACAGAAGGTTAGAGGTGTGGAGGCACAGAGGTCATCAGTACGAAGAGCAGCAGGCCGGCAGCAAGGATAGGGGTGGCAAGGGTCCCGGTCTCAGTGGTAGGCCGCGATTCCCGTCTCCTCGCGGAAATCCGCCAGGCTCTGGAGCGCTGGTAGATGGGGACGGGAACGGAAGAGGAGGTGCTCCAGGGTAGTGGCAGGAAGGCCCTGCCTCCGGTAGGCTGTGGTGACTGTCGAGCGTTCCTTTGCCAATCCGGGGCAGGTGCAAAGGAGGTGCTCAATGGTGTCGGGGTCGCCGCAGCGGCTGCAGGCCGGGGAGGCGCAACGACCCTTCAGGTAGCGGCGGGCCGCGGTCCACACACAGCCGATCCGCAGTCGCAGCAGGGAGGCTCGTTCCCTCCTGGTGAGGCCCGTCTCTGGGAGAAGCTTTGGTGCCCGCCCGTTGGCCACCCTCCGGTCCGGGTGGACTGTGACGAGGAGCTTCTTGAGGCGGGCCTGCAAGTAGTCCTTGGCCGCCACGGCCTGGGTGATGGGGGTGCCTGGCTGGTGTGCTGCCTCTGCCAGTCTGTCCACCTTCTTGTTGCCAGCTACGCCGACGTGAGAGGGCCGCCAGTGGAAGGAGACGGATGCCCCGGATGCCGCGAGGGCCCGAAACTTGGTTGCCAGGATGTTTCCAGTGAGCCCGGTGCGGCGATGGTTGGCCAGCGTCTGCAGTGCCGCCTTGCTGTCGCAGAGGACCGCAATCGGCACAGCTGGGATGTCCTCGGCCAGCAGGTCCGCCGCCAGGTGAAGTCCAGCCAACTCCGCAGCTGTGGAGCTCGCCGGGAAGGGCAGCCGGCACTGCCGGCTGATGGCCTTGGACGGGATGACGCACGCCGCCGCTGCAGTACCGTCTGGCATGACGGATCCGTCGGTGAAGACCTGTAGTCGCCCTTCCAGTTGCTCCTAGAGCTTGGAGGTGGTAGCCTGCTGCAGTGCTGCCGCAGGCATGCGGCGCTTGGTGGCCCCATCCAAGGACAGGTGGACCTTCGGTGGCCGGTGATGGGGAGGCGGACGGGTAACCGGAACTGGCGGTCCGGGACCATCTGGTGGTAGAGTTGACACAGTCCGCCCATCCGTGACCCTGGCTGGCTGCGAAGGCGCTCCAGGAGGGTCCTGCCGTCGGCTGCACTGTGAAGGCAGTCGATGTGCCCCAATGCACGCTGGAGCATGCGTAGGGACAGGGGCCACTCTCCTGCCTCGGCGAGAGTCGTTGCCACGGGGGAGCACTTCGGGAGCCCCAGGATGGCCCTCAGAGCTTTCCTGTGAAGTCCCTCCAGGTGGAGTCTCCTGGCCGACGTGGAGCCCCGGGAGCGGATGGCATCACAAGCCAAATGCTGCGCAACCTGGCCAGACAGCAGCGCGAGCGGCTCCTGGAGCAATACAACTCTATCTGGAGAACTGGGGTCCTGCCGGACATCTGGCTGACTGCAATGGCCGTACCACTCCTCAAGCCCCGAAAGCCAGCTACCTCTATCACCTCCTACAGGCCTGTCTCACTAACCTCAGCAGCCTGTAAGGTGATGGAGAGGATAGCTCTGGCATGGCTCGAATAGATCGCAGCACAGCTACAGTTCTTTGCAGAACAAGAAACTGGTTTCCGGTGACACCACAGCACAGCAGACTCCATAGCAGACGTGGTAGCCACCCTTGAAGACGCCCGGGGCAACGGAGAGGTCGCCATGCTGCTGCTCCTGGACATCCAAAGCGCCCTTGACCGGCTCCCTCATGCAGCAGTGGAAGCGGCACTCGACAGCCTTGGCATCAGTGGCTGCCACCGACCATTCGTCTCGGCCTTCCTGATAGGCCGCTCCTTCCGCGTACGCGTGGGCACGGTCTTCAGTCAACCACGAGACATCACCTCGGGCGTCCCACAGGGCTCCGTCCTTAGCCCATTCCTCTTCAACTTGGCAATGGCGGGACGCACTGCGGCACTTCTAGTCCATGGTAAATTCCCTGTCCGCTGCTCCCTGTATGCTCACGATGTGTAACTATGGGTACGTGGACCACAGCGATCCCTGACGGCCATACGCAACGCGCTGAAAAGCGCCTGGATGCCGCCGTAACCTTCCTCCATGGCATCGGCCTGTCGGTGTCACCAGGGAAGACGGAGGCACTCCTGGTACACCCGCTGGCCTCGTCACGCCGCCGCGCAGGGCAGCTCCACATCGAGGGCACCGCTATCCCATAGAGTCGGCAGGTCGCCTACCTTGGCCTCACCATTGACCACCACCTCAGCTGGATTCCTGCAACCAAGGTAATCTCCACCAAGGTTCGCCGAGTCCAGGGAGCGGTGGCCAGACTGCATCAGCGAGGACAAGGCTGCACAGTCCAGTGGGCCCTGCGGCTGAACCAGGCAGCGTCAACATCCATCCTGCTGTACGCCCTACCTCTGGTCCTGCTGTCCCCGGTGAGGCTGTGCCAACTGGAGGTGCTGCACAGGCGTGCAGTGAGAAGCATCCTGGGACTCCCCAAGACCTCTCTTATTGCCGCTACACTGGCGGAGGCGGGCGAGTGGCCACTGTCACTGCTCATGCTGCAGCGAGCCCTGGGTCACATTGATCGCCCTCACCGGGCACCAGATGGAGGGGCGCTGCTCACTCGACTGCACAACATGCCACGGTCCCGCATGGGGGCCCTCTGCCATCTGCACACAGGGGTGATCACGGACAGACCAGTCCCAGTACCAGCTCCACCCCCACAACAACCATCTCCGGAGGTGCACACATCACTTGGCGGAGCATCGAAGCACCACACACCAGCGGCGGCGCTACAGCAGGCTGCCGCCTCCAAACTCGAGGAGCAACTCGAGGGCAGACTGCTCGTCTTCACGGAGGTGCACACATCACTTGGCGGAGCATCGAAGCACCACACACCAGCGGCGGCGCTACAGCAGGCTACCGCCTCCAAACTCGAGGAGCAACTCGAGGGCAGACTGCTCGTCTTCACGGATGGCTCCGTGCTCTCAGACGGCTCTGCGGTGGCTGCCTGCACCATCCCGCCTCGGGGCAGCAGCAGACAGTGCAGCCTCCCCTTCAAGTCAAGCTCCAGAGCAGCTGAATTGGCGGGCCTGCACCTGACAGCAGACCTCTTGGCCGAACAGCCCCCACAGACTCCGGTGGCGGTTTTATGCGACTCAAGGCCAGCCCTCTAGATCCTGGCGGACCTCCAACCTCAAGGCCTCACAGCCGCCATCCTCAAGTCCAAGTTTGCAGCACTTGATAGGGCAGGGGTACCTATCACATTCCACTGGCTGCCCTCACACGTAGGGATTGCTGGGAACGAGGAGGCCGATGCCCTAGCAAGAGATGCCCACCACCCGACCGTCCCATTCACCAGATCGGTTGCTCCCTCGGACTATTCCAAGCCCAGGCTGAAACAGATCCTTGCTGCTACTCACTCCGATGCCAGGGTGGCTGCCAGCCGACCACCCAAGCTTTTTCCTGAGAATGGTCTATCCCATCGCGACCGCTGCACACTTCTCCGTCTCCGCACTGGCTCCGTATGGAGAGCAGCCAGGCTACACGCCAAAGGCCGCATCTCCTCACCATCCTGCAGTCGTGGCGGCAATATCGAGACCTTGGACCATCTGCTATGCTCCTGCCCTGCCCCTGCTCAAGAGCGTGCCGCCGTCACCGCGGCTTACAGGCGCTACGGGCTTCCGAGCTCTACCACCAACCAACTGCTTCACCCGGTACATCCTCACGTCCCGGCCTTCCACAGCCTACTGGAGTTCATGAACTCCAACGTGCTGCTCTACCACTGATGACGACCGGCCCCCGCTGACGGATTCCTTGCCCCTGGACGCGTCCTGCCAACGATGCTGCCTTCACCTGCTGAGTACACCTACCTACCCATCTCCTTCTTTCTTCCCACTCCCCTTTCCCCAAGACGCTGCACCGTGCTCCCTCAAGGGCGGCAGAAATTAGCGTCTTCCCCCCCCCAGAACCACAAACAACAACAAATCGCTAACTCGTTTTTGAGATTCGCTACGAAGCAGGAGCAGGAGCAGAAATGTCTGGGCGAGCCCCTTGAACGGATTTTATTGGATTACCAGCAGCGACTGTTGGTGAGGCGGTCAACAAGCCTTCTACAACCCTTTAGTGGCCCCGCCCCCCGTTTGGTTAGGCTAGCACAGCACTCTAGTAGCTTAGCTTAACTGTAACAGGGCTGCCTCGTGGTCAGGCCACGATGGTAGCCCCCTTGCGGGTTCGCCTGCTTACTTTCTTTGGTCGGGTACCGAAAGGTACGATCAACGTAGAGCTCGTTAAAGCGCTCGTCGAGCGCTTTAGCAAGAACGACCTGAAATGTGTTCAGGATTTTGGAGCGGGTAACTTCGAGGTTACCTTTAGAAGCAAGGGTGCGGTTGATCGCTTTCTAGCTGATTCCGAGACCCTTACGGTCAAGGAGAACGATATTCGCTTTGAATATTGAGGCCTGCGGACAGTTTCTGTCCGCATTTTTGAATACCCAGCCGATGCCAGTGATCAGGTTCTCGACCGCGAACTGAAGGTCTACGGCAACGTGCTGAGTATTTCGGTCGATAACGTCCCCGGTTTCAAGTCAGTTTCGACAGGCAACCGCCGTGCCCGCATGGAGATGCACCAGGCCGTCCCCAACATCCTCGATGTTGAGGGACACACCATCCGATGCGAGTACGATGGCGTGGTACGCTTGTGTCGCAAGTGTAGGATCGCGGGTCACGAAAAGGCCAAGTGTGTCACACCGCGGTGCGAGCAGTGGAGGCACCCCAACTGCAACGCACCTTGCAAGCGCTGTGGTGGGGACCAGATCCCACGCCTCTGCAAGCAGAGGCTGTATTCGGAGGCAACCTCGCGGTCTTCTGCACCGCAGGCGCAGCCTCCCAGCACGGACAGTGTCCAGGTCGACGACGCGCAGACGACCCAGGGCTCGGACAAAGAGGGAGAGCAGGGAAAACTACAAAACGAAAACCAGTCCGCACCAGGAGCAGTCGAGGTGCAAGAGAGTGAAGGGAGGAGTCGGAACCAGTTGAGGCCTCTCCCGCCGCTTCTCTGAAGCCGGCGTCTAGCGCCGACACGACCCTGCCAGCATCAGGAGCCGTCGAGATGCAAAAAGAGAAGTCAGGAGGAGAGTTGGAATAGACCTTTTTCAAGCAATCCCAGAACCCCCCGAGGGCGCGCGAAGAACTATGGGAAAAGTGTGTATGGCGAGCCCGCCGGCTGTTCCGTCGCTCGCTGCTCGTAGGCGCCGTGGGAGCACCAAACGAAAAAACGCCTGGCCTGCGCTGAAACCGCAGCATAGTCACAGCGAAAGCTGGAAGAGCGGCGTTTCTAAAGCACCGTTGTAAGCTCTCTTGGGGCTACAATACAAGTACACTAGAAAGGTACCCACTACGCCATAAATCACAATTTTTGTGAAGTTGGGAAGCACCTACTAAGCCATTATTCACCATTCTGCGGAGAAGCGAGGCACCAGCTACACGTCTGTAAGGCATTATGTGCACTTTGTTGACGCGACGACAGATGACGATGAAGAATTGTGGCTCAGCCCTTTGTAATAGGTTGGAAGCTTTAAACGGCCCACCAGTTATGTAATTTGCATTGGGTGACGCCCGGTCGCTATTTCCCTCTTCCGTCATGCTGTATAACATACGTTGACATGGGATAGAGAGGGGGGGGGTTGCGAAGAACTTTATTGAGACCCCGAGGAAATGGATCATGCGCTTATGGGCTTCCTTGGCAACCAATGCAAGTGCACTTGCGAGGAACCCACTACGCTATAAATCATTGTAATTTTTTAGAAGTAGAGCAGCAGGCACTATGCCATTTTTTGTCATTCTATGGAGAGCTTTGGTACCTGCTAAACTCATGTAAGGCATTATGCGCACTTTGTTGATGCTGTGCCTGATGACGTTGAAGAATTATGGCAGAGTCCTTTGTAATGGGTTGGAAGCATTCAACAACCTACTCGTTGCACAATTCGCATTGTGTGACGCCTGGTTACAGAATTCGCGTTGTGCGATGCTTGGTGCTTATGTTACTCTTCTACCACGCTATATTGCATATGCTAATGTGGTTCCTTCCCGACATGAAGCCTGTATAGGGTCTTTTTGCAAAGCAGCTTCAAGCACCGGCATGGCTCAGAGGTTGAATACTGGGCTCCCACGCAGAGGGCCCAGGTTCGAACCTCGTTCCATCCTGGAATTCTTTTCTTATTTCGAGTGATACTGGTTACGGACACCGGCGGCGGCGAGGGCGGCGGCGGCGGCGGCGGACAACTACGGCGCCAAAAACGGCCGGTGAAATGATCTCATAACAGCTTTCGCTGTAAAAAAACCCGTCGCCGCTGGTTGACTATTATTAAATCCTAAATACTACACGTCTGAACGCACCTGCATGTATCTCTACGCATCAAATGCGAAAGAAATGATGCAGTCAGTGTATTACCTAGCGGATGTATAGCGGATGTAGCAGTTAAGCGGCATGCGAGTTATCACGTGCCGGTATACATGCAGTAAAAACGTGCTATCGCGAGCAATGTGAGCTCGAACACCGAATTCGTATTTATTCAATGATTACTTGTTCACAAGCCACTACGGCATTTAATGCCATAGTGGCTCGTGATAGGGTTTAACCAAACTGTAGAGAGGTGTTACAGTGTTACAGTGTTCAGGTATACAGATGATTATAATATTTTAATTAAGTCATGAGCTGTACAAAGAAGTGAGCACATCCTAAACGTGTTTTAAGAAAAAGGGATTGGACTAGAATTCACTTGCGAGATGCCTTGCTCTGATAATTTGCAGTTTCTTGATACATGCTTTTAAGTTTCACTGCGGAGCATGTTTGCGGGCAGTATAGCCCGCGTTCAGCGAAATCGGTGCTTAATTTCACGTCGGCGCATTCGAATGTTGTTAAACGAGGAATTGTGATGTCATGATTACGCTCATTTGGCAAGCACTATCAAATCATGAATGGTAGTCTACCACTATCTCTCAAGAGGAAGGTATATAACAGCTGCATCTTACCGGTACTTACCTACGGAGCAGAAACCTGGAGACTTACAAAGAGGGTTCAACTTAAATTGAGGACGACGCAGCGAGCGATGGAAAGGAGAATGATAGGTGTAACCTTGAGAGACAGGAAGAGGGCAGAGTGGGTCAGGGAACAAACGGGGGTTAAGGATATCATAGTTGAAATTAAGAAGAAGAAATGGATATGGGCCGGCCACGTAGCACGTCGGCAGGATAACCGGTGGTCATTAAGGGTAACTGACTGGATTCCAAGAGATGGCAAACGCGTGAGGGGGAGACAAAAAATTAGGTGGGTAGATGAGATTAAGAAGTTTGCAGGTATAACGTGGCAGCAGAAAGCACAGGACCGAGTTGATTGGCGGAACATGGGAGAGGCCTTTGCCCTGCAGTGGGCGTAGACAGGCTGATGATGATTACGCAAGGCGTTGGAAAAAAAGCTTGCGCACATAAGATGAGCAGTAGTTTCCAGCTGCAAAGTGATCAAAGAGGTGGGATATCCTGCGTATCGTTGTATCGGTTCGCGAAACTCTGTTCGCATCGCAAAGAAAGATTAGCACGGACGTTCTCCATCCGCAAATAATGAAGAAACTAGAAATATTGCAGTTATTTCACATATGTATAAGAGGTCGCATGGCCTGAAGAATGTAGGGAAGCGATGTCGGGGGTGAAGGTTGTGCTTGCCGCCCCAAATAAGCTCAGTCGCATCAAGGTCGCAGGCGTCTGCGGTTGGCAAAAAAAAATGCGGTCAGAGGCATGCCGATTGTTTTGTAAATTGTGTAGGAATTAACCGCAAATTTCTCTTTCTTGTCTCCACATGTACATCGGCCAGACTGGTCGATGTATTAATACTCGCCTCAGCGAGCATCGAAATTCATTTAATGGAGCCGTCTCATCTCGCCTCTCTATGTCAGTCATGACAATGTAATCCCATCTTCGAAAGCCCAGTAATTTTGTACCGTCAACCTAATCAGACGTGAGAAATTTCGGTGGCATATCATGTCACAAATAACGCCACACATTGTGTCAGTGAACCTTGTCATTCGTTACAAGACAAGGAATTCTACTTTATTAATCCACTGTAAGCACGCGCCTTGGTTGTTTGCCTTTTCGTACCTCTTTATGACACGCGCGACGCACTCCCATTTTTTTATGCTTTCTTTCACGCGTGCAATAATCTTTCAGTTGTGTGTGAGCACTGGTTTGTGGATTTTCTTCCTTGTACTGCTCCTTTCTTTTTTCGCTCTAAGTATTATTCCAACCTGTAGTTATAGCACCAACGAAGGTTAGTAGGTACTTATAGTTCGTTACATATATGGTGCGAGCGACGCAATGGATGTATCCCATTTCCCCAAATGCCGACTACACTTTCTAGTGTACTCTTTATATATCAGAACCTCACACTGTAGTCGTCGACAGTGTCGATGGACGTTGATTCCAAATGCATCCGCGAATCATAGACCGCTCCTGCACTTCATAGGCAACCGAGCTGCATATTTTTTTATTTATGCCGTAAGGAGCAATGAGGCAAAAAAAATAAACAAAAAGTGACGCTTCTGAGCCGCTTAACTGTCTCCCACTGTTGGACCAGTTGAGCTAGAGTTACTGTATATGCTTAAAGGTAGCATATACAGTAACTCTAGCTCAACTGGTCCAACAGTGGGAGAGATGCAAATCGTCGAGAGGCCGTGGCAGCTAAGCACTGAAGTTCGTGATTGAATTGCGCAGTAACATGTTGCACCTTGTCAAATTCACTGTGTCTAAGAAGTCCTGGCACAGCGCAAGCGGAAAGCTACAGCGCGAGGCCCGCGCGCTCGTCGCGGTGGCTGCTGCGGCGTACACACATTTCCCATGAGCGCTTGCGCGCCCGTTGGTGGCGCTCGTGTGCTTGAAAAAGGTCTATTAGCTGAGGCTCTCCCCCCGACTTCTCAGAAGGCAACGCCACGCGATGCCACTCCTCCCCCAAGCGGCGCGAAGCCGCTCCCCCCTGCCCCAGTCGTCAAGGGGCGAGGGAGGGCTTCCCGTCGTCGCAAGCGCGGTGGCAGCCGCGCACGGGAAGCTCGAGAACGGTCGAGGTCCGAGTCCGACAGCTCTGAAGGCGACTCGCCAGAATACAAGCGCCATGCAGTCATCCCGGTGGTGAGCGACGATTCCTCGTCCACCGTAATCAGCGACTCAGGGACGGAGCAGCGGAACGACGTTCCCTGCTCCATCTGTGGGCAGATTGGGTGCGACTGCTCCGAACTTTTGCACAAATCGTACCCTTCCAGAACGCCCTCTCCCGAGGCGGGAGAGCCCGTAGCTTAGCTCCGATAGTTGATTCTTCGGCGTGTAGCCGCTCCTTTCTTTAGCTTTTTTCTCGTTCCGCTTTTCCGCGCAACTCGCGCCCTTCTCTCTAATATTTCACCATGGCGTCTTTTTCCCTTACTATCGCCTCTTTCAACAGTCGTGGCTTGTCTCGCGTCGCGAAACAAAACGAAGTTATTGAGCTAGCTCGTGCTAGAAAGGTAGATATTCTCGTATTACAGGAAACTAACGTGTATCGGCTAAGTCAGATCAAGTCCTTTGACGCGACGTTTCACACCAGGTCCTACTGGAGTTTTGGCGCGAGCGGTTCGCGGGCCGTGGCCATCATTTTGATGCCGCGCTTTACGGGTTCCGTGCTGCGCTACTCCAGGGATTCTGATGGTCGTCTCTTGTCGATGGACCCTGATTATGGCATTCGAATCGTGAACATCTATGTTCCCAATCAATTCCGTTCGCAGAAAGATTTCTTTGCCGCATTGGATAACCACCTAGTCGGCCCCACTCGTGTCGTACTGGTGGGGGATTTCAATTGCGTACTAGATTGGAACGATCGTCAAACGCACAGAGACACCGCTCCATAGTGGACAGATAGGCGTGGCGAGATAGTACTGCGCGAGCTTGTTGACGAGCTTGGACTGGTCGATGCTTGGTGCAACCTTCGCCCAGGCCTGTCAGTCATGACATGGACTGGGAGGAGCGCGAGAAGCAGGATCGACCGCTTCTACGTCTCGCCGTCACTAGTTCCCAGTATGCATTCATCGTGGCTAGTCTCCTCGGCTTTAAGCGACTATCGCCTCCTTATTTTAAGGTTCGCCGGCACTAACCTCGTAGCGCAGGGTAAACGCCCGTGGCGCCTCAACGCACGCCTTTTAAAAGACCAAGAAATAATAGACGACGTGACGAGCTTAATACACCGCCTGGTACACCAAAGCGCAGAGTTAGACAGGAATAAGTGGGACGAGGTGAAGGCCGGTGCCGCGGAGTGCTTCCGGTCGTGGGGCAAACGCCGAGCAAAGGAGGAGCGCGCGGAGATCACAATTGTCTCCGACGCGATTCTCCTGCTGTCTCGGCCGGAGTCCTGCGGCCCTGGCATTGCGCCCGCACTGATCATGCTTCGTAAAGAGCTTAGAGTAGCTCTCCAGCGACGCTGGGATGGCCTTAAGGCCATCGCTCGCGCTGAGAGATGGGAAATGGAGGCATGGTGTAGTCGAACTATTTTGCGTCGACACTAAGCCAGGACGTACATGCCTCTGACATCTCTCGTCGATCTAGAGACAGGTAGCCTAGTGGAATCGTCGGACGGGGTACTTGAGCTGGCAAAGCGGTTCTATCAGAAGCTTTACGCCGAGCCAGCTCCTATCTCGGCCGCTTTTCGGTTCGTAAAAAACGATCAGGAATTCGAGCTCTGCGACTCCCCACTCGTTGAGGAGGAGCTCTTCGCAGCCTTAAAGGCTATGACGGCCCGGGCACTGACGGTTTGACGGTGGAATTTTAGGTCAAATTCTGGAAGGTGCTCGGGAAGCCTTTCACCGCTCATGTGACCAGGCTACTGCGTGAAGGGACTTTGTCAGTGACTCAAAGGAAGGGGCTGATCACTCTCCTTTGCAAGGACCAGTCGAGACGCACCGACCTGCGAGCGTGGCGTCCCATCACACTGCTCAACTGCGATTACAAGCTCATAGCCAAGTGCCTGTCTGTTAGGCTCACTCCAGTACTCAGTACTGTTTTGGGAACGTACCAGGCATGCTGCGTTAAAGGACGATCCTGCCAACTACATGGCTTCGCGATTAGAGACCTGATTGAATGGGTACATGCACGGAACATTCCGGGCATTCTATGCTCATTTGATCAAGAAAAGGCGTTCGACAGAATAAGCCATCAGTACATCTTCCAAGTTTTATGTCAGGCAGGATTTAGTCATAGGTTCGTTAGTATGATTAGGGCCCTGTATTCTCGAACGACTTCTGCCGTCATCATACAAGATCGCGTCTCGGAATCGTTCGACGTGTGCCGCGGGGTTAGGCAGGGAGATCCGCTTTCCCTGCTCTCTACGTGCTCGTGTTCGAGCCGCTTCTGCAGAAGCTTTCTTGGGACAGCAGATTGTGCCAGTTTTCCCTTCCACCGGGTGCCCCGCCAGTCGCGCTGTTTGCTTACGCGGACGACCTGTGTATTGTCGTTCGAGACGAGGCAAGCGTTTGCACAGTCTTGGGGCTTTTAGACGGTTACTGCGAGGCGAGCGGCGCGCGCATTAACAGGTTGAAAAGTGCAGTAATGTATTTGAATGCAGCTCCGACTAGCGCACAACCAGTACACGGCTTACCCGTGAAGGCTCGGTTGCGCATCCTAGGATTCCACTTCGAACCGGGAGGCCTGACTCGTGAAAACTGGCTGATAGCGCGAGGTAAGCTAGAAGCCAGAATTCAAGAGCTCGGCGCACTCTCTCGTCCGCTGACTGCGAGAATAACAATCGTCAGGTCGTTGCTCTTTTTGCTCTTAACTTACGTGGCTTGTGTTATGCCGGTCGCGAATCGAACCAAGCAGCGCTTGGAACAGATTCTCTTCCGTTTTCTGTGGAGCGGTTCATGTGTTTACGTGGGGCGTCAGGTTGCGAAGCTACCCATGGATAAGGCAGGTCTCGGCATTCCCGACCTGGGGCTCATGGCCGACGCCCTTCACGTCAGATGGACCCGCGTAGCGTTAGACTCGGACATGACATTCACTCGGAGCTTCGCGTCGTTTTTCCTCAGCGCGCGTTTACGGCAGTTCTCGGCAAGCACGGTCTCTCACTGCGTGCTCCGCGCGGGAACACCGTCAGTTGTTTACGCCGGCGTTGCTAGGACACTCGCGGGGATCCAACGAGTCGATCCAGAGTACGATGTAGTTGAGGTACAACTCCAAGAGTTAGTCGATTTAATAACCCCGCCACTCTCCGAGCACTATGAGAAGTTTGACCTGTCCCGGCACAAGCCGAGCTGGAAGCTCATCACAGCCAGCTTTCTCGACGCCAGGCGGGCTTCTTTCATGTACCGTCTGGCTAGAGGGTGTCTGCCTATCACGTACAGACCCTTCACGAGAAACATCCAAAGAGGCGTTTGTCTGTTCTGTCAAAGTCGAGAGGACCTGGCTCATATCTTCTGCGAGTGCGCTCTTCCTAAAGCCCTACTTCGAAAGGTAGCCGACTTATTTAAGCTCCCGGGAATTCTATTTCCCACGGTCCGGTACTTATAGCCGCTCCCTTCTCAAGCGGTCAACCAGTTCGTGCTTCTCCTCGTCGAGTGCCTATACCAAGTTTGGTTGGCGCGATGCGAGGCCGTCCACGGAGGGAGGGTGCTGGGTCTTCACGAAGTACTTGCAAAAGTGCGGAAGGAGGTTCGGTTCCATCTCTTCCGTGAGCGGTATCGCCTAGGCGCGAAGAAGTTTCTCGAAGATTGGCACCTACCGGCAGTGATTTAGAGTGAGTCCAGAGGGCAACTAACCATCCAGCTATGATGGCGGTACATCTACCAACACGACTCGGCGAGTCGCCACTCGTTTGCATGATTTGTTTACACCCGGCGCGCCTCGTTCGCGTCCGTGCACGCACTCGCGCCGCGCGGTTTGTTTACATTTTGCTCGGTGGCTTCCTTCTCTCCTTCGGGGGTTCCCTCTTTCCCGAGGCGTGCGCCTCGACGTGCGCCCCCTTCCTACTCGCTCCTCTCGGTGGGAGGAGGCGCTCGCATTCTTTCCCCCTCCGCCCCGAACTCGTTTCCTTCGCTCGCCGCACTTTCGGCGTGGGTGCATTGGTCGTCTGCGCGCGCAACTTTCTTGCGCGAGCAATTCAAGCCGCTCGCTGGCCGGAAACCAGCAGGCACAACTCTGCTACGTTTGTCTTGTGCGCGACGATCTTTTCCGTCGCTACGGACCGTAGCGTACCCGTTCGCGTAGAACGGGAACCGAGGCGGCTTTCAACCGCCCGGTGGTATGGAATGGCCACATCTCCGTGCGCACTGACTTCGTCTGTTGTGCAAAAGAGTGACCCCCTTGGCTGGGTAAGGTACCGATCCTCTCGTCGGCGTTGGGCCGCGAGAGTTGTTGCGTCTGTTCAGCGCTTCGCGCTGACTGGGCGCGGCACCCTTGTCCGGGGAGGACCGTTCGCTCAAAACAAAAAGATCCCGCTCTGTAACCCGGAGCGGGAACCCTGCCAGAGCGGACGTATTTGGATGATGAGGGGTTGATTAGTGTTATAAACTCTGGGACATGGTGCTTTCGAGTGCCAAGCTCCCCTTCCTTTCTGACAACGGTAGGGCGGCAAGGGGCTCGGCAAGGGTGGCACCAAGCGTGATCGCAAGGTCTTGCGTGACACATCCAGGGCATCACCAAGCCTGCCATCCGTCGTCTGGCGCGCCGTGGTGGTGTCAAGCGCATCTCTCGGCTCATCTACGAGAAAACTCGCGGTGTTCTCAAAGTGTTCCTCGAGAACGTGATCCGCGACGCCGTCACCTACACCGAGAACGCAAAAAGGAAGACCGTGGCGGCCATGGACGTCGTGTACGCCCTCAAGCGTCAGGGCCACACCCTGTACGGATTCAGAGGCTAAGCAAGCAGCGTCGTCGCCTGCAAGCAAGAACCCAAAAGCCCTCTTCAGGGCTACCAACCTGATGCTTGGGCAGTGATCCGATCGCTTTTGCCATACCCGCCTCCTCCCTCTTTGCATTTTGTCGTCCGTCGTCCTCCGAGAATCAAATCGCTCAGGTGAGCTCGTATCGCAACCGTTCGCTCCTACGTTTCGTTTTGCGACGCCGCTGTCTCGGCGTCCTCCTCCTTCGCTGCCACCCGTTACGTTTCGGCCTTTGCTCTCGCTTCTGCCGCCGCAGTACACGAATCACAGTGCCATCATTTCGCCAGGCTGCTCAAAGCGAACTGCGCCTTTGGCTCCACTCGTTGACAAAGCAACGTCGCTTACCCATTCGCGCAAAGAAAAAAATAAGAAGACCGCAGCTGGCCGGGTTTTTTTGAGACACAACTATGCTTAGGCAGCACGAACTCGCTTTTCCTTCTGACGATTTCGACTGCACGGCTGCTGGCGCGAGCCCGCCACGGGCTGTTCATTTTTCCCCTTGCGTCTCCCCGTGGCGCTACAACAGTTCGAACAAGGTGGTGTACGCGCTACGAAAAAGAGAAAAAGAAGAGGAGAACGAGCTAGTGCCACTGTGGGGCATCGTCATGTTTGCACAGCGCGAAGTCAACGAGGTCGACCGAATTTCACATCACCGAAGGTGATGTGATCCGCCTTAGCGCGATGCGCGCCGCGCTGTCTGCGGTCGGCATGCATGGTGGCATCTCAGACTCTACGGTATCTCGTCGCGATGCAACGAGCTACGGCGTCGATTGAACTGTTGCCTGATAGGCACGAGAAATGCGCAGCTGGCTGTACTGTACGTGGGAATTGGTGTCGCTTTCGTCTACCTTTTTCCCAGCTGTGAACAACGCGACCGCGCGAAAATGGGCACCAACCAGGATCCTGGCGAACGCCGCGCTTGCTCGCGCGCGGGGACGGGTTCTCGCGCGTTGGACAATGGGAGGAGAGGGAAGTGCTGTGCGGCGAAGCACGGCGCTCCGAGCCGGAGAGAAGGCCAGAGTCGTTCCAGCACTCGTTGTGATCGGACTTGATTTCAAGCAAGATGGACGTGCCGGCCGCGATGTCCTGGATTACTCCTCGTACCTCTCGCTGATCGGCGCCACGTGACGGTCGCCTCGCCCGCTATGCCGTGCGCCGCTCATCGTCGGGGCCTTCGCCGCTTCGTCGATATTGTGCACCGTGCCTGTGGCTGTGTTTCGTGGTCCCGTCCCTGAACTCCCGTGATCGTCTCCCCCATCTTTCCTGTCCTCTTTTCTCTTCGTTGGATGGATGTGCTCCTATCACTTCTCTCTCTATTTTTCCTAGTTTTCTTTTATTCCCTCCTTTCCCTAATAACCACTGAACAAGAAGAAGACGCACCATGGCCCGTACGAGGCAAACCGCGCGCAAGAGTACCGGTGGCAAGGCTCCGCGGAAGCAGCTTGCTACCAAGTCTGCTCGCAAGAGTGCCCCTGCCACAGGCGAGGTTAAGAAGCCTCATAGATATCGCCCTGGTGCCGTGGCCCTGCGTGAAATTCGCCGTTACCAGAAATCGACCGAACTTCTGATCCGCAAGCTTCCCTTTCAACGCCTGGTGAGGGAAATCGCTCAGGGCTTCAAGACGGACCTCCGTTTTTAGAGTTCTGCCGTGATGGCCCTTCAGGAAGCTAGCGAGGCCTACCTGGTTGGCCTTTTCGAAGACACCAACCTGTGCGCCATCCACGCCAAGCGCATCACCATCATGCCAAAGGACATACAGCTGGCTCGGCGCATTCGCGGAGAGCGCGCTTAAAGTTGGGCTGCTCCCTGCGCTTCGGTCGACAGGCAAGCGTCACCAAACGGTCCTTCTCAGGACCACCAACATGTCTGCTTTGGCTACGAGACGACGTCAGGGCACGTACTCCGGCCGCACCCTGTTGCTCTCATGTGTGCAGAATTCGTAGGTTGAATTGTTTGTAGTATTGTTTTTCTCTAATCTTACTGTACCGCTCTTGCTGGAGAGAGTCGCTGTGCTGGCGATTCGCACAATTCTCTTCATCGCGCGCATGTAGGACAAGGATTTTTACGAAGAGTTTAAAAAAAGAAAAGAAGGCGGGCGGTGAAGATCTCGTAAGAGCTGTTGGCAGCGCTTCCGAAGTTGTTTGTCTCGCTTTCGGTTTTGCGGGCGCGTAGGAGATGTGCGTCTGCTGCCGGCCTCCGTGAGAGCCCTAGTGTATTGCTTCATTTGTGAATAGTAGGGTGCGTGCAGTTAATTGAAATAACCAAAATAAAACGGAGAGAAGCCTGCGAACTTGAGCTTGTTGGTACGCATTCACAATTAAAAAATTAAAAGAAGGAGGAGACAGACGACACAGGACTGCAGCGCTAGTCCTGGTTCGTCTGTCTCGTCCTTGTAGTTTTTGCTATGAAAACGGAGAGAGAACGGGCGCGGAGATGGTGAATGCAAAGCAAAAACCAGCCGCGTCACACATCTGGGTAGTCCTGAGAAGGACCGTTGGATGGATGGCGACGAGCGTGCGAAAAGCGTGCCCGCTTAAAGCCTCTCCGCGCTACGACCGTTCTCTCTCTCGTGTCCCGTCTCTCGAGTCCCGTTCCGTTTTTCGACCGGTCTGGCGACGGAGGCCGTTCTCGGTGAGACCGCTCGGAGCGGCCGGCGTGAGCATGCTGATTGGACGGTGTGGTGTTTCGAAGTGCTGGCAACAGTTCGGCAGAGCCAATTGGCAGAGCAGAAGAGTTCGATGGCGGCGAGTATTACTAGCAGACGACACAAACGTACACTTATGCCCATGTGAGTTCAATTTTTCAGTATTATGGCGTAAACGAAGCATTCGCCCTGCTACGTTCTGTTCTGCAGCAACACGAATGGCATGGTTGCGCTCACTGACGCCCGAAATGCTGCAGAGAGAGGCTTAGCAACTTGTGAAACAGTTCAAATTCAGTTATTGCTGCCGCATCTCGTAGCATATCAATCAACCCATCTTCGCTAGATCGCATCCGGCGTGGCATGGCAGCGATTGAATGTGTGAGCGCGTCGACTAGCAAAAACGCGGCGTCCCCGCACATGCCTGTAACCCGACGATTCAGGTACACTGTTAAAAAAATTGCCGTAAGCATACACTAAAACAACACGTTAACTCTTGATGCCAGCATCTTCCCCGTTACGGCACAAGACACTACCGAAGCCGTAGTTACTACAATCATTACCGATGCCGTACCTCAAGGGTGTACTTTTGAAGCCGTAGTGTTTCTTAACGTTACGGTTACTGTACCACAAGCATATAGCTCTGGAGCCGTACTTATTTATCAACATTAGCGATGCTGTACCACATCAAACTGCTATTGAAGCCGTCACACTTCAAAACATTGCCAATACTGTATCACAAGCAAAATTGTTTAAATCCGTTATGTACAGTCGCAGCTCTACGTCTGTGTAGAGCATGCGAGCAGCTGGTTTTTTCTCTGCGGGGCGACACCTTGAGGCAGTTTCGGGCTCTGACGTGGCGTGTCAAGAGCATGTGCGGCCTTGTAGTCACACTGACCACGTCAGAGCCCGAAACTGCCTTAGGTGTCGCCCCGCAGCTCAAAAACCGGCTGCTCGCGCGCTCTTCACAGACGTGGCCGCGGCTGTACTGATCTTGTTGATGCTGTACGATGGGTAAATTGTTACATAAATGTAGCGTGCAAATTCGGAGTCGGTACCATACCTGGCACATGCAGGATCTAACATGTGAACCATGGTGCACTTGTATGGAAACTAATGAATTTGTATCGTTTCTGTGTGCTAACAGCAGCTTTTAATGAGTATTCAACGTACCATGTGTATGGACGCTATGAGGTTAACTGGCGCGGAAGAATTCAGGCAGAAGCCATCGTTGTCGTGATCGAACGTGATCTACTTCTCCTTCTTTGCCTCTACTCGCTGGCAGCGTTTATTTGTACATCATCTTTTTTTACATCCTGCCCCGCCGCGCATGTAGTGGGCATTTCCAGGTGATGCAGAGCTTGAGCGGGTCTTTTAAACACTTTTCCGTTTTGTATTTTTATGGTGTAAGCCCGCACCAGTCCATCACGACCAGGGTGTACTTCTAATATTCGGCCTAGCGGCCAAAAGCACCGGTTCCTTTTGTCGTCTTGCAGTAGTACGACCTCGCCTACTGTTAAACTTCGGTTAGGTCCTTGCGGATACCGATGCAGAGACCGCAGTTCCAGGAGATACTCCTTTCTCCATCTTTGCCACAGATGATTCAGTAGTCTTTGACGATACTCCAGCTTTCGGATAACACCATTCCTAGTAGTCTGCGACCAGGTTGAAGTTTCACGTGGGCTAAGATCCGGATGAGCCAGGATTGAACTCCCGGTGAGAAATTGAGCCGGGCACACCGGTGACGGTTCCCCTGCCTGCGTGTACGTGTATGTCAGAGGACGAGAATTGATAACAGCTTCGACTTCTTGAAGCAACGTCATCAGTTCCTCGCTTCCTAGACTGCTTTTCCCGAGAACTTTTCGAAGAGCTGACTTGATCGACCGGATGAGCCTTTCCCACCAGCCACCCCACCACGGGGCGTTAGGCACAAGAAACTTCCATGATATTCGATGATTGGCGAGAAATGCAGCAAACGGGGATCCATTGATAAGCTTCCCTATGTCACGTAGCTCTTTGCTTGCCTTCTTGAACGTCAATGCGTTGTCCGAGTACACAGTAATAGGCACTCCTCTGCGAGCAAGAAACCTCCTGAAGGCAAGTACAAAACTGTCTGATGAGAGAGAATCTGCCAGTTCTAGATGTACCGCTCTTGTGGTTGCGCAGGTAAATAGCACAATATAAACCTTGGTACATTGGGGTTCCCTCTGGTTGAGTTTCATATATAACGGGCCTGCAAAATCTATGCCGACAACTTCAAACGGGCGAGACATAGTAGCTCTGTCTTCCGGCAGTGGGGCATGTTCCACATTCATGGGCTTTGTTCGGAATCGTTTGCAAAGGTAACAATTGTTGATCAACTTTTTTGTTTCCTGGCGTGCATGAACAATCCAGAACCGCTCACGAATTACTGTCAGTGTGGCTGATACTCCACCATGCAAACTGCGGCAATGTGCTTCCATGATCACCAGTCTCGTAAATTCATGGTTCTGAGGCAAAAGCAGTGGATGTTTTTCTTGAATTGAAAGTGGCGCTCTCTGTAGGCGTCCGCGCAGATGAAGTTGTCCTTCTGTATCCAAAAATGGATGCAAGTCATGAAGAATCGACCGCCTTGAGATCGCGCGTTCGTTGGAGAGTTGCTCTATTTCTTGAGAGAAAGCTTCTCGCTGTGCTCTTATTATCCAAAACTTCTCGGCTATATTTAGCTCTTCTGCAGAAATAGGCCCCGTATGTGGTGCACGGGTGCGCCGCGTCCTTTCCAAAAATCTGTAAACCAACGCTGTGACGCGAAGAAGCCTGGTCAAGCTGCTGTACTTCTTGACGTTCATGACATCTTCAAGGGGTTCTTGCGTCTGTAGCAGTAGTTCTGTCTCTAGAGTTTCTGGTTCGTAGCTGTTTTCTTGGGCGGCAACCGAAGTGATCTCGATGGGCCAAGCGGTTTCAGGTTGAACTAACCATTCTGGGCCATTCCACCAGTTGACGCTTTCCCGAAGCACTGCCGCTGATAATCCCCGTGTCAGATAATCAGCTGGGTTCTGCTCCCCAGGACAATAACGCCATTGCCCTTTGTCGGTGCAGTCGGCTATCTCGGCCACTCTGTTTCTCACGAAGGGGCTGAGTTTATCTTGCTGTACCCGTATCCAGCTCAGAACAATTGTCGAGTCCGACTACATCATATGTGAGAACGGAACCGTGTCCCATGACTTCCTAAGGTATTTTAGTAGCCTTGCTCCAACAACTGCACTCATTAGTTCCAACTTTGGCATGGTCAAGGCTTTTATGGGTGCCACGCGAGACTTAGCCACGACAATCTTCGTACCACAACTGCCATTGCGGTACACCGTTCTAAGGTACGCGCATGCTCCGTAGGCCCTTGGACTAGCATTCACGAAGATATGGACTTGCGTCATGGTGATATCTTCTTTCGGATAACTCATGACGTAGCGCGGTATCTTAATAAGGTGTAACTGAGCAACTTCAGTACACCATTCTTTCCACGCCTTCTCGATTTCCATGGGTAACTTGGAATCCCACGGTATCCGTAACAGCCATAACTTCTGAAATAAGATCTTCGCTATTATCGTGAAAGGCGAAAGAATACCGAGAGGATCGAATATTCTGGAAGCTGTTCTTAAGATGGTCCGCTTTGAGTCCTCCTTGACCGAAAGCAGGAACTGCGTGACAGACTTTGAAGAACATGCCAAGTAATCATCTTCGGTGTTCCAGTGCATCCCTAGAATCGTTGCTGAAGTACTGTCCAATCCTTCCAGGCACTCTTCGCTTTTCGAGAACACTTCCTGAAGTTGAGCGTTGTTTGTCTTCCACTTCCGAAGGTTCATCGCAGCGCCTTCCAAAATCGACTTTGCCTTCTCGTACACGTCTAAGCCTTCGTCAAAACTGTCGGCTCCTACGAGCAGGTCATCCACGTAGAAACTCTGCTTCAGCGTCCGGGCCAATGTTTTTTGCTCACCGCTTACGTCGTCCAGGTGGTGGTGTATCGTTGCCATCAGCAGAAAAGGGCTTGATGTCGACCCGAATGGCACACGTGTCATTCGCCATTCGATAATGTTGTCGTTTTCACCACGGGGCACGTTCTCGAACCATAGAAACCGAAATACATCTCGATCCGATTCCTGTATTTCTATCTGCAGGAAAGCTTTCTCGATGTCGGCGTTGATGGCTATCGGGTAGCATCGAAAACGAAGCAACACTCGAAGCAGATCCGGGTTCAGGTTTGTACCTTTGTCCAAACAGTCGTTCAGTGACATATATCCCTTTTCATGGGACGAGGCGTCGAACACTACTCGCAGTTTCGTGGTGAGTGAGTCTTCTCGTACAACCTCGCGATGCGGCATGTAGTACACGGCATTATCAGATTGTCGCTCCGGCACCACTTCAGCATGTCCCATTTGCCAGTATTGACGTATGGTCGTGTCGTATTTCTCCATTAGGCCATCATGCTGCGAGAGTCTTCTGACGAGCTTATGGAGCCGGTTAATTGCGGTGTCCCGATTGTCGCCTAGAAGATGCTTGCGATCTTCTTTCCATGGTAGGGCCACCGAGTACCGGCCGCCTGACTTCCTAACGGTCTCCTTAAACTGTAGAATGTTCCGGTCAGCGATACATTCGTTGGAGTCAGTAATGCCCATAGACTCGAGTCGCCAGAAAGACTATAGAATTTCTGCAGTCGATTCCTCTTCGGTTGCATCCACACGCAAGACACTGACAAGCAGGTGAGTGCCACAGTCCAAAAGGGTCTTCTGACTGATAGGTCCTTGTACCGTCCAACCAAATATTGTCTCCATTGCCACCAGACCTGGCACGTCTGGACATCGCACAACTTCACCGGTGATTGCTTGCCACATATAGTCAGAACCTATTAGCAGACCGATTCCGGTGTCTGGTGCGTCCTTAGGCCGGTAGTCGTTCCCGAGCATCTTGCCTTGTCTCTTTAATTCTAGAATGAATGCATTGTTCGTTGATGGTAGAGTCACACCGTGGCAAATGGCAGGGACAACTACAGCTTCTATGCGAAGGTCAACCTTCTTGTCTCTGCTTCGAAGGTCTATTTCAACAACGTTCCGCTTTTGTGCAGCTGAAGAGCAAGTGCTTCCGAAGGTATTCAACGCCAACCGGGTCTGTCTGACCACCTTCAGGTTAAGCTTACTGGCCACATCTTCCTTAATGAAGCTTCTTTGGCTTCCGCCATCCAGAATACCTCGAACGAATTGCCTGCTGTCGTTGTTGACCAACTGGGTGCTGAATGTCTGAAGATAGACCGCGTTGTCCCTAGGTGGTTGGCTAGTTGATGATACGTCTTCGCACGACGAAAGAGCATTTGAAGAAACGCATACGGTGGCACTTCCTGGCGTTCCTGCGGTCGTCGAAGCCCTCCTGTAATTGGGGTCGCACATGCTGGAAGCGTGTCTTCCGCGGCAGGAACTGCAGGTAAGCTTAACGCGGCAATCCTTCGCTCGGTGGCCTTTTGACGTGCAGCGGAAGCACCGGTTGTCTTTCTGCAGCTGCTCCTTTTTGACTGCAAGAGGAATATCAGCGTTGCAGCTGCGCGTCCCGTGCTGATCAATCTCGCAGAAGAAGCACTTGAACCTTGGTATAGATGTGGTATGCAATACGGATGCCGCTGGGATGCCACCATTTCGTCGGTCCAAGCGATCCTCCAAAGCAGGTCTCTGATGTGGCAGTTCGTGCTGCTCTCTACTTTCGAGCTCCACTCGTAAGAATAATAACAGGTCATTTAGCTCGGCATCCGACGCGGCTGACGCCTCTGCTGTTGCACTCGACGAGGAGGCTTGAGCATAACGTACTTTGGTGGGCCTTGTCCAGGCGCGGTGCCGTTTTTCTCTTGTGAAAGAAAGACCGATGTCCCGCGGTAGAGCCTTCTGCAAGATATCGATGAGCATAGCTGAATACGTCAGTGTCGGCACGTTCAGGGCTCCTAGGCAGCGAATATTCAGTTGCGTGGCATCATACAATCTTCGCAAACCGCGGATGTCGTTGGCGGATGTCACCCTTGGGAGATTCCTCAGCGCCGTCAGATGGTGCTGAATAATCATCGTCTTATCGCCGAATCTTTCCTTCAACATATGCACTGCGTCGGCGTAGCAAGATTCGGTCGTGGGCAAGCCCGCGATTGCTGTTGCTGCGTCACCGGATATGAAACTCTTCAGGTAGTAGAATTTAGTGGGTGGCGTCAGGTCGTTGTTCAGATGAATAAGCTGTTCGAATTGCTCCCAGAAGCCTGTCCACTGTGCGATATCTCCTTTGAATGTTGGGATCTGCAGCTGCGGCAACCGGGGTGCCATAAATCTTGCGGAAGCCTCGTGCCTGAAAGTCGTTGCTGCGCTTTCACCGCTGGCAGCTTGCGCATGGCCGGCCTGTGCTCGTTCCATTTGGGAAAGTCTGCAACCTATCTCGGCGAGCATGCTGACCGCTTCATCTTGGTATTCCGCTACAGCTGTATACTCCTCTTCGATGCGTTCAGTCGGAATATACTGCTCGTACTGCTGGTTAATCTGAGACAGCTCATCGTTGCTAGCGGAGAGTCGTTGCTTTACGGCTGTGAGCTTCGCGATGTCGACGCTAGCGGAGTCTAGTAAAATTCGAGCTTCCTGAATAATCTTTGTGTTCTGCGCGCGTCGTGCAGATCGCTTGCCTTTGAGTCGATCCATTGGGAGAGCAGTGCTGCTGCCTGATGTCGTTGCACCAACGCCGATCCTCGCATCCACGATCCGTCGAATCCTCACCGCCCGCGACGCGAAGCGAAAGTAGAGTCCTGTTCGTCGTGCGTAGAGGGAAGACTTGTCCGCACGTGGGTTTTCGGCACCAAAATGTATGGACGCTATGAGGTTAACTGGCGCGGAAGAATTCAGGCAGAAGCCATCGTTGTCGTGATCGAACGTGATCTACTTCTCCTTCTTTGCCTCTACTCGCTGGCAGCGTTTATTTGTACATCATCTTTTTTTACACCATGAAGTGATGCAACCTAAATAGATGAGAGGGACGGCACCACATACACCAGCGACTGAAACAGACGCTCTTTTTATTCTGGCTCATGCAGCATTCGTTTGTATCAGTAGGCCTCTATGCCGTTGTGCGAACTAGTGTTGTAGTTGTGTCAGGTGGTATAACTAAAGAGGAACTCATATTGTTGAGAGCTCCCCCCCTAAAAAAATGTTGGCTAGAATAATCAAATATAATATTATTAAAACAGTCTGGCTCTCATATGATGAGTTTTCTCATATTCTTTCAAACGCCTTCAAATGTTTTACACATAGTCAAATTTATATTTGGTTCAGGTAGTATAAATATTCAGGATAGCGTTTTTACAGAAAACGAAAACACAGGAAAAGTGAGTTGAAAGTAGTATTGTATTTGAATATAAATACATAGAATATTTGAGGATTACACATACTTCGTGGAAGAACAAATTGAGCTTACTGTTCCTTGAAAGGCATTACCTCAAGTCAGCCGAACAAGAAAAACAGGCTCACACAGCCCTATTTTTTTTTAGAAATGGCACCGTCCGAGCAAGCCGCCAAAACCTTTGAATGGACTCCTCTGTGTCACTTATAGGTTCCTGCCTCCTGCTGTCTTCTTGACATATGCCAACAAGATACCTGGAATAAACATGAGGCAGCCATGTCACAGATGCACTCAAAAACAGCAATGCAAAGAACAATCATTTTCACACTTAACGTGCAACCCAAGGTGCATTCCACACAATCAAGGGTTTTCGATAGGGGCCCCGAAAAAATAGTGCCAAAGCCACTGCATGCATGAGACACAAAAAGCACTTCGGCGATCGCTGGGCAAGGTATTTCTTGAATTTAGCAATAGCCCCAAAACCTGCTCCAAAAGCTTTGTGCCAAAAAATATGGCGGCACCCATCGAAGTGACGGCTCTTGGCCAAGACCAAACTGACCCGATTTCGAAACTGACAATGTTCTTGATAAATAAATGGCAGTATAGGCTATTGCTTTCTTCCATCTCGCGCATAGAGCAAAGGCCCGCCAGAAAATAGCCCGTGTTTGAAATATCGGTAGTCAATTTGAAAGCTCGTAGACTTAACGTACCTCGTAACTAGGATTGTCTTAGCTGATGATGGCAAGTAATGTGGACTCGCAAAATTGATGGTGATTGTTAACGAATCAATTACCACAACTTTTAAGTAAAAAATCTGGCAGATCCCACACAGTGAAAATTGATATAATGCGAAGCAGCCAGCGAGTAGCTCCCTATGCTGCTTTATTTATTTATTTTTGCTTTAAGGTTAGCATTGTGAGTTGGATAGATGTCTCATTGTAAATTGAGTGGTGTGTAGATTGTGGGCTTACAGGCACGTTGACTGCACTAGCACCTCAAGGGTAGCTTGTGGTCAGGCGTCATATCACCCACGTTAGAGCAGACATCAGTTTTGTTGTAATGAATTGCACGCTCTGTTGTGATGATGCGCATGTCATAAATAGCGATCATTAGCGTATTCCTCCAGGGTCAAGCAATGCTTGACTATTGCTTGCCAGTTCATCGGAATACGTATGTATCATTCATTACATTTTATGAAAGCCGATAACCAACACTGCAACCACAATTGTCACTGCCATGACCTCACGCCTGCATCTGATCTTTTTCATAAGCAGTTTCAAACACTTGCGCAGCTCTGCAGTAGAATACTTGACTTCCACGCAAAAAGCCTGGGTCCGATTCCGACTCGAATCGCTCAACGACATCGCCGCCAATGCTGGTACCGGATTTTCTTTGACATGGGTTCCTTAAAGATGTCGCGTACGATTTGAAATGACTATTCTCGCCCTTCCTCGGTTGACATAAACAGTGAATCAATCACCTGTGGCACACACCCACATTCCACGGCCGTAGTTTGCGGGTATGTGCCACACGCGACTCTGAGAAAGAGTTTCATGAGGTACGCGACAGGCATGTCATGTTATTCAGGTTCGTCAGACACTGATACCCTCCTATGCCAATTATGGTACAAACAAGTAGGTGACCATGAGAGCGCCCAGAGGTAAGCGGCTAGGAAACGGCCAAAGTGCCTTTGGTAAACTAAGAAATTCTTCTAATTTAAATGTTAAAAGAATATACATACCAAAGGCTAATTGCGGTACCAGCTTTTAATCATTATTCATCGTAGCTTGCCTTTGCCTAGCACTTGCGTCATGGCACTGCAAGCTAGACACAAACCTTGCCCTCTCCAAAAAATTCAAAGATCCTGCGTCACCGGAAGCCAGCACATGCGAAGTGCCTTGGTTCCCCTCACTCGCACAACATTCAACCCATTACCACCACTGTACATTAACCCACATACAGATCTAAGTGGCGACACATGATCATCTATCCTAGTAATATTACTAATGCACACTGCAATGCAAGATATAAGTGTTAAACACATACAAATTTCCTGTTTAACCTATATCGCTTAAAGTGGATAGCGTAACAATGAACAAAGGAAATGGGCCATCACCTGCAGGGTGTATACTTGATACCACATACCTGGAGTTCTCGATGTGAAACATTTACTAGTTACAATGAGCTGAGTTTTGACTGCCATAACTAATTAGGGCTTCGTGTTCCAGATAAATCGGAAAAAATTTGATAAACATTGTCCGGTAAAATTTCTGACAATTCAAATTTATCCGATAAACGTCAATATTATCCGATAAACGTCAATATTTTCCAATAATGGCAAGGATGGCTGTAGCCAACATTGTCCGTCCAACATATCGCCAATGATGGCAAGGGTGGCTGTAGCCAACATTGTTCGTCGTACGTATCGCCAACATTGTATAAATATTGGCAGCTCCAATATTTTTTGCCAGCCTTCATCGTTGGCGTTTATTGTTTTCATTTCCGGCGTTTAACGCTGGAAATGAAAACATTTTCCACTGAATGTGTAGTTTAACGTGAGGTAGATTTTTGTGCACGTAAATAAATGCATGTTGCCCACGCTTTTGCTTTTAGGCAAGCAGCAGGGATAATCAGCGTACATAAGCTGAGAGTACACGCAAGTTTATTCTGCATGTATACATATGGCAAAGATACTGCAAGTTTTGAAAATAATTTCGCATTTCGCGCTTTGTTCTGCTGACCGCTTGCTGGCAGATAACAGCTGCACAGAACCTACACTAACTACCTTGAATAAAGCCCTTATATTAGAAATCGGGGAAACGGGACCACTCACAAACACACACAGCCTCCCTAGGTGTTAGCGCTTATTTGATTTGTCAGTTCACCGAAGGTTCAAAAGGAAGTCAGTGAAAAGCGAAGCGTGATAGAAAATGAAATAAATGAACATGTACACGTGAACAGACATTCGATACAGCCGAGATCCATAACCACCTTGAACTACCGGAAAGTTCATCTCCTATTTATTAATTAAACGGTGACTGCGGCAAGAGCTTGAAAGTCTGCGACAACTTCACAACTAATAAACATTTGTGTTACAAATCCATCATTTCCTTGCGCGAATCGAGCGGCGAAGGGCAAATGAAAAACGGGTGTTAAGCTGACGCACTACAACGCGAGAAAAGAACAAAATAGCACACGCAAATGCTGACAACATCGCTGAGGGCGAGAACTTAACCAACCTACTTCGAAGCGCACAATAAAGCCCCCCACATCGGTATTCACAAACTAGCAAATTTAAAAAAACTTACGCGGTAATGTAGACAATAATAAACGCAGCACACATTTCACTTACGAACAACACGGAAAGTAACATGCGACGAAGGAGAAAAACGGCTTACTGAACGCGATACGAACACAAAAATCCGGCGGAAAGTTTGCGAGTTGTCAGAACACATCGGCGCTCATCTGCGGATCGCTCTTCAAAAGTCAAAACAGTCAGGTCCGATGAAGAACAGGGCAGCTGCCTTCTCACTGTGGCATCGCCGTCGAATCTCGGTATCCGTAGAATCGTGGCATCCTGTCTCGGTATCCGACTCCGTTTTTTTCCCGATGACTCTCGACTGAATACTGAGGGGCGCGCGCCCGCCGATGCTGGGAGCCCGAACGAGGGAAAGTAACCGCCACTGACTGACGAAGAATAGCCGCCGGCCAGAAGGGGCCGAAACGCGTACGCATCTTCCGAGGTGCCGTCGTCTCCCGCCATCTCCCTCAACCTCCCCCCCCTCCCCTTTCGTTTTCACAGGCATTGAAAGCGAACCGTCGTGGGCGGAGCAGCCGTCAAGTGACAAGTGTTTTATGACCAGCGACCACCGCGCTGCCCCACTGCCGCGAGGAGAGGACGTCGTGAAATTCCGGAGCAAAACATGGCGCCGCGCTGCTTCTCCGGCCTCCCGATCACCGAGAACATTTATTCAAAGTGAACACGTCTGGTTGTGTGAAGCGTTGAAAGTGCAAACATAACTCGTCGATCATTTAAAGATTCCGCGGGCGATACCGTAGTCTTGGACAGCACGTCGCTGTAGCGCGCACACAAAGAAGTTATAATCCTGTAATCCAACCAGTCGTGTAGCAAACACGAAAATACACAGCGTAGTTGAAGTCACATGAAATGTTTTGATTGTTTGCCGCTAATAAAGCCGTGAGAATAATTTCGGTGCGTGTGCGGTGCGCAGAAGGCGCACCAGCGCAGAGGCCCATTGCGAAGCAGATGACTTCTATTCTACTCCATTAACTCGTCAACGCTATGTACAGCTTCAATCAATGTAAAAGTAGGGTTTTTTGGTTGTTTTTATACAGTTGCGATGTATACGCTGGCTGTATCACACAATTAACGTTAACTTTCAACAAGCATTGCAAAGTGAGATTTTGTTTTTTGTTTCCTTTCTCATAGATGTATTTCCAACAGCGCGCAAAACTCAGTTGAGAACTTGGTACTTATTTTACATTGCTCAACATCTGTAAAACGAATTTTGTCCAACTATTTTGCATATATTTTGTGCCACACTAAATGCCAACCTAAAAATCAAGACCCTGTGTGCGCCATTGTTCCCTTTCTTATAGATTGGAATTTGCAGTTTTGTTTGTTGGCTGACAACGATGGACTGTTTTTGCCATCTTTATACAGTAAAAGCTCGTTAATTCCACACTTATTAATTCGGAAAGTCGGATAATTAGGACGCGTTCTCTGGTCCCTGCAAGCATGTTTATTGTTTAACGGCATCACACACTCGTTAATTCGACCATACCTGTCCGCAACCCGGTTAATTCGGACGAACCTCTTAGTAGGGTGGGGGACGCTGCGACGAACCTTTGCCCCCCCCTAATGGGGAACCCTGCGCACGCCTATGGTGATAAGTAACCAGAAATCTTCTTTGAGGTGCGCTGGATGCCGTACAAAGTGATTTTCATAATAGCGTGGATGCAGGTGGTGGCTCGATTCGGGCTAACCTTCCCTCAGTGATGGTAAAAGGGGAAAAAAACATTCTTGCCGATTAATCATGCATATGCTTGCCAGTGTTTAAGACATTGGAGCGACAACGTGTAAGTCTGGACAATATTGTCCGGCGCGTAGCATTGGCCGTCCAATATTGTTTAACCAGTCAGATTGACTGGACAATATATCCAATCTACTGCCATTACTTAACCAATATTGTTTTACCAACGGATAAGCTGGCCCAATATTGCCATCCATACGGCCTGGTTCTGCCAATATCGTATTTACATCGGGAACCATGGGCCGTTGTTGCCAACCTCAAAGAATAGCACGGCCAATATTGTATGTTGGCTGGCAAAGATGGACCATTATTGGCATCCTTGTAGGCTGGCTTGCCAACATTGGTTTTATAGTGGTTTGTATGGGCCATCATTGGGCCATCGTTTGCCAACGTATAAACAATATTGGACCAATGTGCTGTGCTGCCTGGGTGGACGACGCCTCTAAGCTTGGCTACGTTATCTTTTACTTGGCTGACGTCGCTAAACTTTGGTTTACCAACCGCGAATCCGCCATCGCCAACTGGTCAGCCTTCAAGACCCTCGTAACTGAAGCATTCGGCCGACCAGAGGTCCGCAAGCTCCGCGCTGACCAGCGTCTACGCCACCGAGCGCAGCAGCCTGGAGAGACATTTCCCAGTTACATTGAGGATGTGCTAGACCTATGCAGGCGGGTTAACCCATCTATGCCGGAAGACGAGAAGATCAGGCACATCCTCAAGGGTATCGAAGATGGCGCATTCCAGATGTTGCTGGCGAAAAGCCCGACCACTGTGGAAGTGCTCGTCAGCCTGTGCCAGAGCTTTGACGAATTGCGTCGTCAGCGTTCCATCGCCCGGCAAAGTCTCCCATCACCAGATTCGATCTCGGCCGTCGCAGTCGCAAACGGCAACGTTTGCCAGGGCACACTTACCAACCAGATCAAGGACTTCATCAGAGAGGAAGTGGCCCGACAGCTCTCCCTGCTACCTCATAGCGACTCGTCCACCGCAACCCTGCCTCCGACACTGCAGCAGGCCATACGCACCGAAATTTGTGGCGCCCTCCCGGCAGTTCCAGCCCCTTACCCGCGCACTTCCATGCCGTCCCGCCTCTCGAGTTCCGACTACGCACCGTTTGCTCCATCTCCACCTCTCAGCTACGCAGCTGTGGTCGCGCGGCCCCCACCGCATCCAAGCTCCTTATCGGCACCACCCCTTCCCGCCTCGCCTCCAGTTTACAGGCCCCCACCACACTTCTTCCGTCCATCAGATGCGTGGCGCACTCATGACAACCGCCCTATCTGCTTCGCGTGTGGTATCGCTGGCCATATTGCGCGCGTCTGCCGCCGCCGTCCCACACCTGCGTACGCCTCCTTCGGAACTCCTGCCTACGCGCCGCAACATGCCACCACATCTGCATCCGAGCAGAGGCACTCCGACTCGGATCGCCGCTCAGCAAGTGCTCGTTTCCCTTCTCCTCGTCGCCGGTCGCCATCGCCTATGCGTCGTCGCCCACCTTCTGATGAGGGAAACTAATCAGTGCAGTTCCGGAGGCAAGAACTGCAACTTGTGCGCAATTCTCAAGGCCTCCATTTTCGCCGCAAAACGTTATTGATGTCGAAGTTGAGGGAGTCGCCGCACTAGCACTTGTAGATACCGGGGCCGCCGTTTCTGTGATGAACGCGAACTTTTGTCGGAGGCTCAAGAAAGTGACAACATCTCTCTCTGGCATGGTGCTGTCCACAGCTAGCGCGCAACGCATTCATCCATCAGCTGTGTGTACGGCGCGCGTCGTCATCCAAGACATTATGTACATCGTCGAATTTTTTGTCCTGCCATCTTGCTCTCATGACGTCATCCTGGGTTGGGATTTCCTTTCACGTCATGACGCTATCATCGATTGTTCACGTGCGGAAGTGTCCCTTCCCAGGCAGCACGCCGACATTGGACCGATCTTGGCCCAACGTCGGCAAACATCGGTACCAATATCGGCCCCATGTCGGCAAATCACGCTCGCGCTACTTTCACCGCCATTGGGCCGACGACGGCTTGCCGCCATTGGGCCGACGACGGCTTGCCGCCATTGGGCCGACGACGGCTTGCCGCCATTGGGCCGACGTCGGCTTGCCGCCATTGGGCCGACGTCCGAAACTCAGCATAAGCGGACGATACGTTCCGAATGGAGAAACGAATGCGGCGTATCGGCTAGCACGCTCGGTAAGGGGAACCTGCCAATAACCTCGCACGAGGTCTAGCGTGGAAATGTAGTTTGACTTTGACTCGGTTTCCACCCTTTCCTCTAGATTTGGTATCGGATAAGTCTGGTCTCGAGTTATGGCGTTAAGGCGCCCACAATCGATGCATGGCCTAGGATCCCTTGCCGGCACTTGAACCAATATTAGAGGAGATGTACAGTCACTCTCACCCGGTACTATGACTCCCAACTCAAGCATTCTATCGATTTCATCTTTCATGATCTGCTTCTGCACAGGGCAACATCGATATGGCTTACTGCGGATTAGTTCCTCACATGTTAGCTCGATGTCGTGCCTAATAAGCGTCGTTTTTCCGGGACGGCTGGAAAACACGTCTTTAAACTCAGAAACAATCCTTCTCAAGTCCTCCTTCTGGACTTGACTTAACCTTGGCTCCAGGTTCAACTGTTCCAAGATCACCTCTGAACCCCTTTCGCTTACATCGCAAGAAGTCAGAATTTCTGCTCCTTCCTCCTCTGAAGCATTCAAAAGCAGATTTACGACCGCCTGACGTTGAACGTACGGTTTCATCAAGTTGCTGTGATAAATTTTGTTGGACCGCTTTCCTAATTTCACTTCGTAGTTGGTATCGGAAAGCTTCGATATTACTTTAGCGGGCCCCTCCCAATGAACCTCCAGCTTGTTCTTCTTGGAAGAACGCAGCAACATTACCTGACTTCCCACTTCGAAGGTACGTTTTTTTGGTGATTTGTCGTAGTATTCTTTCGACAATACTTGTGCTGCCTTCATGTGGCTCTCCACAAGATCTTTTATTTTTCCGAGCCTCTGAAGGAGGTCGAGAACATCAGCAACTACGTTCGGGTCCTCATCATATCCCTCCCAAGATTCGCGTAGCATTCGGAAAGGTGTTCTTAAGCTCCGGTCATATACAAGCTCTGCGGGACTAAAGCCAGTGCTCTCACGAGGAGCAGACCTCAAAGCAAACATAGCGGGAGGAATACATGCTTCCCAGTCGCATTTGTGCTCATAACAAAGAGCTCTCAGTATACGTTTCAGAACTGAATGCATACGCTCTACCGGATTAGATTGTGGGAGATGAATCGAACTATGCACCACCTTGATTCCACATTTATTCAAAAAGGTAGAGGTAAGGCAACTGGTGAAGACGCTGCCATTGTCGCATTGAATTTCAGAAGGAAATCCGACACGCGCGAATATCGAGAGCAGAGCATCCACGACGTGAGGAGAATTGAGCTCTTTAAGAGGTACCGCTTCTGGAAATTTCGTTGCTACACAGAGGGCAGCCAGGATGTATCGACAACCTTGCCTTGACTCCGGCAAGGGCCCAACAATGTCGATTACTAGGCGCCGAAAAGGTTCTGTTATAACTGGCACAAGCTTCATGGGTGCCTTCCACTTGTCCGTGGATTTCCTCACCTTCTGACAAGTGTCGCAAGAGCGCACAAAGTCTTCGGTATCTTTCCAGCATTTCGGCCAGTAAAACTCAAGGGAAATCCTAGCCTTGGTCTTTTTCAAGCCGAGATGCCCTGCCCACGCGTTTTCGTGCGCAAGTTCCAATAGCTGGCGAGGATACTTTTGCGGTATCAAGAGTTCCTCATATTTGCGACCTTGTACATCTGTGTAGCTACGATACAATAGCCCAGATTTATCATAAAAAGAAACATTCTTTTTTTTACTCCCAATTTTGCGCTTTACATTAGCGCTTTTATTGCGATGTCTTCACGCTGCTCTCGAATGAGCGTCGCTCGATCAACCCTGGACAGCTCACACCAACTTTCAGCTACAGGCTTGAGCGTACTGCCTACCTCGCCCAACGGCGCCACTTCGGTTTCTCCGCCGACGGAGACGACACTACCCACTTCAGCTGCAGGCGGCTCGAGTATCCCACCCCGAGAATTTTCTGTCCGAGGCTCGCTCGACTCGCTGCCAAGGTCACGCAGCTCGGCCGCTTTCGCAGGTGCTGTTGTACTACATGGAACGAGACCAAGTTCCTGTGAGAGCTTCCGCGCTTGCGATCGCGTGAGGGCCATGTACGCAACGCTGGAAAAGAACGATTTACCCTGCTCTTTGAGAAGCTGCTCAGAGTTGTTCGAAAAAAGATAGGGAAAACAATGTGGAAGAGCGGCAGACACAGCCGCTTCGGTGCGAAGCTACCGAAAGAGTCTTCAGTGATCACCGTAGCGATCGGTAAGCAAGTGCTCTGCCCCTCGGCGACTTGCCTTATCCATGCACATTCTCCTGTCAAGTCGTTCGGAGACACTAATGAAGGATGGACAACGTCCATAGTTGCCGCTGAGTCTCGAAGTGCTCGACACGTTTTCCCATTGACGCTAATCTCCTGAATATACGGTTCTAACAACCGCATGTTCTTTTCTGATTCACGGATCGTTGCGAAAGCAACCTTTTGTTTACAATTTACCGCGATGTGCCCTTCTTTTTTGCAATTGTAACAGATTAGTGGCTTCCGTGACTCAAACGCCCGTGTAGTATCAGTGCGCTGTTTGGGAAGCTCACTCGACTACTGCGCTTCTCGTTTGCCCTTCCCTCACAGTCTCCTTCGTAAAAGACGGGTCTTTTCTGAAATTACGGTGCGGGGCAGGTTTCCGGTCATCAGGTTTTTAGGGGCGAAGCTCCTTATAGCGGCACCCGTTCGTCCCTCGTAGCGTAGTATGTAACCAGTCTTACGCTTTGACCTGCAAGGTGGTGCCGGTGGGAGATTTTTCCTGTGCGTTGTTGAACAATAAAAAATTCGCAGCGTTAGCTAAAAGCCGACTTCTTCTGTCTCTCATTCCCATTAGCAGCCATTCTTTACCTCCAAGGTAGTGCCTGGCCAGATTTCTCCTGTGCGTGATTAAACAATAAACATTTTGTTCAAAACGCCGTTGATTGATGAAATAAACCAACAAAAGACGCCAGATGTTTTGTAAAAGCAAAACGAAAAAACGCCAGATGTTTCTAAAGCAAAACGAAAAGACGCCAGCTGCTTAACGAAAGACGCCAGATGTTTTCTAAGCAATGGTTTTCTAAACAATGAAAATTCACAGCGTACATGTAAAATTAAAGTGCGCTGCAAGTCGTCATAACTCATCGAACCTTTAGTATAAAGGCGCCCGATCTCACGTCGGTGATGATGTACTGGGCAGAATTCACGGAAGATTCACGGTTTACCGATGAACCTCCGCAGCTTCGCCCACTCATCATCATTCACTCCGCGGATATGCTGTGATTTTTTAACATGAAAGTGTTTTATGCCGGGGTCCACCAAGTACATCCGTCACGGATATGACGTTGATATAATGGACGCCAACGGGTGAGAAAGAAAAAAACCAAGAAAAAGATACCCCGCTGGGAATCGAACCCACGAGGTTGCGGCCGCGACGGCAAGCGCCCGACGCTCTACCGACTAAGCTAACTCGGGAGATGCTAGACACGGCGCGAACGCGCCTTATATCTTTCACACATTCTCTTTCGCGGCGGGCGAAGCGGAGAGGTGCCGCCGTCTGTGAGATGTGAAAAGAAGTAATGCTTCACGATCGACACTTACTAGCGCTTACTCCAAGATTGCGCGCGATATTGGAGGCCATGGTTAAAGCGTCTCGATACCAGAGAGGTAGACTGGCCGCGCTGGCGTCGCCGGGCACCCTTGACGCAGTTACATCGTTACGTTATTTGCCTTTGGCTTCGTGTTAGCCTGCGTCGGCTCATCGTAGTAGTGGAGCTTCCGCGTGCACCAACGGGATTTCTCCGCCGCCGACTGCTTCAATTGCGAGAGCACCGACTAACAAAACCGCTGCAATATGCGTTGCAGAAAGCACGCGATTTCGACGGGCGAATGTCGTGCCTTGGTGGAGCGAGAGCAGCGCCTGCGAGACAGAGGCCAGCGGGACGCACGCGTTTGCGGCTCAGGCTACGAACCTCTACCTAGCCTGTTGCTGAAGCGCAGTGTGTGTTATGTATGCACGAGCACAGGCGTCGGCTACCCATTACTAGAAAGCGCACACCGTGCCGTTTCTCTCCTTAATTGACGACGCTTTGAAGAAGTGCATACCGGGTAGCAGTGTTGATTATGAGCTTGTTGATATCATCCTTACGCGGGATTCACGATTCGCTGTGTCCAAATAAATGTTCACACCGTCAGCTACCACAACGGTTTAATCATGATCATGGGCATTAGTCGTCGCGATAGAGACATGCTGTCAACATGGGTGCATCCACGTCAAAACGGTGCTATAGCTGCCAAACACGAATAGACATTGTACAAGCTCTCATATATCACTACACAATAAGCACTACTTCTGTGAAGACACGTTTCACTTTCGTGTTATACCGATTCCTATGACGGAGGGATCAGCCATGTTTTTGAATAGCCCTCTTTTCTCTCAGCTTTTTCAACACGCACGGCCCTACTGTGCAAGTTTCTACGAGTGTAGTACTCTTCAGCTAACTCTGCTGCCTTGTTTAACTGTACTTCTCCAAGCTTATCCTGCAGCCAAAGCTTGACATCATCCTCGATACAGCGGTACAATTGCTCCAATGCTATGCACTCTACCACTTTATCGCGATCGTCATAGACATCTTCGCCCTTGAGCCATTCAATTAAATCGGCTTTAAGACTAAACGCGAAGTCAACGTGTGACTCATTCCCGCTTTTTGCATACCGGAACCTTTGCCGGAAAGCCTCGGGTGACAATTTATATCTTCTCAACAGAGCCTCCTTAACCTCGTCATAGCTCTCAAACGCCTCCCTCGACAAACACGTTATCACGTCGGATACTTCCCCGGGAAGCAGAGCTAACAAGTTCTGTGCCCAAAGAGACCGCTCGATGCCATTTCTGTCGCAGAAGTGTTCGAACTTTACGAGATACTTCGCCATGTCCTCGCCCACTACGAACGGTGGCAGTTGGTCCCGAATTCTATGAGCACTGGCCTGAACCGTCGCAGAAGCTACGCTAGGCGCCTGCGAACACTGACGGAGCGCCAATTCTATTTTTTTCATCTCGAGGCGCTCTTTGCGTTCCTCGCGCTCGCGGCGTTGTCGCCATTCCGCCTCTTCACGCTCACGGAGTTCTCTTCTTTCCGCCTCCTCGCACTCACGAAGTACTCGTCTTTCAGCCTCCTTGCTGTCACGGCGTTCTTTGATATCCCCCCACGCGGGTATCAAATTTATATTAAGGATTAATCTGTCGGAATTAATTGTACCATTAGGCTTTTCGCTGATGATTGCGTGCTGTATCGTGTCATTCATAACCCACATGACGTTTCTCCTTTGCAGTCCGACATTGGGGCTCTTCGATTTTCCACTTCTGGCTACCCGCGGGCTGCCAGAGCCAGCCAGAGCGCACTCGTTTTTCTCGGGTTGCTCCGACCCCCCCGTAGTGCACTTCCGGTTGGCGTTCGTTTTTCTCGGGTTGGACGGTTCTGGCGACCCGCGGGGAGCCCGAGAGTCGCCAGAACCTTCCAGGACAATTTAGTCGTGGAAGCTCTCTGGAAGGTTTCGGGCTAGCAGACGCCGAAAAGAGACGATATGCGCTCGCCGCCATCTTTGTGGGGACTTGACGGATTGCAATGCGGGCGCTTGCGGACTACACCTTTGCTCGTCCTTACGCTCGGGCCGCTCGGCGCCGTTCCGCCGTGCGAGATGGCGCGATGACGAGTGGCGGCGAGCATTTGGAGCTAATGTTTATTGCTTTTCTTATGTGTCCCGTGAAATTTCCTTCCGTGAACAACGCGGCGAACTGTCGCGTTCTAACCATTCTAACTGCGTCGTGCACATGTCCCAAAAGTTATGTACACGTTCGTACGAACGCATGGAGACCCCTTTCGAGTTTATTTTTTCGTAGTAGTATTCGATTGTGGTGTCGTGTGTGCTTTATGTGCATTTAGCTGAGACGATTGTGATCGAACTACCTATTTCGCTCCGTCGTATGTTTGCGTGCGTGAACCCCGTCAGAACTTAACTATTTCAACTAGGTCTTCGATGTTGATAAAATGCACTGATCGAATAAAAGCGATTGCGACATTGTTTTTGTGTGATCCTCGTTGGTCGCGAACGGCGTGCGAGCGTACTTCGATCTACGGGCCAGTATATGAGGTATGGTATTATGTTATGCTACGACGCGTCAATGTGAAAAAACGGAGGTGAATTCAGAAATATATACATCCTTTTGTTGCTTATTTCATCGTCGGCTTTGTCTTTTTCCACCTCTTAGTAATAATTCCATGCAGTATGTACGCGGTTATCACCTAGTAGCTCGAATAAAAGCTGAGCTTGTACATGAGATTATTGGAGTGCCACTTAGGACTGGAAAAGAGGCTCAGGCAACATCTGCCAAAACGAGTCGAAGACGCGTCACACAGAAGTTTATTTTAGATATAACGCGCACTCGTGGTACCCATACCGCCGCATGTCTCAAGTTATGACAAAACGCAAGCTGGTCAACGCGTGTGTGCGACGTAGTACGTGATAGATCCTCGAGCTCTTTGGGGGACACGATCACTTTCGCGAGATTTTCGCGTCGTGTTGTGCAGCGACTGTTACACGTACTAAGCAGACGTGAGCTGGTTAAGCCGTTAGCGGCGCGGTAGCTCACCTTGCATCGCTTTCGTGGCGCCGTGCGCTAGCTGGCTGTTTTGTTCGCGGACGGGGCGAGTTGCGCACGATTTTGCGAACGTACGTGATCGTATCCCAAATCCGTATGCTCGAGAATATCACTTCAGCGCTTCAGCAAATCTAGCCACATATTTTCAAGCGGGCAATGCAGAAAAACCAACGCGCACGCGGCGCAAAGTTTCGTTTGCTGCCACGGCAGTAGCGCTTGTTTACGTTTACGCTGGCTTCCCAGCGTTCGATTTTGTAATCTTGGGGCAGCTTCGGGTTGTCTCGGGCTTCCCACACATGTGCCCAAGACGCTGCTTCCTGTCCCGACCGGAACTTGCTTGCTGACCCTCTGGCTATCTCTGGCTGCCAGAGAACTGCCAGAAGTCCGAAAATCGAAGAGCCCCATTGATGCTGTTTCTAACTGGTGCGACAAGTCGCTCATGAAATTAAACATTAGTAAGCAGGGTGTGAGAACGGAAGGAAAGCCAAAAACGAAAAAAAACGGTATTTTTGACCGGAAAGAAAACGTAACCGAAACGTTATCTATTATTTCGCTCGGGAGTGAAACCGAAAATTTTAACACGAAAGTGTTTTATGCCGGGGTCCACCACGGCTCCACTGACGTATTTCCATCACGGATATGACGTTGTAAAATATGAAGACTAACAGTGGGCAAAGAAAAAAACCACAAGAAAAAGTTCCATCACCGGGAATCGAACTTACGACCCCTCGCTCCGCAGCACGAAACGATTCGGCCACGAACGGCACGTTCTTCGCAAGGCTAACGGCGAGCTATTTATATACACCATTTGCCGGTGGCTGTACTCAGAGATCTATGTTAGAGCGTGTTTTCATTATCACTAGCGAGATGGCGCGAAGGGCTCGAAGCGCGCTTGAAAGGTCGTCGCTGTTGCGACGAGCGCCCGCGTCTACATGGCGTGGTCGCTTGTGCGCGCGCTTATCTCGTGATCGCGGTGGTTTGTACGTCTCGCGTTGAGAGCGCGAAGGTCACTTGGCTCACTGCAGCGGACGGTTTTGCGAAAGGAGCGCGGTTCTCACGAAGAAGTAAGTTACAAATGTGACAGTTAGTTCGCTCTCATCCTCTGTATGTTCGTTCCGTGCGTCCTTTCTGATTGAGCAGGGCGTTGCAAGTTTCGAGCTGCTTGCCGTTCTTCGCGTGACATTACAATTTGTTGCTGTAGCATTCATTCCTTCGCCCTTGGGGCGAAAGAATGCGCAACAAACGCTCAACTACGTCTGTGAAGACACGTTTCACTTTCGTCTTATACCGATTCCTATGACAGAGAGATCAGCCATGTTTTTAATCGTTTTTTGGTTCGCGAGAAAACTTGGCAGTCCGGAACACCTGAGGTCATGCAACGTGAGCAATTGTGCATGTCTCAGGGTATTAGCGCGTAACTCAAGAAAGAATTCCAAAGCAAAGATATGTTGAAATTATGCGAAAAACGAAAATGGTGGCAACCAGAGATGGTTATATTAAAGGGGTCATGAACCACCCCTCGCGCTTGGCGTGAAAAACACCCTGGAATGAGTCGGATCCTTCCCAGGAATATTGTCACAAACGAGCGCGTAACCAAGGCGCTCGCGCGGCCGCTGTCACACGACGGCGCGAATTCACGGGGCCGAACAAGCGCACGCAACGAAAAACAAGTATCAAAAGACGCCGACGCACCCATCCTCCTCGCCCACTAGCAGCCTCGGAGCGAACGCCCGGCAAAGTCTAGAAACATCTCGAAGGAAAGCATGATGCAACGCCGAGCGACGCCGCCGCGATTCGAACCGTCGAGAAAGCTCTCGCTCTTTCCCTAGCTTTGGCTGTGCTACACGCCGGACAACACTCCCGACGCTTCAGGAACCCGGGGCAGAGGAGATAAAAGCGTGCACCGACGACCAGCGAGCAGCCAGTGAGTCAGTCGGTCCGGAGATGGTGACGTTATGTTGAGTGCGACTCCGCCAGCCAACGAAGACGTGTTTATGATGTTGTGCGGTCAGTCTATCGTCGGTCTGGAAGAATCGGATGAAGACGCCGTGCGAGCAGTGACCAGTCACGTGAGTGTTTCCTGGAAGAGAGACATTCGGGACCGTCAACGGAGGGAACTACGACGATCAGTGCTGGAGTTTGCGCGAGTGTTTCCTGGAAGAGAAGCATTCAAGTTCCGTCCAAGAATTGTGGACTCTATATGCTGTTGAATATTCAGGACTTTAACTGTTCTTGGATAGGTTGTAATGCATGAGATTGCATTTGTAGCGCGTGATCTGTTCCTTTAGTTCCCGTTGTGTTCACACCATCTGATTTATATTGTGAAGTAGTAACTGGTACCAGCCGAGTGTGCATGTTTGTCCGATGCTCTGCTGCCTTAACGATAATATATTTTGTTTGTATGAACTCTTGGCTCTGACTCGGTCTTTGGACCCCAACTGGCGTTCGCTGGCGTACTAAAAGGACCAACTCTAAATTGTCTGCGCCTTCGTGGTGCGTTTCGGGAGGCCGATACGTCCGCCCTTGGAATCAGCCCGGCGATTGCCATCCCCATTAACGGGATTAGTGACAAATATATAGCCGAAAGAATTTTTCGAAAACCTAAAGCAGGACCGGAGATATAGCGAGCGCTACATTTACCCTCTCAACTCGCTGCATTCCGGAGGCAGCGTCGTTCGAGGTGCCCAGTGCATTACATCACCTCGCTTCAATGTTGTGTGGCTTCCTTTCCGCGTAACTTGGCGGTGTTGACGGCTGCTGCTGCCAACTAACAGTTCAGGTCGGCTGCTTCTCGCTGCGCGGCGCAGTCTATTGCGTTTGGGGTGTAAGCGCTGACGCGACCTATTTGCATTGATAATGTCGTTACTTCGCTTATGTCGCATTGATACTGATACTTCGCATTGGTACTGTCGTTACTTCGCTTCGTGACCTCGCTTATGTCGTTTTTCCATCAAATCAAAATTAAACTAAAAGGAAAAGCCGGTAAGCCCTCAATGTGGCCGATTGGCACGGCATGTACACTCAGTACACGCTTTTAGATGACGAACTGGCCAAGGCGGCCTGCATCGGCGCAGGGAATAAAATCCCGTGCAGAGAAAACGCGACGCAAAAGAAAAAAAAAAGAAAGAAAAAAAGCGATTCTTTTTAAGCGGCTGCTGTGAACGGGAGGAAACGAGATAAAATGCCCTTCGACCTTCAGTCGGCTGCAGCTCGTTGGCGAGAGCGAGGAAATCAATCCGACGCGTTGGAATACAAGCGAGATCCGAGAAAGCGTCGCGACCTATGCGCGCGTGAAGGAAAAAAAAAAGACAGAAAGGAACGCGAGAAGAGAGTCGTTTTAGGCTGGCCCCAGCAGCGTGCGGCATGCCCAAGCAAAGTCGTCATGGGATTACCTTGGCCTTGTGAACGCCGCTTCTGGAGTGCCAAGCTATGTCGGCCGTGTGTGCGTGTTTTGTGAATGCTCTCGCCGCTGGACGTGAAATGCGTGGCTTGACGACAGTGCAATATGCCTTACTGCGGGTGAGATGTGGTGTGACAGTGTCCCGGCGACTCAAGCGGGCCTGCCGCTATGTATATTACCAACCAGTTAATGGGCACGCTGCGTTGGCGGTACAATCGGGAACACAAGGATAAGTAATACTTATGTTTCCTCTGTTCGTGCGTCCTTATCGTAGCTCGGGCAGCTGTAGGTGTCGTTCTGCACATTGCGTCGCGTAAAAAGTGGAATGAAAAATCGAAAATAAAGAAAGGTCATTAATAGCGACGATGTGTAATGCGTGTTTAGAAACTCCTATGAATATAGCACATGCTTCGCACGGCCAGCCAGTGGATGCGCGAGTGCACCTTGAAAAAAGATGTGTACAACATAATTTCCTTCCTTGAGATAAAGCATGAATGAAGCGTGGTGCTTCCAAGGAGTGTACACTGAAGCAAAAGAAAAGGCAGCTGTTATCACGCTGTCATATGATGAAATGTGCATTGAGGCCAAACTTGTTTTCTGCTTATGCTGTTTTCATGCTTGATTTGCTTGTTTCGATCATCCGTCTCGATGTCAATTTGTGCGTGTTGAGATGTGGCATAATCGTCAGATAATTGTGATCATATGATGAAACATAATTATGGCCATATGATGTGACTGACATCCGCTAAGTGACAGTGTGTGTTGTGAAGAGCATGCATTTTATGGTATTGTCACTTCATCAGTCACATATCAGCACTAGAACGTTCCATTACATACGCATATGTACAGCCTTTAGGAGATATTTTAGTTGTGCAAGGCTATTTTAATCACATTGATATAAGTCGGTTCCATCACTTTGTTTCTTCCCTTTCGTTATTTTTTTATTATGTTGCCATATATATAGTGTTTATGGTCTGTACACAGTTGTGGTAAGAGACTATTACCCACAACCGAAGGATAAAACAAACTGAAGAAGACGAAGGAGTGCGCGAGAGAGGGAGATGAACGGGAAGCGCGTGAGCTTCGGAACGTCGACGGGCTGAGCAAGAACGAGGCCAGCTTGCAACAGAGCAGTACGCTCGGCCTGAGGGATCAAATGGACCGAGCTGGTGCCACCAGACCAGCCGGGACGAGCTTGGCGAGTCCCTGAGACAAGTGGGTGCTCCGGACCAGGCCTGTGGTGCTGTTCCTATTTTATTATTTTCTTTATTTATTCAGATACCTACAGCGCCCGATGGGCATTATTGTAGGGGGAAAACAAAAATAAAGGAATACATACGGGTAGTATAATACAACATCAAGAGCAAAACATCAATGTCAATAATTCGGTAAAGAAAACAGATAACATGACATATCTACATGCTGAACAAAACATAACACTCCAAAGTTTCATAAAAAGGCGGATGCCATGAACAGGACATTACTATAAAGGTGAAAAAAGAAACAAAAAATTAAATTACACATAGAATAGACAATCGTTGAATGCTGCATAAAGGTCGTGCGATATCTATTGAAACAAAAGTTCAGCAAGGGCACCGTCAAATGAATTGGCTGGCGACAAGACAACGTCCTCCGGTAAACCATTCCAATCATGGCATGTTCTGGGAAAAAAACGAATGCTTAAATACGTTGATACGAGAACTGTACCTTTAACTGTACCTTTAACGAGAAACTGTACCTTTAAAGAATGATCCAGACGGGCTGACCTGTAGGTAGGATCAAGGATATATGTTTCTTTCCTTAGGCCTGTTGCTCCAATAAAAATGTTGTGAAACAATTTTAGACGCATCTATTTTCGTCTATCTTGCAAGGATGGCCATCCAAGGTCAATTCTTATGTTTGAGGAGCTTATCGTAAAGTCGTAGTTCGAGGAGACAAATCGTGCTGCACGCTTTTGAATACGTTCTAATTAGGAAAATGCATGTTTTGTACCTGGGTCCCAAGCGGAGCACCCGTACTCTGATAGTGCGCTGGTTTGAAAAATAAAGAGTTTGCTGCAGGTTAGGAAGAGCTTTTTTGAAGTTGCGCTTTAGGAAGTTCAGGACTCGACCAGCCTTAGCTGCTATATAGTTAATGTGGTCGTTCCATAAGAGGTCATTCTTATATAAAACGCCTAAATATTGTAATTTGACACAATCAACAGATTTTCGTAATCAAGAGAGTATGTATTATTAAAAATGTGACATTTGTTAGTAAACTGGACTATGTTACACTTAGCAGAATTCAGCGTCATTTTCCATGTATTGCACCACAGTAATATCTTGTCAAGGTCACTTCGTAATTGGACACTATCATTTAAGGAATGAATTTCACGGTAAAGACAACAGTCCTCGGCATACAATCTGAGATGGCCAGTTACCTCTTCACCAATATCATTAATAAATATTAAAAAAAGAAGCGGCCCGCGAACAGATCCTTGGGGGACACCTGATGCTGAACGAGCGTGCGGGCCAAGGCGAGCAGCTGAGCCTGTTCCAGATTCGGGTCCGGCACAACCAGTCGCCGAGGGCGTGACCCCTTGGTGCTACGTCGGGCGGAGCGTGGGCGTTCGTATTCCTGAGCGAGCAGTGCCTGGTCTGCTCGTGCGCCCTCGTACACCGTGCTCGTGCATCTTTCCCGACTGCGTCGTTGCCCTTCGACGGTACCGTCAGTGACGCCCGACTGTGAGGACGCGCCGAGAGCTCGCGTATGCGTGGTTGGGGACCGTAACGTTAGGACTTGAGGAAGAACTATTGTATTGTTTGGCCAGTGAAAGTGTATGTAATTGTTATTTTGTGAAGTGCATAAATGGCTTTCTTGTCCTTGAGTTGGTTGTTTGTGTCTGAAGGCCCAAGAACCACCACAACAGTATTCCTACTGTTGACACAATTTCTGACAAGGTAAAAACGCTGGTATTGTGTCCAGGTCTTCTCGTGTTTTCATTACAGGTACGCTGTTAATTTTTGCCATGAATCGACACCAAGTCGCCTAATCTTCAGTTCTAAACAGAGCAGCTGTGGTTGATCAAGAATCTAGTGTCCAACGTGTTTAAATACAAAGTGAACTTCACTAACAAGCTCGTGTCGTCGCATTCTTGGTCTGTGTCCTCGTCTTTTTTGCGCTGTGAGCTGATCGAAAATGAACTATAACCAACTAGCCCAGATTTCCCTTATTTACACCCCTTTACACTATAATGCTAACTTGACTGACATCGAAATATACCCGAATGGTGGTACAGAGGACAAGAGTAACACTTCTGGTGTTGTAGCGCATTTCTTTATCTTCGTGTATTTTCGCCTTGTCTACTTTAAGTGAAAGGTCCACAAGGAACTACGTAGCAGCCTCACAATATGCAGTTGTTTCATCCTTTGTTAAAAAGTCTGCAATAAGTATAGTGAAGTGTGAGTCCTTGGCAAGAAATTCATTTTTATGAACACAGAAGGCTTAATGAACTTCTTTTTTGTATCATTTTCAGGAAGACATTTCTGGCAAAGCAGCAAGAGTTGCTCGCCCACTGCTTGTGTACGAGACAGTGTATTGTAGGAACACTCCACTGTGCCTCACTGTACACTATCTCGAACATTTCGTACATCTTACAGCATTTGGGCAAATACTGGGATTGATGCAGAGTGTTATGCATGACACTGTGTGCAACCTTTCCAGTAGCATGTGCATCTGAAAATTTCGCATCGTTCAAAATGACACTTAGTAGAACCCGCTTTATTCAGCAAACTTTATCCTCAAATGGATAGTTGAGCGAGCTGATTTGTATTCAAAGTTAAAGAAAGTGCGAAAGAAAAACCCCACAGCACAGACAGATGAAAATGAAAGGCACAGGGCGATGCAATACTAGCAACTGAAGTTTAATGCAAAGCACAGAAAGATATACACACAGAGTATGAAAAACTACAACATTAAAGAATCACGCAGTCGCAGAAAGACTAAAAACATGTCTAAAGAGCCAAGCACGTGTTAAACTACAGTTGCTAGTAGCGCGTCGTCCCGTCCCCTTCATTTCTGTGTGTTGTGGTTTTGTTTCCTGCTTTCTTTAACAATGAACTTAACTCCTGACTGCTTTACAGCCTCCATACGTGCATGGCCAAATTTTATTCAACCTCATGGCATATCAAGTCCTAGGATCCAATGTGCCAAGACACCAGCCACTATTTATAGGAAATTTCTAATTTTAAGCATGTGATTGCCTAATTTCAAGCTGACCTTGCAGCCATAATGCTGGGCTTAATTTTCAATGTGGTAATTATGCATAAGCCAAGAAGTGAGCAATTAAAGATGAAGAACTTTAAGTTGCAGATGGTACTAGCTGGCATGGATATATTGTAAACATATATGTACTAATTATGCATAATACAAGTATTAGTACTTTGTAGTCATGTGATAACGCCAACAAGTTCCGAAGCATAATTCCAGAAATTTACGTTAGTTTTCAGATGTCTGTGAGCAAAAATGTGCAGCAATATATAAAGGCAGCGTTGTAATTTTGTGAGAATTGTCGAATGCTTTTATAAATCGTGGTAAGTGGATCTACAATCAATTTTAAACTTTTCTGCAGGAATCTCAACTGTATGATCATGAAGGAAAGGATATTACTCTTAAGGGCTCGTTTTCTTTGTTAGACACAATATTAATGAGAACTAACAGAGAATAACGCCAAGGAAAGTATAGGGGGTGTTATCTGTAGTATTTAGAACATAAATGTGAAGAAAGTAAAGTGGACGAAAACAGAACTTGCCGCCGACAGGGACCGAACCTGCGACCTTCGAATAACGCGTCCGATGCTCTACCACTGAGCTACGGCGGCGGTCATCCTGCCGTCCACTTCAGGTAAAGTTTCGATGGTCCTTCGTCGTCGTCGATTACGGAGATCTTCGTTGATGATCGGCAGCGATGATGCATTCACACGTAGGCAGCAGTGGTGGTTAGATGAATTTAGTAGTTTATGTGAACGTAAAATAATGGATACAACTGAGCTAGAAATATAAAAGAGATTAAACAGGAATAACACACAGTCTCACTCTTCTACTTATTGAAGAAGTTAGAGCCCAGACTGTCTTACGTTGCGCTCGCCGCTAGCCTCACTGATCTATCAACACATGATTTCAGCCCAGGCTAGCCTTACGTACATAGTACGGAGCCTCACCGATCTATCAGCAACGCTGATTACAGCCCAGACTGTCGTGCCGCACTCGTGCAGCTCAATATCTCCTGCCAAGAACAAAGAAAATGGGCGGTGGCCGCTCTTTGTCCATCCCTTGACCACGGCGGCCAACCACAGCGTAAGTATTTCTTGGCCCCCGCCCACCGGGCCGGGCCTAAACGGAAAGCCCAGATATTCCGCGAAACACTGCTTTCCTCCTTTCTCTTACACGCGTGTTCATTCACGGTGTCAGGAGCCAACACCACGTGCGCGGAGTTTATCGCTTACACATTCCACTCTTCGGCCAGCAAGCAGGCCGTCGCCTGCGACTCGGCGCGAACATGACTCCACAGGGGGTGTTCTGCAGCGTGTCCCCGTGGCCGGCAGATGCCTTCAAACAGCGCGGCCAGCACCCCAGACCCAGTCCCTGTTTTGACCGGAATTCCTGGAGCTCGAAAACCAGACCGCCACGGCTCTGGGCCAGATGTCACATTCAAACGGGAGGCAGCACGCACTTGCCCGCATGGCGCCACCGCAGACGGCTCGACCGTCCTGAACGCTCCCGAACACAGCGGGAGACGGCGCCGACCCCTCTCGGCCTTCCGCGAACTCGCGGTTCGTTCCTTGGCGCCAAACCGCGGCCACCATCGGCGTGCTAAAGAGCCCCTGCCCTCTCTCCTGAACGGCTCGCAGCCATAAGCGGCCTTACACGCCCCTCCTAAAGAGTATACTGGGCTCTAAACGTGCTCAGCTATACTATAAATTAAACAAAGGCCGCTGGATCACTACGTCCGGGCTCTGTGAAAAATTATTTACAGATCAACGAAAAGCAGCCTTTCCATGCAGAATAACGCTGAGAATGATACACTCAATAAAGCATACATGTAAAATTGGGCTATACAGGCAAGGCAACATGACATATTTCATTTCACTATAAAGCACGACACTTGCAAAGAAACAAAAAGAAATATTGTATGCATGTGGCACAAGTGCTCTAGATACAGCTATATATATCTACAAAGAGTCCAATGCACCGCGAAGAGTTCCGTGCAGTTCTATAGTTCAGCATACACCACACTTGAGGTGAACGGGAACATTCACGCCCGTCCAAGCTAGCATGGCTGGTTATTGAGCTGGCTCCCATAAGCCATTCTGAAGCCTTGACAGTGCATCCGCATTGGCATTATGCGCGCCTTTCCGATGGCGCACCGTGACATTGTATCGCTGCAATGAAAGTGCCCACCTAGCTAGCTTTGCTGCCTGCGGAGTGCTGGTGGTCAGGTAGGACAGAGGGTTATGATCAGAGACCACATTCACCACTGCTCCAAAGAGCCAATAGTCAAATTTCTTGAGCGCCCATATTATTGCAAATGCCTCCCTTTCTATCGTTGACCAGCGCCCCTGTGTCGGGTTAAATCGATGGCTAGCGAACGCTATCGGCTTTTCTTTCCCGTCTGCCGACATTTGAGCCAAACAGGCTCCGGCTGCCGTGGCTGACGCATCCGTGAAGAGCCAATATGGCTGATGAGGGTCAGGAGTGTTCATGGCGACAGCCTGGCACAAGGACGTCTTTAAGCTATCGAACGCCTCCTGAGCATCTTCTCCCCATGGGATTTCATTTGGCACCCCCCGCCTAGGTAAAGCTGTGAGCGGGCCCGCGACGTCCGCGTAGTTCGACACATACTCGCGGTAATACCCACAAAGCCCCAAGAGGCTTCTCACTTCCTTCTTTGTGCGCGGCGGTACAAGACCTTTGATAGCAGCTATCTTTTCTGGGTCTGGGCCGTGAGTTCCCGAGCCAACCACATGTCCGAGATAACGGATATGTGTTTGCGCTACCTGGCATTTTTCAGAGCTTGCCTTCAGACCGGCATCACCAAGAATCCTAAACACAGTGTGCACATGGCGAAGGTGTTCCTCCCATGTGTCTGAAAAAATTGCTATATCATCAAGGTACGCTGATGCATAAGCCTGGTGTGCTGACAGCAATGCATTAACCATCCGCTGAAAGGTAGCTGCTGAGTTCTTCAAACCGAACGGCATTACCCTCCACGCGTACTGCCCATCGTGTGTCACGAACGCCGTGAGATATTCACTTTGGGGATCCATTGGCATCTGCCAGTACCCTCTCCTGAGGTCAACTACAGTTATGAAATTTGCGCGACCCACTCTGAAAATTAGCTCTCGCGGATTAGTCATTGGAAAGGCATCCACGCGCGTGACAGCATTCAACGTCCTATAATCAATGCACATGCGCATTGTCCCGTCTTTCTTACCCACACACACAACCGGGTGTGCGAATTCACTTTCCACTGGGTATATAAGCCCCAGATCAAGAAGTTCTCCAACCTGACGACTAACCTCTTTCTTTAACAGCTCTGGAACTCGGTAAGGGAATGTCCTTTTGGGCTTACAACTCTCCTCCAACTCAATACGATGCCGGCCTACCTGAGCCATCCCAGGCTTTCCATCAAAAACACAGCGATGTTTCTGAAATACCCTCTCAATCTCCTTCCGCGCGTCAGGACGCAAGTGATCCAGCTTTTCGGGGAGTATCACACTCTCTCTATCTGCAGTAGGCACCGCCTGTGGCGCGTACTCCACGTCACCAAACTCTTCGTCCTCCTCGAAGACTACCCCAACGTGGCTTACTCTAGCATAGTAGGGCGTGAGCCGATTTGCATGCACCACCGAGGACTTTCCGTCATTCATTTGTAGGCGATAAGAGTGTTCCCGCTCTTTACCTGTTATCGCGAACGGCCCCAACCACCTGGCCGCCATCTTTGTTGCCCTAGCTGTATCAAACAGCAGCACTTGGTCTCCAACATTAAATTCTTTACTTCGCGCCCTCCTATTGTACACTTCAGCGTATCTGCCCTGGTGTGCAGTGCTTGTCAATTCCGCTACGCTCGCGGCAAGATCTAGTTGCTCACGCAGTTGTTGCAAATACTTCGATGGTTTCTCTCTGAGAGTTGCCGGCACAATTACTTCACCCGTCCAAGTCTGTTGCAAAATTGATAGAGGCCCGGTCGGGTTTCTGCCATACAACAGCCTGAATGGCGACACCCCTGTGGTGTCATGTGGCACTTCGCGGTACGCCCACAGCACAAATGGGACAAGCTTGTCCCAATTCTTTTGGTCACGTTCTATTACATGATACAGCATATTTTTGAGAACCCTGTTCCATCTTTCCACCACGCCATTGCTCTCGCGGTGTTCAGGGGTGGAAAACCTGGGTGAACAGCCCAATTTTTCCAACATCAACTGTGTCATTTGTGACTTAAAGTTTGTGCCCTGATCAGAACAGACCATTTCCGGAACACCGGTGCGACTAAAAATTTCCAGTAATGCCTCGCATGTGGCCCTTGCAGTCAACGATCGGAGTGGCACCACCTCAGGCCATCTAGTGCAAAGATCAACGAGGCACAGGGCATATCTGTGGCCTCTCGCCGACGGCACATCGATAGGGCCGATGACATCTACATTAACCACCTGGAATGGGTGTTCCGGCCGCGTGAGTGGCGTAATGGGTATCTTGTCACTTTGCCTTCTATCAGACCGCGCCTAGCACTGATGGCATGTCTTACAATGCTCAACAATATCCCTTTCCATTCCTGGCCAAAAGAAACTATACTTTATGCGTTGCCTGGTCTTTTTCGACCCCAAGTGTCCACCCCATAAGGACTCATGCGCCAGCTCCAACACCTCGCTGCGCCTTTCAATCAACCGGCAGGACTAACTGTCTGACCTTGACTCCCGCTAAAGAGTCCTGATGGTATAAGAGCCCTTCTGCCACAAACATGCCAGCTTTCTTTTTTCTTGCATCCTCCCATGACCTTCGAAGACTATCATCTGAAAGCTGCTCAGCTCTAAATTGCTCTCGCTGATTAGTGACCTGATCGGCAAAAGCTTCTCCCGATTCTTGAACCTCATCAACCGTTTCACCGTAGCCACAGTTTAAAACTGCTGTATCACTCTCTTTCATTTCACCTGATCGAAGTCCCACTGCACTGACGACATGCGTAACACTTTCCCGTTCACTCCCATTGTCTTCCTGTGCATGCAGTAACTCCCAATCCTCTTTTGACAGCAGACAGTTAACTCCATCCGCGAGCTGGTCAGTAATAGCACACACCAGATCAACCTTCTGTGGTTGTCCCACCCCTCCCGGGTAGTTTAAAGCTATTGGCAATGTAGCCAAAGTTGCTTGGATGGTTTTTCCAAACGCCGACTGGAGCCTCACTGCGCCCGATGAATCCTTTACCCTTTGCGGAAGTATCCCTTCACGTATCACCGTTATTTCACTGTCTGTGTCCAGCACAGCTTCAGTAGTTATGCCACCGCACGTGATCGGGATAAGTTCCAGTTTCGACCGGCCCGAGCCAGCACTTCGCTCGAATACTTCCATCCTCGCACTCAGCACCCTTTCCTGCTCGGGTGGCGGTAACTTACCAACAATGGCGACATTGTGGACTCTGTTTAGGCACAGTGGTCAACTTCGCCTGCTGCTCCTTACTTGAGGCCTGAGGACAATCCCTAGCCACGTGACCCTGACCGCGACAAATGTAGCACCTTACATTGGCCTTTTCTATGCCGGTCTGCCTGGCTAACGGCGGAGCAGTTGGCACTCCAACCGTCTTAGTTGCTCGACCCTTTCCTTTCGCCTCTTCAAAAGTCTCGAGAACTTTAGCAACCTCTACAGGTTTGAACCACTTTTCGCCCTCCCGCAAAAGAACATACTCTAGACCTTCCGGGCCCAAACTCGCCTTCATTCGGTCAGCGACCATTAGCTCAGCAACCGCTTCCTTAGTATCGGCATTACGAGATTGCAGGTAATACGCGAAGTACGTTCTGGCCCGAGAAGCGAACTGAGCCCATGTTTCCTCTCTTTTCTTCGTCACCTTTTGAAACCTGTCTAAGTACTCAGCTGGGGTGAGCTTAAGTTCATTTAGTACCGCACGTTTCACGATCTCATATTCCACACACTCCTCTTCACTCAAGCTACACAGCATATAGCGGACTCGCTCAGACAGCGCAGGCATTATCAAGTGTACTCCGTTCTCTTCCGGTACCTGGAAGGATGAAAACAGTTTTTCCACCTCATCGAACCACATCGGGACATCCGCGTCGCACGGCAACCTGTATGCCTTCAGCATCTTAGCGCATTGTGCTACTCCGTCAATGCCGGTATGGCGGCGGTCGTTCGTTCCCGACATCGAAGGCGACCTACTCGATTGCTCAATCTCTGCTCTGCGTAGGGCTACGCGTTCACATTCAAGCTGTAGGCGTACTTTTTCGAGCTCGAGCTGCAGGCATCGTACTGCCATTCCCTCTGGATCTGACCTATCCGGATCTTGTAGAGCGCCTAGCGCCCCACTACCACCTCCGGTGACCGACTGCTCAGACTCAGTCTCTCTGAAGCTCGGAAGCTCCTGCTGTCTCTGATCTTCCCTCTGCTCAGATGCACCATCCTCGCCCACACTAGACCCCACAGCGCTTGCCATTCTGCGCGTGATCATCTCTAGCCTCACAGAGCAACAGCCATGCCAACTTAGACAAAGCGTAAGGAATCCCGCTCACCCGTTTCTGCTGGGAGCCTCCGCTGTGGTTCGGCTCCCGACGACTTTCGATGGCGATGGGACTCGCTGGCACCTCCTTGCAGTGGTGCGTCTCTGGCTCGATGGACACCTTGCAGTTGCTCTTCGTGTGGCTTGCCGATCCTGTCGGGCTGCGCCAGTAAAGTTTCGATGGTCCTTCGTCGTCGTCGATCACGGAGATCTTCGTTGATGATCGGCAGCGATGATGCATTCACACGTAGGCAGCAGTGGTGGTTAGATGAATTTAGTAGTTTATGTGAACGTAAAATAATGGATACAACTGAGCTAGAAATATACGAGATTAAACAGGAATAACACACAGTCTCACTCTTCTACTTATTGAAGAAGTTAGAGCCCAGACTGTCTTACGTTGCGCTCGCCGCTAGCCTCACTGATCTATCAACACATGATTTCAGCCCAGGCTAGCCTTACGTAATAGTACGGAGCCTCACCGATCTGTCAGCAACGCTGATTACAGCCCAGACTGTCGTGCCGCACTCGTGCAGCTCAATATCTCCTGCCAAGAAAAAAGAAAATGGGCGGTGGCCGCTCTTTGTCCATCCCTTGACCACGGCGGCCAACCAGAGCGTATTTCTTGGCCCCCGCCCACCGGGCCGGGCCTAAACGGAAAGCCCAGATATTCCGAGAAACACTGCTTTCCTCCTTTCTCTTACACGCGTGTTCATTCACGGTGTCAGGAGCCAACACCACGTGCGCGGAATTTATCGCTTACACATTCCACTCTTCTGCCAGCATGCAGGCCGTCGCCTGCGACTCGGCGCGAACATGACTCCACAGGGGGTGTTCTGCAGCGTGTCCCCGTGGCCGGCAGATGCCTTCAAACAGCGCGGCCAGCACCCCAGACCCAGTCCCTGTTTTGACCGGAATTCCTGGAGCTCGAAAACCAGACCGCCACGGCTCTGGGCCAGATGTCACATTCAAACGGGAGGCAGCACGCACTTGCTGGATGATGGACCGGCTGTTGTGTTGGAGGTGAATGACAGCAGTTTTAAAGCCGCAGCCCTACAAAATCCAAGGGACTTTTACAAAGTACCACTCCAGTCATCCTGGCTTTGCATATATAAATGTGATGCCGCTAGTGGTGATGTGAAAACTTGGCGGCTTGAAGACCTTCGTGGCAAAACACAGTGCCTTAAACTGAGGCGCAAGCGCAACTACATAGTTTTCCCTTTGTTGCACCTGCAGTGAGAAGCTGCAACCATCCATTTTGAAGCAAAGTGAATTTCTTGGTTGACAGATCATGCAACATTATGAGAAGGTTATTGCAGTGCACAGAGGAAAACTGTCTATGCCTGTGCATTACCTAGACAACTCCCACAGGTGATTCTGTGAGGATTTTAAAGCTGTTTAGCAAACCATCACTTGTATCTCGTATTACGAAACTATCATCATATACGGTATGTGCCACGAAAATTGGGTAAATGCCACTACTCACCACTGGTCCACTAAAAATGAAGAAGGCAACAGTTCACCCAAAAAATGGCTGCAAATGAACTCGTGCCTAACCATATGCAGTCATAAGTTGCTCGAAGATAAAGCGCACTCCCAAGGAAGAAGCTGCAGTTTGTGAAGCGAGGCTTGTCACTATGCGTGAACGTCAGTGGCAGCGCCGAGAAGATCCACAGTATATGGCCAGGGAATTGTAACGGAAGAGACTGCAGTGGCAAGAAGATCCCGATTACAGGGAGCCCAAACATGCGGCAAATGCTCTTCATGTGTGTTCCCCGTAGCAAAGCCCAGCCCACTGAGAAGTGTTGAAAACCCGTGCCTCTACCAGTGGTGCCGACACAAGCTTTCAGTGTGAGTTCCTTTCGTTGGAATTCGGACATTCCTATGAAGTGTGTGATCGTCTTCGGTTCAACACAAACAACCTGTCTACTCTCAGGACTGTGCGATAAGTGGAGTAGAGCGACTTGGCTTGCGTATGCTGCAGGAGCTCTTCCCTGACGCTATGACCGAGCTGGAAGATGTGTGGCTGAGTAAAACTTGTTACAAGACCGTTCTTCGAGGGAGAGGGCCACAGTGCTGCTTGAGCAACGGTTTCTCATCAAAAATCAGATGTCTAAGATAAGGGAGGCAGTTCACTACATACCCACTCGCTTTTCGCCAGTCAAGCCAAGTTCAACCTTGTTACAGCCAAGTTCTGCCTAAGTACAGTAATAAGTAAGCAAGAGACCGATCAGCTTCACAGTGTATCTTGCTATGCGTCGCTTAGTGCAAGCTTCGAGCCATTTTTTTTGCAATTTTGTATCTCTTGATATACAGCAAGTGCAACATGTTTTTCAACCTCAAGCTCTGTAGCCGCTAGTCCACCATAACGCAGGCTGAACCTCTTCCTTTGCATCACTCCCCTCAACATTCACCCACCACATTGACAGCACCTGCCAGTCAGATCACTGAAGTGCTCTCTCACTATGCCACAATTACCATGTGCACCCTTTTTTGAAGCAAGAGGATGCAGGATCACTGACAAATGATTCTAGTCACAAGCCTACTTGGTGTCAACAACAGCCTCGCAAAGCCAAATCATTGCAGTGATGATCAGCCTAGCGGCCACCTACCAATAATGAGCCGCCACACGCTGCTGACCTGTTTCCACTGACGCGTCTCCCCGACAACTCACCCACCACCTTTGACAGCACACTGTACATGCCGAGCCACAACTGTGGTGCTCAACACTCGATTCAGTGGGAATAGTTGGAGGGGTACTTGACTTCACTCATGTGTTACATTCCAAATTGTGTTTTGGAAGGACTGTTTCTGCCATCATACAGCCTACAAGGACAATTTCAACGGCACTATAACTTCATTGCGATGCCAAACGAGTCAAGCCACCCATGTTGTCGTGTTTGTGTCTCTCTTTTGTGTGTGGTTTTTAGTAGCGGCAGAATGTCATTCAGTGAGTCAAGTCAAGGTGTTAGATGCTGTGAATGTTCATGATCAAGCAACTTTTTTTTGTGGAGAAGTCCAGTTGTTTTCAACTAATTTTGTGACCTCTGGTGCTGGCCTTCTCGCTACCTGCAAGCTTTCCATGATGTTCATGTGCACACTGGTTGAAATTTAAGCCTTTTAACTGTCGCCAGGATATAAGCTAATGCTTTGTGTTCCTTGATCTTCTTAGCTTGTTTTCTATCTCCATGTTACACCTCTTTTTTTATTGCAATGCACACTGCATGGTCTTTGATTACGAGTTTTTTTGTTATTCTCCAAGTTTGTGCAGTGTGTGTTAGTACTTTGTTAGAATGCAGTAGTGGTATACTTTTCACTTTAAGGATAGCGGCAAGTTTTTTGTCATGATTATGTAATGTTTGCTGCGAGTGCTCGAGCACATTTTTGTTCTTTGCTGAATTTTCTTTTCACGTGTATGCACCCATCTTAGTAATTGTTCTATGTATGCAATTTAAGCTTGTACTCATTCTAAAGGCTAGCTGCTAATTTTAAACCCATTATCTTTAACTAGGATATTGAGCTTGTATGAGCTTAGTCTTTATAGATGATTTATTTTTAGTCCTACTTCAATTACTCCGGTACTTTCTTGGTATAGATCATCAGTATTAGTTGCAGTTAGTTCCTATCATTGCTGAAAAGCATGATGCCCGTAAACAGCAGATTACCCAGGTATTCTCCATAAATTCCTCATTAGTTCCTCTTTGTTCCCAATCTAGCTCTTCAAACAGTCTTTGTAGGCATGTAGTAAAGAACACATTCCTTTTTTTTTACCAAAAATGTTTTGCTCTTCATGTGCAGAAGCAGCTGTAGAATTATTGTAGATGATAGTTATTGTCTTGGGTACTCCGTGGCGATGCAAAGCCTCGAAGCACTAGTATTTCTGCTGAATCGAATGCTTTTTCATAGTCTATGGAAGCCACATAAAGGAGTTTGCACACTTGGAAAATATCAATTACTAGATAGACATCATGGCTGTGATCCGATGTGGAATGTTTTTTCCTGAAGTCCACTTCCTCTATATTGGGTGGGCAAAGTAGGGTGTTTCTCTTATCCTATTTGAGATTGATTTCAGGAGTGCTTTGTATATTGTGTCAGCTATAGGCTGATTGGACTATATCATTTAACTTTTATAGATGTCTCCTTTTTTGTATATTAAGATTACATTAATAGTTTATAAGCTTAGTGGAACATTTGGTCTTCAGACATTTTATCCATCTTTGAACAAATGTACTGCTATGCCATCTGGCTGATTTTTTATGGGACATGCCTAATATGGCCTTTCTGACTTTGTCAGGAGCATTGAAACTCGATTTAATGAAGCGATGACCAGACCATTATTATTCCGTAAGGAAGGCATTTTTCAGTCGTTCGAAACCTATAAACTGTTATGGGTGGTCGTCAATTTTCCCTTTCTTAAGCTTTCCGCCACCTTGCGGGATTCCGCAGAACTCATTTGCATTGCACTATAACTTATGTAGCGACACCCAAAAACTACTGCGGCATTTTATTAGCCACTAACAGATGCCTGCGCATGTGGACAGTCCACGAGGGCAGCCCAGACATGGAGCCTTCCTTGTCCGGGTGATACTAGTAAGGTGTATGGTTACATGAAGCTATGGCGACATGCTGAAATGCAAAGAGGGCGTGAGCAAATGCCGTGGTTGTGCGAGCAGGCAGATCAAGGTATTTGCAAGGAGACAACACCAACTGTCACATAAGGCCTTTAATAATGGAAGCAACCACCATGTTCTTGAGGGAGCATTTACAAGAACAAGGAACCATCACCGCTCTTTCGACCCTTCGATGAGAAAAAAAGACAAGGTTAAGCACATCCTGAAGCGGATAGACGGCGCCTTTCAGATGTTGCTGGCCAAGGACCTGCGGACCGTGTATGAACTTGCCACCCTGTGCCAGAGCTTTGACGAACTGTGGAAACAATGGGTCTTAGCGTGGCAACCAGCAGCGACCGACGAGACTCTTGTGGCGGCGACAGATGATAGTCTCGCACTGTTGATGAACGGTGGTGAGCATAACATGCTGCTGTTGGAAATCAAAGGATATATGCATGACAAAGTGGCTCGACAAATTTTGTGCCTGTCATATTTACAGACAACAAAACACACTACTTCAGATCTTGTGCCCATTATCACACAAGTGATAGAGGAGCACGTCTCCAAGGTAGTTTGCCTCTCTGCCAATACCTGTCAATGTCCCACTGACTTATGTGGCTGTCGGTGCAAATATACTGCGAACCCTACGTGTGTCGACTTCTCGACATGTGTGAGCACCAATGATTCCATTTCCTACTGCACGGCAGTGCTACGGAAACCCAGGCACCCAGCTGACAATTCCCCATCTGCTACACTTGTGAGCATTCAGGCCATGTCATGTGCATATGTTGTCAATTCTTTGCAGCAGGGGCGTAGGCAGAAATTTTTTTCGGGTCGGGGGGGGGGGCACCTCCTTCACCTGAAGTGGGGGCCGGGCCAGAACTTGTGCTCGAGTGTCATTTTATGCCCTGTATATCATGGCGAAAGAAAATTTCTAGGTGGTCACGGGCCCGTAGTGCCACCCCCTGACTATGCCCCTGCTTTGCAGCGACTCTGGTTGCACTTAGATACCCTGACTACTTTTTTAAGACCAGTATGACATGCAATGGGAACCACCACCTCAGCATGACCTGCTACCAGCTGAATGAGACCACCAACCTGCTTCTGAGTAGACTCTTCGCGTCCCGTCACTCACCCTTACCACGGCGCCATTCACTGTTGGCCCTGCGTTGGCCACCGAACCTTCTTGAGATTGAAAACTGACTTCCGCAGCTCCAGAGGCACGATTTGCGTCATTGTCCTACTGTGCAAGTCCTTGCCTGTCCCCCGCCAATGTTATTGAAGTATTTGTCGAGCTTTTGTGAGCTCTCGTACTTGTTGGTACCAGTGTTGCTATATCTGTGATGAGCTAAAAACTTTGCTGCTGCATACAAAAGGTAATGATGCCACCTTCTGGATTTTGGTGGAGTACAGTGAGCATCGAAGGAACTGAACCGATCGGATGAGCATGTACGGCCAGAATCATCACTTAGGATGTTCTCTACTTCGTAGAGTTTCTCATGTCGCCCTTGTGTTCCCATGATGTGACTGCCTTGAAAGTGAAGTAAGAAGGTATAGGAAGAGGGGAGAGAGTAAAGTATAGTGTAGAGATTAAGAAAGGACGTAAGATGGAGAGAGAGACAGAAATATGTAGACAGAAAGAGTAAAAGATACAAAGAAACACGTAACAAAGGCCAAGTTAGTGCATGCAAAAGTAAGCCCCCACTCAACTAACCACGTAACACCTTGTTCAAGATGTAAGACATGCAAACACCTTCAAGATGACGTTATAGTTAAAAGCACCGAAAGTGATTACGTCCATCATATAAAATCTAGTTTCATCTGCACTTGTCCAAACGTAATCTTTATGATGGAATGTTCACATTGTCAGAAACGGTACATTGGCAGAATGGGACAGGCTGTTAATGTTGGATCGAGCGGACATCGCGCAAACACGGTGAAGGAATTATCGAAAGCAGTGGAACAGCATTTTAATGTAACAGGTCACAGCTTCGACGATCTCAAACTTTACACACTTCAAACTTCCAGTATGCAAGAGACAAAACATATACAGTCATGCCTTAATCACAAGTTCAACACACTTCAGCCAGCTGGTATTAACATTTCTAAGGGGCTCTGGAATCCATCCGATATGGTACATGCACAACGAAACCCAATGAGAGTTAAGCATTTTTCCTAGGAATTTCTAACCTACCGTTGTTAAGCTGTACTCCTCGGACAGCCATGATTCAGTGCAACGTCTACCCCCACCCTCGCTTTTCTTCTTTTCTTCCACAGAATAACTCTTTCCTTTGACTTGCTTCATTTTTCATGGCGGTCTCTCCTCCCCCCCTTTTTCAGCTACCTTGTACTCCTCTGTTTGGATTGGAGAGAGAGTAAGCAGCATATAGGCACAAGTGCTAAAGAAAATGAGTTCTAGCCCTGAAGAAAAGTTTATTTGTCGAAACTTTGGCTTGAGCACACACCCCTGTTTATAGATATTTTCATTGCAAGCTTCCATCTTCCCTTTCCTGCCGTTTTTTGCATATATAGAGGAAGAAAGAAATAAACAGAGACAAAGACAGAAAACATAGAGAGAAGAGAGAAAAAGAAATAAAAAAACACGAGTAGTTTCACCCTGGATAATATTTGAGACTTCCTGAGTTTTATCTTGAATCAATATATGTTACTTTTGGTAACCAGCTCCTTGTTCAATGGGAGGATAGGGTCGTGCATAGCACTTGTACTAGCTGATATCGTTTTAGTCAGCATTGATCGTGATGTGGTCTGTGGTCTGCTGTTTTGACCATGACATTGTGCTATAGTTTTCAGATACATAGATGACTACCCAGTACTTTTAAAGAAGAAACTGGATTGACACGCACTAATTCTGTGCAAAATATTCTAGCGGTCTTTGAATGACACAGGAGAGGCTTAACCGTCACCTACAAATTATCTGACCAGAACAGAATTCAGTTTGCAGATATTACCCTTTCTTTGACACCAGATCGCACATGCTGGATGTACTAGCAGAGAGCTAGAAAAGACCTGTTGTATGATTCTGCACATTCAAAGACTGTTAAACGGGCCATTGACATGCTTTGCTAGAAGGGAGCCTTGGAGAAGTCCTGTGTTCACCTGGTCCATGACAGCCTAAAAAATTAGGTTTTTAGGTTGGTGAAGGCCTGTTTTTCTATGTCAGTTGTGGTTGCTGTGGCAGAGAAGCTCCTGCAGAGGTTGAAGGCTAGTGCAACTCCGGCATGTCAAGGTCGTAAAATACGACCGGTGGTTGTCCCCTATATCCATAGAAATGAAGAATGATGCCAATTGCCATACTGTGCCGATGGTATTTTCTGCCCCATGCAAATTGGCCTCGCTATGCCCCCGCATTGCCTCTGCAAGTAGGAGTGTGCAAGATTGCACTAAGAGCCATGCCATTCAGTTCGTCGAGTGCTCGACGAGGGTTGCACACGAAATCCTCTGACATGCAGGATCGGCCAAATGGGTCTATGTTTAAAAAATGACGTAGGGAGGGAGCACCAGCTTTCGATTAAGAACGGACAAGGCTCTAATCTGCCCCTTCACTGCAGTGTATGCCTGTTGGCTGAGTGTGGTAAACTGCGCCAGTGTTTTCTGGTGAGAACAAAAATTTGAGACGCTGTCATGACCAGTGCCATGTGGGCTTGCCGAGGTTTTCTTCATCATAGAAAAAAGAAAGATGTTTTTGTGAGTGCTACATTAATCAGATTGTATCACAATAAAAGCAGGTTCCTCGCATGTGCTTAGTTTAATCAGCGATTTGTGATGAATAATTATGCGTTTTTCTTCTAAATAAAAACCAGTCACGAGTCTGTGCCCATCCTCATTCTCTTCTTGTCAATGTTTATTTTGCGCGGTACCTTGTTTAATGATATACAACAGACTATCCCGGCAATGCTTTATTGAAGAGAAAGCAGGCCACCAAGCTCCGCACTTCCTTCAAGCTTAGCACCGCTAGAGCGACACTGTCTCAATTTCTTTCCTGCATCGCTGAGCTCGGACAGATTAATGAAACCAGAGGAGAGAAGAGTTGCATGTATTAAAGCTTTGCGTGTTTAAAGCAGTGAATCATAAGAACTTTGCTTTCTTCAGTTGTTCTCATATAGCAAGTAATCAATAATCACTGAGCTGAAATACATCAGCAAGGCAACAATACTGTGAGTGAAAATAACAAGAGCTATGGAGAATGTTGCCTTTTGCCAACCTATATACCATACAGGTTACCTTTCACTGAAAACACAATTGTATATTTAAACATACATTACTACAGAATTGTAAAACATCCATAATGTACTTATACAGCAACCGAGCCTCTTAGCCAATTCCATATTCACATTATTAACTACAATAAATTATATGGCTACCCACTGCATTGAATAATCGAGACCAGCTGAATTTGACTCACGTATTTAGTACAAAACACTGGTTTAGAGCTTTTCATTGCACAGTGTGTGGCCTGGATGTGAACTGGCTTGAGCATTCATGCTGATGAAAACCTTTTATAATAAGGCCATTGCACCATTTAGCTTTATGTTTTTATGTATATTCTGCTGGAGGTGAATTGAAATTTCTATATTTGTGCAATAAGCATGGGCTAAATCTTGTATTTGTATGCTTATTTTGTATTTTGTTGCTGTAACATCATCTTCTGGAGAAATGCACCCGTTTTTGAAAGTTAACATGAACTTGCTACTGTTTTGGGGGTGCACATTGGTTCTCTATCATGATGATAATAAAGACACTGAATGTTTGTTTTTATTGACCTATTCAATTGTTATTTTACATCATGTGATGATACTACCTACACACATTGCAGTAGTGTGTGCATATTAACCGCAGGAGAACAAGGTTAGTGAGAAGTTAACCTTTTAATATTAATTCTCCGACAATGTTAGCAGCAACAAATGAAACTTTAATTGAACTTAAACCTTATCTGCTACACCTATTATACTACCGAGGTGAGTGAAGTTGTGTGAAAACCGTGCAAAAAGCATAACATTCCAGTGAATGTGCAACACCAGCAGTCAACACCAGAGAAATGGCTTTTAAAACAATGTAGATGATGCGTAGGACGCCATGCAGGTTTTATCACTGTCAAGGTTTAATAAAGTGCGAGTCTACCAAAGTTCTCTTCAAATTTGTTTGTTTGAATAGGTAGCTGCCTCTTCTTGCGATGCTTAATGCTACGAAAGGAGTACTGGCACGAAAATTTTCAGTGTCGTTTTATTGTGTCCAATCAATCCATCAAAATCTTTTATTTTCACCATTTGATACATAAGGGGAAAAGGGGAAACTGGAGAAAAAGCCGAAATTCTTCGGCTTGACAGAGATCCGGTCCCCCAGGCAGACAGTGGTGCAGTTGGTCTCAGCACAATAGTAAAAGATCATGTTACAAAGTATACAATAGTACATAGCATTTCGGCTGCATATGATAACATAGGAATGAAAATGTAATGAATAAGAATAAATACATAGCATACACAGCACAAATACTGCAAAATACAACCGAAAAACAGAAATGAAAGGCCAAGCCCTCAAGAGCCTAGAAAACTTGGTGTTAAGCACGAGAACACCGTGAAAAAGTTATTACAGCATGTTTTGTAAGAGCCTAGTTTCGGTTCCTACTGTTACCCTGACATCACGACACGGCATGCACTCCTCGTCGCATGTTTCCACGGCCACACCCGCTGTTCATGATACACAAGAGGCCATCTCGGAAGTTGTCGTACCTGACGTCGTCAGAACTAGCCAGACTGGTGCGTGAAGTCACCAGAATTAGTACTGTACCCTGACGTCAAGCTAGTAATTTACTTTAATATCGAATTAAAGTATCTTATCAGCATTTCTGAGCTTCACGTTCGCTCAGAGCTGTCCTCTGTATACAGGAGGTTTGTATGACGGAGTAAACTAGTCGTCGAAAAAAGGCGTCAGTGCTCCTTTAATTCATATGCTGGCCCAACCTTCGCTGGTTTTCATCCTCTCGCTGCATCTCACCAGTGCTTTCCTACTCTGGCTCACATATTTTAGACAGCCATAATTCCAGGCCTGCCAATGTAATTACTCCCAGTGCTTGCTTTCATTTTGGTAATAAACACTTTTGTTATCTTCCTTAGAGAGAGAGAGAGCTCTTTGTCTTCCTTAAATTTGTGACACACCCATAGGTCAGCAAAAAAAAATGTGGAGCTCACTCAGACTTACTCAAGAAGTATGTTTTGCGCTTAGGCCTCCCCTCAGCCTCACTAAAAGTTTCCCCAACTGAATTCATTGAACTCAGACTCACCAAAAGTTTTCTCACTTGCAATGCACTCAACTCAGACTAAAAACTTGTTTTCTCAGCCAATGCACTCAGACCTACCTGACTTAAAATTTTTCTCTACTGTACTCACATAGACACATGGCTTGATCTCAGTATGAGTGAACCTGAGTGAGTCGACTCGTGTAGCAATGTTGCAATTAGCTTTTTCAATCATTGTGTCAATACTCTAACGCAATATTTTATATAACTCGTGCTCTACGAGACGCGTTTTCATCTTGTAGCATCAAATACGAGTCATCAGTGGTTCCAACCCAGCAAGAGAATTTTCCTGAAAGATGCAAACTCATATGAAATATTTTTATCAAGAACTTCTTGTTAGAAAGTATGTATGGGCAATCAAGGAGCCTGTTTACCCTCTGTGGCTCTTGTGTTCTGATGATGAATATCGTGGAGGTGTACCAACGCCAGTGTGTTGCAATATGTGAGTAGACGTGAGTATAAAACATGAGCTGACGTAAGGCTTATAGCATGCTGAACATGAGTAGATAGGACCATAGGCCGGCAGGAAAAAGCAGCCTCACTCACACTCTGACTCACTACCCAATTCGAATCTGAGCAAGTTTGCTCACAGATTTGCTCACAGACAGCTAAAATCTAGCTCACTGTGAACAGCTACAATAGTGTGCACCTTGCACACGGTGGCACTCAAATAGCATGCAAAGGAAGCTTTACTTCACAACCTGTGCAACCAACTGGAGCACTGTTATAGCAGGTATAACAAAAGCACATTGTAATGACGAGAAAGCATAATTTTGGTTTCAACACCAAGCTTTGAAAATGTTGACACAAATCACGGTAATAATACCACTAATAGCCAACAGTACATCTCACAGTTGTAAAGTTTGTAGGTTCACAAGTCCGAATTTTACATTTTGACTTTTACACGCACATAGCACTGAAGCTTTCATGTAAAAGCCTGTTTTATGATGTATCCACCAATAATCTTTCAGTGCAAAATAATATTACTCGAATCATTGTATGCTGAGAGCTTCTCTTCATGGCATGAACTTAAGTGATCAAAATAAGAGGTGATGATTGTGTGTTAATCCAGTTTCATTGATGTTTCTTTTGTAAAAACGAAACAATAGCAGGTGCTTCTTTTGTTAGCGGGTGTAACATCCCATGTTGTGCACCTCTTGCTCGAGGTGCCTCTTCATGGCAAAAGCAATATTGCTTGTTGGCCCCTTCCCCAGCACAGGCAGTCAAGCCATGCTGCTTAAAGGTACACGGGACACATATGTCCCCATAACAAAGTCAGTTGTAGCTAAAAAAAAACTGCTTCGTTGATAGACATACAACTAGCACATTCAACACGCTTAAGGTGGCTTTAGCTGAAATTATATTTAAGTCGGCATCAGTAACCTTGCAAATCCCACCAAAGCACCATTTGTGACGCCAAAAAGCAGCGTTTTTTTGCCTGGCAAAGTATTGCAATTTTTTAATATTGCAGTGTGGTTATCGGTAAGAAACTCAAAGCAGTAGTTCGATAGGGTTCGAAACAACCAGGACAGCAGAATCAGTGGTTAAATCAGCCTGTGTCCTACCTTTCCTGGCGAAAAACTTGTTTAGGACACATGTGTCCCCATGTACCATGATAGAACTTTGGTTCTATATTGAATAAGTGGATGTGAATGCAAAGTGGTGCCATCCTGCCTTGGAAAATGTCATGAGACAAAATGTTGTGATGCTTTCGTGTTTCCATTTGTTTGTGAGCTATACTTTAAAATTTGACTAACCTGCACTTCTTGCCTAA